>NW_026442119.1:10492500-11092500 GCF_026898425.1 Galleria mellonella
GGTATTCGATTTCTTTTTTATAAAGTTTCACGTGTCTAACTTCTAAACTGACAAAATTCCGCTCAAACTTTCAACCTGCGTTTTACCCCTCCTTAAGGGTTGTATTTTCAAAATTTCTTTCTTATCGTTCACCTTCGCTATATAAAGAATCTACCTCCAAAATTTTAAGAGTCTAGATGCAGGGAATTTGGTTGTACGTTGATATATGGGTCAGTTAGTCAGGCAATCAGCGAATGCTCATTGAAAAGGAATTCTTATATATATATATATATATATATATATATATATATATATATATATATATATATATATATATATATATATATATATATATATATATATATATAATGATACTCGTATAGATAAAAATTTGTACGGTTACTATTAGTCAGTATTAATATTGTCGTCACTGATGTAATATTTTTGCAGAGTAAACTCTTTAATTATTAAACAACATTTTAAAACGGACACAAAATAAAATGTGACCATTATTGAGACAATTGAACAAATATGTTACGATGAATAAATTATACGAATGAAACATAAGGTTGGTGAATAAAGATGTGTAGACGCGGTGATTAAAATGTCATGTTGCTGTGTCACCGCAGTGATCACTTGTCTACCCTTGTCACATACACGGCAATTATACGCATTCAAGATTTCACATTTGAAATGATGACGAGTTTACAGTGACTTTTATTTATACAAGTACCTAAATTTTGTTTCGCAAAAAATGTTAATTTCAGTCGTGACAAATTTAATATTGATAAGTAATTTAATTATTATTATTTTCAACCGACTTCAAAAGAAGGGGGTTGGATTTTTTTTATTTCATCTTATCAGCTGTTAATTATCCTTTGCCGAACCTAGGCCTCCCCAATAAAGGGGCTTTTGCCAGTAGTTGCCACGTGTGACAGCCGTGTTGGCAACTGCAGTTAGGCTTTGGTGATGTTTAAAGAGAGACGCTACTGTCTATCCCACCATGTCCTTTGTCCCGCTTACAACATCCACGGGAAAGGAATTGGTGGCCCAATCTATGCCGGGACCACAGGACATTTTATTGTTTGTTTAAAAGATGTCTATTTACATGCACTTGATCGTGACTTTGATCGGGAGTCTGGCCTCATTACACAACTGTTTTGTTATGAATATTCCAGTTCTTATTAATATAAGTCAATACTTTATCCATAAGCCACATTTAAATTACTGGATTAATTTTAAGAATTATTAAATAACAGTGTAAAACCAAAGGTTGAGGAGATGTAACCGCCAAAAACTTCAAGGGGATATACAGTTATTATATAAAGAAAATTTATAGAAAAATTCTTGAAAAATTTATTGATGAAGAATTGAAGAAAACAATAATGCTTTTATATTAAGAATAAATAATGTAAAATGTTATCAGTGAGGCACAAATAAATGTACATATAATCTTTAATTGAATTTTGTGCATTATAAACTAAAAACTTTCTGTATCCGAACTTCTATAAAAATAATGTTCTTTTTTTAAATATTTTTTTCCACAGACAGACCACTAAGCTATTAAACTATTAAAAACGTATCATATGTACTTCATACGATACAAGATTCGTCCGCCCACACGTGTTATGGAAATCAGTAGGTCAATAGGAGCTACTTTAACTCGCGACTCAGTTACTACATTGCGAGCTTTGATTCATACTGGTTGTGGGCGATATGCAAGGTTGATGTACTCGAATTTTACGGTACCATTATTTGCATATCCTCGGGTCAGACTAGAAAAAAGTGACACGAATATTATAGTAGTAGTGCAAATTAGTATCAAGGTCATAGTATGCTCTCTCCTTGCGTTACTGGGTAAGTGTAACGCCTAAAATCAACTTATGATAAATTGCTCATTGTGATACCAGATAAGTGTCGTTTATTTGAGTGGTTTCCTGTGTCGAAGTGAAAGCTCGTTTGAATGATTCAAGGATATGTATTGATAATTATACTTGAAGTTGTTTTGTTTTTTATTTTGATGTCTTCACGACTTGGGAATAGACTATCCCGACTATATTGGTTAGTCATATATAGTCTTTAATAGAATTAATTGTACTGAATATGAACTTTGTTGGTGTGTAGGTATGTTATGCTATATAATATAATGTAACATTAAAGAAAATATGTCAAAATTAGAGTTAACATAAATCCAATTTTGATAGATTTTTTATTATTAGTTTATTCCACTAGCTAGTTCCACTTTTATAGTTTGTTCCGCAAAAATGAACTAAATATAATTTTAGCTACAATTTGAGCTTTTTGCCGATCCTATAAGAGACATGGAATAAAGATAGGTATATAAATACAGATTACTTAATAACAAATACTTCTGTGTAATAATAAGCCAGCAATGGAATTGAACCTTTATGTTAATAAATATAGGAAATCAGTACCTTTTGAATGTAGGTTCGCGTAAAACACACGTAATAAGGCAGTAGAATTCCGTTTAAATAATTAAACTCATTAAAGCGACGCTAATTTGTGCGAAAGGTACAAGTAAGCGCAGTTACAGATTATTTCTGCATACCACCGTGTAATAATAATCGTTATTATATTTGTTCTTGCGTTTTCGTGTTCCGTGGCATGTCATAATTGGTGCGTGAGATCGCAATTTTAGTGGCGTTTTTCTTTTTGCTTATAATTTTTCAACATTTACATAATTAGCACGTTTCTATAGTGATTATAATGAGATCACTTTTCACGGATAATACTTGATACTCGTATTTAGATTTTTTTATAAAGTTAGCAGGTATATAGAGTGACTTCAAAATCATTGACAGTTTTTCCTAGAGTAATAAAAATTGACAAAAATTTTTGAACATCCCACCTTAAGCTAGCGCATCCATCTATTAATTTAATACTAGGAACTCTATTTTTTGCATTTTCGTTCTGCATTTACAATAACACACTTATACTTTTTTTTTTAAATATAATGGATCATCATTAATGGTACATCTGATGTATTAAAAACATAATTTTAAAATGGTATCGTAAGTTTGATACTTGAACTATTAAATTGCTTCATTTATTGAGATGAAAGATGAAATAGTGATAGATCGAATGAAAAAGTTTATAATATTTTAATATTACTTACTATAATTTTCTAATATATATTTTTCTAATATAAAAGATATATTGGAAGAAAGTACAATGCATAATTTTCTATTTGAATCGGATGCTTTGGCGGCAAGAGGCATGGTATCTGACACAGAACCAAGTGGCGAAAAGGTTAACGTGGTTAAAATAAAAAAAAATATATGAGTACTGTTTAATAAGATATTTTTGTGAATTAATATATGTTGTTTATTTTTTCATCATTCTCCTATATTTGAAATGGATAAGGCCGATGCTATGTCATAGAACAAATAATCTATGTCATAATTTATGCATTAAATGACGCGTTACACCGTCGTTGGAGGCGCTTGACTAATTATGACATAATAGACCCTACATAAAGGGACAAGAATCAAGAGAGATGAATTATAGACAATCAATCTCACTTTCAACACAAGGTCGTTAGTAACGCCCACTTTTAGTATTAAATCCTACGCTTCGTTTTGTTTTTTACAACAATTTACAATTGATCAAACCTGTCGCCGAATATGTTGAATTAATTAAACATTTTATTGTGTTGTTTAAATTTAACACATAGATATATATTATGAATCTTGGATTATATTTTATTTTGTTCAGACTTGACACGGAATAAAATGTATGAACGAAATATAAAATTTTTATTTTGTTTTGTTATATTTCTCAAAGTACTCAATTTATACCAAGGAACATGAAAAATATTTTAATTAATTAAATATAATGTTATTTATTTATATTTACTCTTAATAGCATGAGTTAAGGAATAATTATAATTCATTTAATAAATTAAAATAAAATTATGCAAATTTAATATATTGAAAGCTTTTATATTTTTTATTCACATTTCTCAAAAGCTTTAAGGTATATATTAGTTCATTATCTATGAAGTAACAGTATCTGTTTATTTTATACATATTTATCATTTTAAACAAGTGCAAAGAAATTAAATAAAAAACTCACGGAATTTCCTTTCATTACCTAAATCGAGACCTTACTGAATAAAAGTGAGAAATGATGATGAGATTTATGAGATTCTAACTCGATACATCATCGTCTTAATAATGAATACCGACAGAAGTTTTTATCCTTGCCAATTACAGCGCAGCATGGCCGACGACCCATATCACTGCTCTTCAGACATATTCAAAACATTATTAGCTGTTTGTAACGATTAAATTATAATATTTAATATACTCAGCGAGACTGTTGCGATGCAGGAGCGGTGTCAGTTTTGAGATTTGAATTACCTCATTCATAAAGATTTATGATAGAATCATAATTTATGAAAAAATATTTAAGTTAATAAAGCGATATTACATATTGACGAATGATTAAAGGTAGCAATTTACATATTGGTATTGGCAAATGATTAAAGGTAGCAATAAATAAGAAAACTGAACCAAAACACCAATTAATATTTTTTTTAAATCTATTTACATATTACCGTTTTCATCATATCATCATGTCTACCTTTACCTGTCCACTGCTAAATATAGGCTTCTTCCTTGAGGGATTTTGCCAGTAGCTGCTACACTTGGTAGGCAGATTGGCAACCGTAGTTAGGCTTTGGTGGTGTTTAAAGGAGGACGCTGCTATCCATCCCTCGTCCATTAAATTTTCTTAATCGCCTCTTTCGACACCCAAGAGAAATGACGGGGGGATCCATTCTATGCTTGAATCACACTGCACCGCATTAGTACTGCTAATAAGTAAGAGTATTATTGCTACAATATGTCTACTCACTCTACTTCTATGCTCCCTCTACATGTATATGATCTAAGTTCTTTTTATTTATTAATTTATTGTTGTAATTGTGCCATATATCTATTATTATGTATGCGTTCAACTCGTGGGTATATAGACGAGACAATGTGGGTGTCAGTTGTGAAAGTTTTACCCAGTTGACGGGTAATGTCGAAATGGGCACTTTGTTTAGATTTTCGCTAGGTGAATGTGCGAAATTATAGTAAGTACAGTTATTATTATTGTGTTCGTCGAAACATTCTATAGAATAAATCCATTTATCTTATAATTTCTACCAGGTATTTATTATCCTTGAGATTTTGGAACGAAATCCTACTAGTTTTGCAAAAATTTTATTAAAATTTAAGTAATTAATGTTATTAAAAGTGTAGCTATTGAGGTGAGTACTTTTAGCTTATATGTTATTTTGTTTACCTTTTAGGTTATGGTATGTGAACAAATTCATTTAAATTAAATTATTATTATTATTCTATTAAATTTTACATTCATAGTTAAACCAATTTGGCTTTTGCAGCTAAACTTTAGGTACTATTTAGGTATTAGACATTAGTAAAAAGCTATTTACATAAAAAGTTTAAATAACTTTTTCAAGTTAAATAGAAAAGTAATAAGGAACGAATTGTTTCATAAAATGTTTTTAAAATGCCTTTTAGTTTATGATATACATACATAACTTATAGTACATAGTATGAAAATTTTGTGTATATTGTTACTTGTATAGTATTATATTATCTGTGATATTGTAAAAAAAATGGTATGTGGAGTCAGATAAGAAATTATTTGTGTTGTTTATGTAAATATTGATTAGCATAATTAATAATTGTGAAATAATTATGACATTATTTCACAATTATTACTTTATTCATTATTAGTGCTTCAATTTTATTGACTAGAGAGGACTTTGTATCTCTATTTCACCTGTGTTTCTATCGCTAAATAGTAGAGCTTCCAGGGTTGTGTTTCGAATGTAGCGATGAGATATGGTAGATAAATTACAATGTAAAAAAGGCGTAACATCTTAGAGATCGCATAACGTAACGTAACACGGGAGCGTCACAGTGTATTCTGTGATGTCCATGATGTTGTTCATGTTTGTTGACGGCGATTACCACTTTCCGTTAGGTGGACAGCCAGATAATTTGTCATTGTTTGTTACATAGTTATAAGTGCCACAAAATTACACCAATCGTTTAGTTCTAAAGCTACGATTGTGTACAATATATAAGATTTTCATAAACATTTTTTAATTTCACTTTATATTTATGATTATTCGTAAATTAAGTTACTGTTATGTGCATGTATAAGGAAGATTAATACTAAGAAAATATTGAGGGGTTAACATAGAGGGTGTTTGTACACAGGTACATTTAGGGAAGAGGGGCGGCTACCCCAGAATTGTTTGGTGCTTCAGCGATCCCAGGATCAGAAGCGGAGTTTTCAGCTGTGCGAAAAGATATGTTTCAGAGTACACAGGCTTCTTTTTTAAGGTATCGGATTCACTATTCAAAATAATTTTAAATATGCCAATGTTTTTGGGTTATCTGTAAAAGTTTGCCCTAACAACAAAAGCGTCTTTTGTACCTTTATGTATATTTATGTCTATACTTTAATCTGTGCTTTATGCTAGTATATTTTACTAGAATTTTACAATGGTCATAGTATATTTTTATGTTTTTGGTGCAATAAAAAGTTTAATAAATAAAAAAATAAATAAGATAAAAATTTCTTCATATAAATATTGATTGACGTAATTAATAATTGTGAAATAGTTATGAAATTCACTATTAACTCTTACCTTACTTGTAAGATCGATGATTGTTAATCTGACTCATTATCATCAAATGTTTGCGCACCTTATTTAGATCAATTTTCATCCTTCGCATAGTCGTATCGCTCGGAATTGATTTGTCATGATATTTTTTTTCATAATTGTAATCATTAAGAAATTATTAAAAATTGTTATTGCAAATTTAGTTATGGCAAGTAGGTATTTACCAAAACGTAATTTTGAATTGTGATACATAATTGACCCAATACATAAAGGATAAAAAATGTTTTTAAAATAGTACTTAGTGGCAATGATCTCTATACAAATGTGTATCCCATGTCTTGTCTAGTAAATATTTTTCTCGAATATCAACTGTCGTAGTGAAGACAATTTTTTTTATAAAAAAATAGAACGGCGATGTACTAGTGATGGGTGAAGCAGGCCATTTGGCCCACAATAATTAATTACGACTATATATGACAGGATATATTATCAGCAATAGGAAGTTGTTATACACTATTCATCTCTCTTTAATCATTTGATTTTTCGTCATCCTGACATCCTATTATTACGAAGTCCGATGAGTTGACTTTTCCTTCAGATGGTTAAAGATTAGATTAAAATTATACGAATTTTAATAGGATTAGCCTCGCATAACCCATCCAGTTTAATAGTTCTCACGACCTGAGGGCGTGATATGAAGAGACTAGTACATTTACATCGGTAGGTTATACAAAGCTCGTACAGCGGAGTTTTTAACCTCTGATCTTCTTTTCTCTTTTAAACAGCTAGTAGAAATAAGATTTTGCTACTTTTACCAGCGACTAGAATGCGTAACGTTACGGTCACAAGTTATTAGTCACATCAACAGGTGTTATATAACGTCAAAGTTCGCTCCACGAGATCCGAGGTCGCGGAGTATGTAGGACTGTAGGTGCAATATTTCGTTTATGAATCATATAGTTTAAAGTCACTTTTGCCGGGCTTATGTCATCAATAGATAACTCAAACTAGTACTTATAAACCTGTATAATCCGTCAAGTGCAACTTCCTTTCAGGAGTTGATATTTTAGACATATACAGGAAATTAAAAGATTAAAAATATCCTATCGGAAAAGATAACACAAAGGAAGTTTGTTTTAATTTATTATCAACAATTTTATAATACTTTAAATAATTTCTTTGAAAGGTTTATAATTTAATTAAGTAATTATTCGATAATAGCATGAGTAATAATCAACACAGAAGGCGTCGTAATGATAAAAAAAATGGTGCATTATCGAATCATATCTTGATCATAAAGATGGATAGTTTAATATGTATGACTTATTTTAAATAAGCTGAGATTGAAGTTGAAGATAAAGCCAAATGAATACAGGTGTGGTAAGAGGTATCAAATTGCCAACATTAGATGGGTAATGTTTTTAATAAATATAACTACATTTGCATTAAGGACATTGTTAATGTATAATAAAATATGAGAATTAATTAAAAAGGAAAATACAAACTCGCAGTTAATACAATATACATAAAGTAAATTTAAAATTTCAATTGTAAAATGTAAATATTAATTTAATTTTAATAAAAAAATCCGAAATTGTGTATCAGTGTTTTTTTTAGAATTTTGTTCAGCAAGTAAAAAAATAAAATTTATAAATAACTACAAAGAAAGTAAATCTTTTCGACTGAAAAAATAATTGAAAAGTTAGTTCAGACTTGATTGAAACATCATGCACCTGTACATATAAAAATTATTGGCGAATCGAGAACTCCTTCTATAAATTGAATACTTTTTGAAAGAAAGAAGTCTTTATGTAAAGGCTAAATACGAGAATACTAATACATAATAATAGATACTAATACAAGAATACTTTATAAAAATAAAGCATGTGTCGGATATCCTATTATGGTGATGGATATAATATACTATTTATAACCTACATTTCTTACAATAGCATTTAATTTTAATACTTTTTATTATTAAATAGGAATGATACTTAGCAATACTTATTTCGATTAGTCATATTAATTTAAATAGGTATATATTAATCTAATCGGAAGGTCTCTCATGTGGCTTACATTAATATAATTAAATGTATATAAATGTAAGCCACATCAGAGACCTTCATTACAACTAAGAAGGCGGTATCACACAAGTGGTAGTATTTTATGATATTTGTTTTCATTACTAAATTATTGGATCGACTTTATAAAATATTACAGCTTTTATTATTAGCTTAGATTATGTACATCTAGATTATAGGATTGGTAGGACACCGCTCCTATGTGAGCGCTGGTGCCTTCCATATTTTAGACACTATAATAATTCAATTATTGTTACGTGACCTTATATAGCAGATTCAGAGACAAAATTGGATCGACTTTATAAAATATTACAGCTAGTTAGGCTAGATTATGTACATCTAGATTATAGGACTGGTAGGACACCACTCCTCAGTGAGCGATGGTGCCTTCCATATTTTAGACACTATAGTAATTCAATTATTTTGTTACGTGACCTTATATAGCAGATTTAGAGACAAATGACGACGTTACCTATATATAATTAGCTTTTACCCTTAACTTCGTTTACGTGACAGGAATATATTGATTGATGAGATGGAAATTACCATATATATTTATCTCCAACCTAAATAGTACGCGTAAACTAAATTTCATGATGACTGTTGAGTCGTTAAAATGCTAAAAGGTGTCAAACAAACTTATTTAGTGTAAAGAGATTTGCGCTAATTCTTTTATTTAGTAAGCAAAGAAAAGATCAGTCATTATTCAAATAGGAAGTTGACCTTACAATGACGTTAACGGTGACAGTCGTGAACGCCTACTGTAACCTATGATTCAGGATTTCAGCGGCTAAAAATGGAATAGTTACGACACAAGCATAGTGAGAGATTGATGAAGTCACAATGATGCGTCATATGACGAGCCTAGTAAAAGTATTTAGTTAAAAATGTACATAATTATAATTATTAAGCGAATCCATGAAGGTTTTGCATTAAAAAAAATATTTGCAAATAATTTGTTTAATCAGAATAAGTCAATAGTTATGTAATCCTTTTCTAAATATACGACACAAACTATTAGTTAAAATTTGTTAACATAGTAAAGGCGTTTACGTAATGATAAATTACGTTCAAAAGAAGTAAATAAATTTAGAGTCTAATACTATTGTTCTCATGGCATAACTGGTAATGCACTTGGTTCTGATACCTAAGAGAATAAAAGAGCAGGTTCGAATCCTGTCCGGGTCGAGTAAAGTTAAAAATGTGTTAGTATATATTTTTTCTTTAACTTCAACAATTATAAATTTAAATTAACAATATTTTTTCTTATAATAACTAACTCATTTTTGTATAAATTTTGAATAATGAAATAGGAAAGTAAATAAGAAAACATGTTAGTCATAAAAAACATGTGAAATGTTATTTTTCTATTATTTATTTTTTGTACAATAGAGTAATAAAATAAATAAAGGAACTGAAACAATATGTCAAAACAATAATTTTCCGCTGACTAAAAAAAAGACATTTTCAATCGACTGGATTTTTGTCTGTATGTTACAAGACATCTAAACTATAATAAGAACCCATTTTATTTTTTTATCAATAGAAACATTTATTTTCATAATGATTACTAATTTTGATTAGATTGAGGTACTTTTTATTAATTTTATTCCGAATCATTTTAATGAAATTAAAGTTGTATATTTTTAAATACTTTATTTAATACTAACTTAACTTTTTGATCGCTACTTCGTACGTATGAATTTAAAAAATAGGTCAACCAATAAAATATATTTTTTTAAATGGGGTACATATTTTAAGTTGGATCTACAGAAACACAGCACTGAAAATTATATTCAGGTTAGCTTAGTAGTTTTAGTGTAATAAAAAAACAAACATACATACAGTCAGAGAGACAAAATTCCTAAAATTTATTGTTTTAGCATCTATTGATCTCATTAAGATACTTTACGTTAATTTTTCCAAAATATCTCTTATCAGTCATCGTCTATTTAGAATTTTATTATATTAGTAAGATTGTATATTTCGCAATATATAGGAGTAGTAATGTAATATAGCATTAGGTACATGTGATATTCAGCCCATTACCAGTTCATAAGATTTATGAGGAGTTAACTCGCGTAAACAAAGGCGACGTTTATGTCCGTAGAGGCTGTGCCAATTCGAAATGTGTGGGGTATGCACTAGTCTTTAGTCGCGGGTATGTTTTTGTTAGATTATTCCTTTTTTAGCGATTGCATTTTTTTTTTATCAAAACCTAACCAGAAAAAGGATTTTTTAAGTATGATAATGAAAGTTCCCTTGCTTGCATCAGGCGAGGCATCAGCTAGAAATGATTTTTTTAATGGGTGATAATGGAATGGTAACCCCGTCTGCGTTATCGGTATACTCTGGCGGGGCACCAGTGAGAGAATGATAGGCGAGACTGAAAGTAAGTGAGTTAGCTCATCGTGATGGATTCAACAAGAATAAATTACGATGGTTTTTATGGGAAACTGCGTGGAGGTCGATCTGATAGGGTGAACTACGATGGAGATTTACGACCCCATTACTAAGAATCCCTTTCTCCCCAGTGAGGGATGACAGATGACTTTATGAAAGATTTGGTGATACAGTATACTTTTAATTAATTACTGCTTGGAAAGTCTTTCATTGTGAATAAGAAAAGTAGTACACAATGTATAATGAACTGATGTATTATGTACTACTTAAATTCTTATTCACTGTGATAAAACTTTGTATTAATTCTCTTTGCCTCTCGCCTGTAAACATAAATGTATATCACAAAATATGCTGTGACATCCATAGTACCCTATACATTCCTATTTCTGAGTATTACGTTATTATATTTAGTTATTTTTTTGATCGTGTGATCCCGGCATAGAATGGGCCACCCCTTCCTTTCGCGTGGGTGTCGTGCGAGCCGTCTAAGGGAGGGCGAGGGATGGGCAGCTAGGTCTCTCTTAAACAATCTCTAAATCCTATCTGCGGTTAACAATCCGCCTACCAAGCGTGGCAACTATTGGCAAACCTCCTAAGGGGGAGGCTTATGTCCAGCAGTAGACAGTTAAAGGCTGATATGATGATGATGATGATTTAGTAATTTCTCTGCCGTTTCCCACCCTTCAAACCGAAATACAACTACGCAGGTATAGCCACATACCAGTGGAAATACAGACAATTAAATGAGATAGAGGAACCTGCGTAGACGACTAAAAAACTTTTTGTACAAAGTCTACATCATTCTATCTTTCCAATTTTATATTAGAAGACTCATCATTGTGTTCTCTTTTATTTGATATTTATATGTATGTATCAATATTGTATCTTTCAAATATATATAATTTATGTGAATATTTATTTTAATTTCTGTTTTGCACTATTACTGCCCACTTACTACTATGCCACTGTGTTAGTTTGACTGGAAGAAATCTCTTTTACAGATAAGTTCGCCTTTGTTAACATTGTTATTAATTTCTTGTTATTACTGTATGTTTTAGTGTAATAAAGAATATACATCAAGTCCATTTTATTATTACTTTAAATTGTAAAAAGTGTTGACCAATCGGCCTTATACTCGTAGATTGTATTATTTTTACTTATCTTCATTATTTAACTTCCCTTATGTGGAGTGATTACACACACATTAGCTGACATCATCTATATTTATATTTATACGTCAATTTTAATCGTTTGTAATCAGTGAATGAGCTATGATTGAATTGCAATCATTTGTCAATTGATTCAAGGCAATTTTATTTTCGATTGAAACATCAATCGATTTAAATTAATTACTTATATTGATATGTATTTAGTGTGGGAGGTTGATGACTGTTTATGATGTAATTATTATTTTTATTGCTATAAAATCTTGATAATTAATTATATTATCTATATAACGTTACCTTAATAATGTATTTATTAATAAATTTAGCCAGATTTTATTTTAGAAATAACAAGTAATAATTTTGGTTTAATAAATGTTATTTTTTGTTTTGTATTTTGTATTAAATTATTTAATGGTTTATCAACAAATGCACATATAATCCTACACATCTCGAGAAAATGATGTTTATTTCTTTGACATAGAAAGTGAAGCTTCACGCAGTACGTTTAAGTTAAATTATTATTTAAGCTTAAAAATAACACATTGTATACTATTTAATTTAACATAGGTCATGTTACTGTATAAATGTATTATTTGTACATTTTTAAGGCCAAATAGTATATAAGTGAAAGAGTGAAGAGCTTGGTATCATTTTCATAACTATTTTATTTTTTTAATACATTTAATTATATTCCTGAATATACAAATTATATTAATAAAAGTTTTTTTAATTAATCAAATAAATATTCACAGAAATAAATAAAATATTAACGTTTTATACAGTTGAACGTAAATAAATCAAAACAATTCAAATAGTAAAATGCTTTAAAACCATTTTAAAACCCGAGGAAGCTGTCTACATAATTTACGATGCTAACTGTACAATAAATGTAAGGTACGATTTCAAGCAGCAAGTAGAATCCTATTTATTTTCATTGGTGTCCCCACAATAAGTGCGATTGTATGCAATAAGGCAACAAAGTGAATACCTCGCACTTCGCTTGCTTATTGAATGAAAGGAGCTAGCGTGCTTTTGATTTGTATGCGCGAATGAATGGACTATAACCCGCTGCGGGTAAATATATAAGCTGTATAGACCGTATTTGTTGAAGAAAAAGTGTGTCGATAATTCGATTTGCTTTTTATTTATATTTTGTCCCATTATTTTTGAAATATGAGTATAGTGTGTCTTTTGTAAATTTTGAAATTTTTTGTGATGGTGATACTGGAAAATATATTTAATTAGGGTTTAATAAATGCTATTATAAAACCAACAATATGAACATGTACAAAACATTACAATAAAAAAATTATATACACAATTATTAATCTATAATTCAATAATATTGTGAGTTTAAATAAATCTAAAAAGAATATAAATTTAAAATAACAATCAGTTAAAATAACTTTCAAAAGAAGTTAAATACCCGAACCAAAGGTCCCATAACGCTTGCAGCGTTTTCATGTTGGATTGCCAGAGATATCCCTTGAACCAGATACGAACCGGAACGGCAATCTCAAATTAGTGTTGGTTGATTAATGTAAGTTAATAAACCTAATCCGTCTGGTAAATGTGTCTCTTCTCACGTTGTAAATGCTCTCTATTAAGCGCATTAATTACTTATATAATTATAGTTCATATCGAATTTAACATCATTTGTAGTGAAGTCAAATTATTTAATTTTATTAAATTACATTTCACGTTGTCAATGTGTATGGATTGTGTAAACAGTTTAGACACGACAAGTATTTTTTTATTTTTTTTTAATTAATAAAATAGTATAAATATGCAACTCTGAAGATATCCACAAGCGCTTCAGCTGAGGAAAACAATTACTCAACGGCTGATGGATTCGCGGCGCTACCACGACCTACAGTACCACGCCTACTCATGGTAAGGGGCTCTGTAGGCACGGTGTGGATGTGGCATTTGAAATACATAATTTGATAATTTTATTTCGTAGACAAACTAATGTTTGTCTACGAAATAAACTAATGTTTTCTCTTCATTTGTTTTAGTATTAATATTCTATGCAGGTAGAGAATTTTTTTTTGTTTGCAACGTATCAGACTTAGATTTAAAATGTAACTGGATTGGCATGACAGATTTCAATAAATTAGGTGTCGTTGTTGTCATATCGTCATAGTCGTAGAATACTGACGAATCTTTATATGTAATATTTATCAGATCCGTCAGTATTCTACGACTATGACGATATGTATCATTATAACTTTTGTTATATATATTATGTAACCTGCAGTGACACGTAGTGAACAGACTGTCAAAAACTCAATTTAAAAGTTTTTAGTGACTACATAATTTTTTTCAATTAATACAATTACAATCTGTCTAAGGACTTTAATCAATTGTGTTGAGTAATATATGTTTTTTTTTTAAGAAATGGGTTTTTCTATTCTCATTTTTGTTTAGTTATATATATTTTTTTGTATTTTTATTATGAGGCGAAGACATTTAACCTTTTAAGTCATCTGATTTTGTATGTCTGCAGTAGCATTTTTGCGATAAGATTAGGATAAGAAACAAGATGGTCTTTATAGTTCATAGTGTTCTGTTTCGTTGAAAACTGTTGACATTTAGCGGTAGCAGTGAACTTTAGAGTTGTGTGAAACTTAAGATGTTATTTTGACCTCTCTGAACGCGTTCAATATTCGACTTGCTGGCGGTTGACCATATTTGAATTTGATAGCTAGAGTTTTAGAATGGGCGAATACGAGTTGAGTATCATTATGATAGTGCTAATTGCTTATCCAGGAGCCGAAGCAAGCTCCTGTACTGTTGATTTTGTTCCTTTTCTTACTTTGAGATCCAAGTAAGAGGTTGATCCAAATTAAATTCAAGGTACCTAACACGATTTTTTTTGGAAAAATGTCATCGCTAAGTTTGATTTCAGGGAATTTATCTTTTTTTTTTGGTGTAAACGTTATATGTTGAGATTTAGTGACACTTTCCTAATTTCGCCGTTTCAACAACCAATGATTGGTTGCATTTAATGGTTTCTGGAGACGGTTATTTGCTTACCGTGGGTTGCTACTGTATGGGAGAAAAGCAGTATCATCAGTGAACGTACCAATACATATCATTTGTGTCAGTTGCGTAGATCACATGTAAAAATGTTGTATAGCTCTGGCCCGAGAATAGATTCCTGTGATACACCAGCCAGGTATTCTTGGAAAGATGATCATGAGGCTTTGTCACTTCCACTTACAAGTAGTAATACATTACTGAGTTTATTTTATATAAACTATATTCTTTACAATCCGCCGTGTGGTCCTGGCATAGAATGGGCTAATCTCTCCTTTCCTGTAGGTGTCGTAAAAGGCGAATAAGGGAACTTAATGGTCTCTTAAAACATCACTAAAAGTCTAATTACGGTTGCCAACCCGCCTGCCAAATGTAACAACTATTGGCAAAGCCCCCTGTATGGGGAAGGCCTATGTCCAGCAGTGGACAGTTAACTACTGTTATGATGATATTCTTTACGTAGGAAAGTACTATCACTAATAAGACGTCCTGTGAAAATATTTTAATGGTTTGTTTACTACTGGTATGTAGATTACACACAATGAAAGTGTTAAATATATAAACTATCGTGGCAATTAACACCTAAGGTGTAATCTGAGTATAGATAGATGTACTTCCCCGTGAACCTTGTAAAATTCCATCACTTTGTAAATAAATGATATAGTTCCGGTGATAAGAGTGATTTGCTTTATAATTATCAATACAGTAATAATTTGGCCGATAAATGACAATCTATTGTAAATAATGTCTGCGAAATTAACGTGGTGAATTATTTGTGTTGAAATAATCTTATGATAATATAATCATAGCGTGATATCGATCTTAGGCGTGTATGAAAAACAAATGAATAAAAATCCATCGAATGCGTGTTAGACATAAATTAAGTGATTAAGGAGGGAGGTGTCTATTACTTTTTTCAAGGATGTTTGAAGGTCAATTATTAAGTAAAAAATACCTAAAAATGCACGGTGCAGACACTCAATGGATTTACTATGAAAAGAACAAAACTTTTTTCAATATTGAAATTCATATTCGTCGGAGATTTTTTTTAACTTCACGAATACTATAGTTGAATATGGATTATTTTTTTTAATTACAGCTTACATAATACTTGTATATGTGTCATATAATATTATACGGCATATTTTAGATATATCTGTGTACTTCTACGTGTGTGTGCGTATGAATGCGCAAGAACGTGTGTCGCGAGTATATGGTAAAGTAAAATTATTTTGTGAATCAGTGACAGAGGACAGTTTTACCAGAGGGAGACTTTGTACAAAAGTCGATTGCTTGGGTACCTCTGTCCCATTCGTATTTCAACAGTAAAGCAGCTGTGTTTGCATGACTGTGTTTCGGTTTGAAGGGTGGGATATGGCGTGAATTTACTGAGTAAGGAGGAATAACACCTGAGTCCTCAGGAATGGCAACGCATGGGGGGTATCATGAGCGAAATAGTATATATACTCTGTTATGTCCATGGTACTGCTCATGTCTATAGGTGACGGTTACCACTTTCCATCAGGTGGGCGTCAGCTTGATTGCCATTCGAAATTATATATAAAAAAAAATCATTAAAAATTAACAAAAAACAATTTTAAGATATCATTTGGTGTGAATTTACGTAATGTAAAATTAATTTATTTACATGTACCTTAGATATATACTACATATATACTTATATATATATAGTATACTTATATATATATATATATATACCTTACATATATACTTATATAAACTGTGTAATGTATAAGCTAGTATTTATTTATATAAGTCTTACTTATATAAATATATACTAGCCTTAGAATCAAATAATAAAGGAGATTGTGACTGTTCTAACGATAGGACGCCGACGTTACCATCCCACATTTGATGCTAATCTTCATAACTGTCTCTATATTGCACAAGTATAGTTCAAAGAAGCGTGTCAGGCGCCTTTTGTTATTTGTTTTTGTAAGTTTTTATCGTAACCTTAAAGAAAAGAGGACATTACTTTTTAAAAGGCCGGTAGCACACCCTTCGGAGTTGTGGGTGCTCATCAGCAGCGTTAGTCATTTACCATAAGGTGAGCCGCATATTCCGCTTACTCCCTGCGTTATAAAATAATAATATACCCAAATATATTCTGTTTTTCTAAATCTGACACAAATACACGCATTCGCACGTGAAAACACTCCAATACAAAAGGGGAGATTCTAATTTCAAATGTACTTTAATTGTAATTTACTTCTAAAACAGGATGTTTTCAATTCCTAATTTACAATTAATAATTTTGTCACGATTGTTACTGTTTTCTTACTACATAAAATGTATTTGCAACATTTGACGATAAACAGGTATAAATTAATGTAAGTCGTACGTAGTATAATGGCCAGTCAGTACTGATGGTTACTTAATAATAGGTGGGCAGAGAATAGCGGTCGTATTGCGTTTAAAATTTCGAGATAACTTTAGTTTATGGTTTCAGGTTGCACTGCCAATTTTATTACCGTCAAATATCATATGCACGTGATTGAGTGCAACATTTTCAGACATTGGTTCTACTACGCAATTGTTGCTGTATTTGTTTATAGTTTAAATGAAATTAAATACAGGATGTATTTAATTTCATTTAAACTATGAATGAAATTAATGAAATGATTGGATGAAAAATTTATGAAATGTTTGTTATATTTACAAATTATATGTCATGTAAACATTAAACAAAAAATATCTTATTTGAAAAATGAAAATGTTCTCTCGTAAACTGTATTTTCTTTTTTCAGTTTTGTTATATTTTTGCTAGTGAATGGATTGTTTTTTTTTTTCTATTGAAATTAGTTTATAATTAAAATAGTTAGTATTATTAATTTTTCTTTAATTTTGTTGAAGATGAAATACATATAAAAAAATATAATTCATATATTTAGACCAATTTTGTAGAGGTTTATGAAAATTTATATAAGAGTAACGGATTTTCCGTTGCCCTTATTAAAAAGACATGTGGCTTTCTTAGAAACAGACTGGTGAAACTTAACAGTGAGGTGATTGATTTTCAAGCCTTCGTAGACGTCAGTTTTGACGTAATCATGGTTTATATTTAGCTTGTTCAAATGTAACATGGTGTCTAGTATTGTATGTTTCACAAATAAACGCAAGATGCTACTCAGAAATCAATATATAAATATTAGCATGAGCCAATATCCGATTTTAGTTTAGTCAGTTGGCACTTGGAATTGGATTAAAAAATAAGACTTAAAACCTAAGTTGTGTTTTATTTCTATTTAAAGATATATAAAATAAAAATATTTCATTCAATTCTTGATTCATTAAATTCTTCATTAACTCATTGCCTATTTAAAAAAATTAATTTATTCACAGATTCTTTTCAACATCTGTTTCATTTATAAGTTCTTTTAAACATTTCATTAATTTCTTGTCTTTTTAAATATTTCATTCAATCAGAGATTCGATTGAAATTACTATCATTCTAGACACTTGTGATAGCTCTCAAGAAATATTTCTCTTGACTTCATTTTACCTAGAATTGATTAAATCTTTTTAAACGACTTCCAGAAGAAGGGATCCTCATTTCGTCTGCACTCATCTGTATTGTTTGTAGCTTCTTCGTTGTCGATATTAAATCTATTATTGTCAAATTTCTTTTATAATAAAGAGTCAGTAAGGTTCAAAGGTTGCTTGTTTAAATCCTGCTCGAAGGACCATAATCTAGGATAGTCGGCTTGTATGTTGACTAGTGGACTGTAGCTGCTGGTTGCTGGTTGATATAGCAATAATAAAAAGACCACGATGTGGACTGAATAATTATTGTGAGCGAGTATCGTTATAAGATGCAGTTACATGGCAAAGCGTTGTTATATTGTTGCCATGTACAAAATTACATTAATGTTAGTTTCTAACATATTTAGTGTTGATAAAATACAATTTGATGACGATTGAAGTTGGTGCTTTTTATTTACGACTAGTTTTTACCCACGACTTCGTCCGCTTGACCGGGATATGTTTACTTGTCGGGATAAAAAGTAACCTATATCTTTTTCTATTATAGTATGTGGCTAACAAATTTTATAGCGACAAACAAACAAACTCATTTCACATTTATAATGTAAGTAAGGATTGAAGCTCGTGTTTTTTTTTTTTTAATTTACGGAGCAAAAAATTGTTTGCTGAGAAGCGAAATGTTTTTATTACGTTTAGTAATACTTTATATACTATTTTTTTTTTTTATTATTTTTAATGTCTACAAAATACATGTGTATTCAGTTTCGGCACGATTGATGTTACTTTTTTTGATGAAGCAAAATGTACTTGTTCTCTAATGACATAAATTAAATAATATTAGTCACACTGCCTACAAAGTAAATCGATCCGTAAAGGTACCTATCGATCCGTTATTGAATTTGATTGACCGAACTTGATTTTGTAGATATCTAATCTAGTTTAATTGCGATCTCTGATAAAAATCTCTAAGTGTATCTCACCCACGCATGATCGTTGACGGCATGGGTTTGTCCTTTGACTTGTCTGTAATGATTATATCCGGTTACGAAAAAAAAAACGGGATTACAATAATCCAATAGATTATCTTATCGTGGTTATTGATTGCTTGTAAACAGTAAAAGGAAGTATCCTGATTATGCATACGCGGAAAGGACTGATTGTATACTTATTCGTATTTATGATAATTTAAACGGTATAAAAATGAGACTATGTTTTCAGTAAACATTTGAAACGTTTATTAAAATAACATTGTAAAAAATGAGATTTACAATTTATCTGTTTTTTTTTTTTTGTGATTATGTTATGTTGTATTATTAATTGTCAATTTAGAACAAATTATTATGTGTGTGTTGCATGCTAAATGTATTATAGATATATTTTTTATATGATAATCGTTTTATTGAGATACCACATCGAGTACGATTTTAAGGAAACAGTTATGGTTATCAGAACATAGACTTTTAGTAGATTAAAGTTTATCATAATGTTTATTTTTGTACGTCATTTATAAGTTATGCATTTGTCGGGAGTTCCCGCGTTTGAAAGTATTTTATCTAAAATCTATATGATATTTAAAATTCAAGAAGTTATTCGTTAATTCTAGTATATACGTGGAGTTGAAATTCAGTTCCATAGACCTACTAGCTTTTTTTATATTAAAACAGGTAAAATAAAATTATTTTATAGACTTATTTCCTTTTTTAATTTAAAGTATAGGTATTAGGGAAAATTTGTGTAAAATGTAAAGTTAAAGTATAGACATAATAGCAGGATTTCAATGAAATATCCATGAAACTGGGAGATAATGCATTCAGCTGGATGGAGCCACAAGAAGTATTGGTCTTTACTTATTATAAATGTAAAAGTTACTTATTATTTGTTATTTTTTTCAAACAATTGACATGAAATTTGAAAGTTGTGGATGAAATCTAATAATATTATATAATTAATATACAAACATAAACCGCGCTCATGAGTAAAGGTTTCTATTGACTTCGAAACTAGTCGGGTATCCAATAAATACATCTAATATGCACAAGAAATATACTGAAAACCGTACTGTATAATCAAAGGTGCCGCTTAGGTCATTCAACCTTGTTTATTGCATTAAATATTGCTTTATTGGTACACAACGCAGAAAAATTTTTAGTACAATGACTTTATTCTATTTTTTGTTTCAAAAATAGAAATTATTATTTTTACTATTTCTATTTTGTGTGCTATATATTAAATAAATATAAAGCACTTTTTATATTTATTTTTACAATCAATTTAGTATACTCCCGCTGTTTTTATTAAAGCGAAATTTTCATGCAAACACACAATTCAGTTTTCTTAATTAAAATATTTTTGAATTTTATATATTTATGCATGTTTCTTAGCTACGTTAGATTTCTCGTCAATACAATATTTCTATATACAAAGTTGCCTTTTTTAATTGTACACGTTGCATTAAAGATTTAGATAATTTAAATATAAATGCAAAAATATTATTTCCCCCATTTTTTGGTTATCGTTTAAAAAATATGCAATAATTATTTATATTTGCATGTACTTACAATATTAACAGTTTTATCGACCGGCTAACTTTATAAACGTATTAAATATAAATAGATTACACATATAAAGGTGCGACTGACCATTCATGAATGATGGATCATTGTACTTAAGTAAATACTATCTACCGACGTCATTAGTGTAGTACAAATAATCATTGCTGACGTAAATGCTAAAGAATATAATACTATGTGTAGACAGTTTCGACCCCCGTCTATTTGATTTGTATCTTATCTGTGTTAAAGGAAGCAGACAATCGTAATAGATATGTCTCGATTTACTTTGTGACTTAGTTTGTGTGTCTTATACCGTTAATAAGTCATGTATCATATATGTATATGAAACAATGTGAATTAGATTAATTTATTTTATTTGTTGCCGAGTGGTCCGGGTACAGAATAGGCCACACCTTCTTTTCACATGTGTATCGTAAGAGAGGACTAAGGAGCAAGGAATGGGCAGTAGCATCCCTCTTAAAACATCTACAAATTAATAATAATTTGTAATGCCTAATTGCTGTTGCCAATCCGACTGCCAAGTGTAGCAACTACTGACAAACCCTCCCCCCAGGGGAATGCTTGTGTTTAACATTGACAGTTAAAAGTTGATATGATAATGATGATAGTGATTGTATTTGTTATTAGATAAACTACTGAAAAAAAAAAGTAATTCTAATTACTAGGAGTGTACCAGAATTGTTCACAAGTGAACAATAATTCTTGTTTCGATTTTGTGTTCAAAAGAGCGATATCGTAATTTCAATGTTTTGTATTTAAATGACATCTAAATAGTATATTTTTTATATCAAATCGGCGCGCTTTTGAAATTGAACCTCAATAAGAGATTGAGTTCATATAGATTTAAAAATACAAAATCCTGTATCTTAGATTTCTTTCTGTTGCAATATAAGTTTTTTTTCAGCCTTCAAATATTTATAAATAAATAATTGTATTTATTAAAGTTGCGACAAACTTTGTAAAAAAGTCTTGATGACCGAATGGGCGAACTTAGGAAAAACCTGCTATCTAATCTGTTATCATTGCAATTATTACGAGTATATCGGATATGAATATCGTCTATTATGCACTTAAATCACGAGTATAATTCTATACAATTGTTTGATGCATGTCATGTTAATCCTATTAAAATCATAATTAAAAAACCTTTAATATACCTTGTTATATTGCTGCAATAAAATCTTAAAAAAATAATTGTTAAAGTTTGTAACGATCGATGGATGAATGGATGTTTGTTATGCTTTCACGTAAAAAGTACTAACTGGTTTTAAACGATATTTGGTACACGGAAGGTGTTGGGGAGTATAATGAATTTCCCAGTTTTATGTATGAATAATATTCACTGCCATTTTATGACAGTGAATTTACAGGGTACAGAGGAATAGCACCTGAGTCTTCAAGAATGGCAACGAATGGGGGTATTATATACGAAACAGTGTATTCTGTGAAGTCCATAGTACTGCTCGTATCTACAGACAACGGTTACCACTTTCCTTCAGGTGGGCCGTCAGCTTGTTTGCCAATCAAAGTTACTTTAAAAAATTGCCTTTTAATTTGATAAAATAAAACAATTATATGGCTATTAAAATAAAACCAAAAAGGTTGAAATCCTCAACAGATAGGTTATATCTCAACTAAGCATATATGATGCTTTATACTAATTTACAACGCTGAAGCAACGGGATATAGCTATTAATTACAAAATATATTATATTAATATTTTAAGTCTGAGAGATCCTAACGATCTTTAAATGCTTATTACTCAATATTAAATCGCCGAAGATCGAAAATGTTTGTTGTTTTTTTTTTCATTTTTTGTTTGAATTCGTCTAAAATTTTCTCGCCGATGACTTTAAATCAAAAGCAGTACGTATGTCAAATCCAAATAAAAAGAAAATAAAATCTGATTACCATTATTAAACAGCCGGACTCATGTGTATCAATCATCATTAATATTTGTATCATTAATCATATATTGCCAGTTTATACGCTTAATCCGTACAAATTAATTTATTTTATCAATTTGTCTGTAAAGACACGTGTTTGATGATAATGAAATAGAACCTAACTAACCTTAACCTATATTATACATCATTACTAATATTAAAAATATGAAACTGTGTTTGTTTGATAATTCTTAATATCTTACTATTTCAGCCATTAATCATGAAAGCTATTACTGCTATTGGTGGAAAAAGGATTATTAGTAATGAGGACTACCAGTCCTATTTCTAGCAATACACCCTTGCAGGACGACTTCCACGTGATCCTTCTTGGAAACTATCGTGCTCAATTCCAGGTGTATTCATTACGATGAGCTAACTGACCTGTTTTGGGGGGAAAGGGATTGTTAGTAATGGAGTTTGACAGCCCCATTGCTAGCACTATGCCTTATTAAGTCGACCTCCACGTGGTTCCCCCTGGAAACCATCGTGAACAATTCTTGTTGAATTCGTCACGATGGGCTAACTGATCTACTACATCCTCACCTATCATCCTTCACTAGTGCCCCGCCGGTGTATACCGATAGCACGAGTGGGGTTACCATTCCATTATCATCCATTAAAAAAAAACTGACCTGTTTTTATCCTCACCTATCATCACTGGTGCTCCGCCAGTGTATATCGTTACCGCTGGCGGGGTCACCATTACATTATCAATCATTAAAAAATTCTACTGTTTGAGATGCAGAAAAACATAGACTGTTATTTGTCCTGGTCAATCATTATATACATCGGTTATACTAATGATCAACGTCGCGGATACAAGCTAGTAAGTATATAAATAAAGACGTTGAACTGACAAATTGATTGATGTACATTATTACTAATATCATCATCTTCCTACCCTTATCCCAATCATTTGGGGTCGGCGTAATATGATTTTATCCATATTACAAAAAGATTTGGTTTTTAGTTTTACAACCTGCCACCTGTCTGACGTCAACCCTCTTTGGGAATATAATTATAATATAATTAGTTATATTTTCAACCGAGTTAAAAAAAAGGAGATTCACAGTTCGGTTGTTTTTTTTTATATTTGTTACCTCATAAAATAACTAACTAATAACTTGGATTTGGAAAATTATTTTCATCTAGAATTAATAAAGAACAATACTTATAGATTGATCGTACAGAAATTTTAACAAATACAGTTCAGTTATTCAACAATATTTTAGTTTTTAAATCAAAGTAACTGGTATTGCTACAATTGAAGCTGTTTTTTTTTTGAGGAATACAATTTTAATTACTGTATTAAATATTTAAGGGATTATTACTATATTAAAAGTAAAATAAGAACAGATATTGACAATTTTACACTGATTAGGATTAGATTAGCCAGTGTTATTATTTGTTTTTATTATAAAAATATTTTTAGTCCAGTCAGTAACAGTTGATAATGCGATGTTTGTAAATGATAACGAACGTTTAAAAATAGATAAGTTGTAGTATTAAACTGGAAATCCCCGACTCATATCGAAATTCAGTACATTAAGTACGAGTACTGTTAAACTAACAAAATAGGGGCCCATTTGTGTTGAAAGCGGAAACTTTTTATGGAATATGTCTATATATGTTCGTACGTATGGGAGTATAGATCTATTGATATGTTTAAAGAATTTTGTTTTTCATATGGGATGTTTAAATAGTGAATGTTGGCTTATCACATGAATATATTTTTGCAAACAACAACAACAACAAATATGCTTAAACTAAAATATATGTATCTGAAATGCCATTGATTAAATTTATCTTTGAAATAAAAATTATAAATTGTATTAATACTTTCTTATTATGTTTTCAAAGAAAGATTTTCTATAAAAGACATTTGCTTGGGTACCTCTGTCCCGTGTTCGTGTTTTTACCGTGAAGCAGTTGTATTTACATGGCTATGTTTCGGCTTTGAGAATCGGCTTGAAGGGTAGGACAGAGACTTTACAGGGTTCACAGGTACAACACCATAGTCCTCAGGATTGCAACGCACGGGCGAAACAGTATACTCTGTTATGTCCGTGGTACTGCTCATGACTATAGGCATTGGTAACCACTTTACATTATTCTGTCTGCTTGTTTACCATTCTAGTTGAATAAAAAAAAAATGTTATGCACCCACAAATTTTTTTTTTATTTAATTATCATACATAAATACATTAAAAAAAATGGATTTTTAGTACCACTTAAACCTCTAGGGCTTGTGTGTGATACTTTACACTCGGTTCTCAAATGTCACTATTTACATTAATATTCTGCTGTTTTACCAAGGTTAAAGTAGTTTAAACTTAAATCTAATAAAAAAATATTAAATATTGATCTTTAAAATAATATCTGCATTATAATATCAAAGACATTAATTATAGGTATGAAGACAAGTCCAGTAGTTGTAGTTATAATATTATTTTTTGACCACTAGTTTGTCAATTTACAAAATAGTCTTTCTTCACTTCACTTAAATACTAGGAGTATGCCAATTTTAAAACTAAACTTTCATTTTTATATTTATTAGTAAAGATATAAAACTGACATAGATAAAAATAAAATAATTTTATTTTAAAATTCTGTACATAGCTAATTCTTTGATTTTTAAATGTTTATTTATTGTATTATTGCTTTATGATATTTTTCTATTAGTTTATGGGAAATACTTATGGGTGCATAGGTCTTGGGTTTTAATTGTCAATGGTGTTGATGATCTTCTTAATCGGCTTCAATAATTGAGGTTATTAATTTGATTTTATTAATTGTTCTTTTTAATTGAATGAGTATACTTTGCAAATGGCCTTATACTGTTTTCTTTAAAATTAAATCAAATTTGTGAAAATATTAATAATATAAAAGAAATTGGCTTCAATCTTGAGAAGTGTATGAATAAATAAAGGATTAACAACCTTATTGACTAAAAAATGTCTAATAGAGTCATACATTGTAACAGATAAGGTACAGTAATATGAGTAAAAGTAGAAAAAAAATCAGTTTAATTAAGAATCCCCTCCTATTTTAAAGTCTTCGAAAATGTTGTCTCTACCTCGGGCAACGAAACATTGAGTGTGTCACAAATAATGTACCAGGTCAAATTACCCGCATTTATCATGCCACATAACGGTAACGAAATTCACTTAAAGAAGTCTATGATCAGACTGATCAGTCAATAACAGAGCATCCGTTAATTATAATGTTTTACAATCCAATTAGGATATGTTAATGTGAATAAAAACATTATGGACCGCAACATTGACATGAGAGAAAAAAGTGCGTCTATAAAAAACGGTCATTTAGCACGTGTAAAACAACTTGTCACTTTTTTTACATTGAAGTATTTTGATGAACAAAAAGCAAAATGCAAAAGGTTTTGATAACGGAGCGTTCTGAATACAATTAGTTCTTTATAGGGCTGTCAATGTGGTTGTCCTTGATAAATCAATCAATCAATCAAAATATGTAATTCTATTATAAACTCCTATGATGTATCAATTCTACTGCCAGTTTAGAAAGTAATTTATATGGTTTCTCTATTGACAAACTAATGACTGAAAAATAACGGTATTATATACTTACTTAATTCATTTATTTTTTCATTTAAAAATAACATTATGATAATTAATGTTGAGGACTTTAGTTCAGATAAATTGAGTAGATCCACTATTATATTAACATTCAAACTACTCCGGATTAGCAGAAAAAATTATCAAAAAATAGCCAGTTTTTACTCGCGACTTTACGCGCGTGAACGAGATAAAAAGTAGTTTATGCCCATTATCTCACATAGTATGTATATACCAAATTTTATAGTGATTGATAAACCATTAATGTACTAAAAGGTAACAAATAGACTTACTTGCACATTCATAACAGTAGTAAGCATGACAAGTGTTTTTGTTTACATAATTTTTTTTAACATATACACGCCGATAAACGATGAGATGTTTCATAGATAAAAATAACTCTATAGTCTTATCAATCAATGACCTACGAAAGTAATTTGTCAAAATTTATTGACAGCCCTACTTACGAACAGTATATTCACGTTTGATTGTGAATTGAAAGATTCAATTGCGAAGAAAGCTTATAATCACATTGACCTCTTTTATGTTACTCATTGTTTGGGTGAAGTCATAAATTTAGTTTTGTTTATTTTTTACTACAATGACATAAATATTATAAGGTCTTATTTATTTATTTCAACTTTATTGACTAATAAAATATCTATTTTTAAGCGCTTATAAGTGACAAATGAAAATAAGGACAGGGAGAAAATACTACTTTCGTTTTTCGCTTTTTATAGTAATAAGACTTTATCTTTGTATGTACATAAAGAATATATACATAAAGTACATATAGAAATCAAAACTATTGACATCTTTTTAAGGGAGTGTTCTACTATTTAAATATGTATTCTTTATTGCACTTATAAATTATATATATAATACATTTATTAATATTGTGAGCAAGGGTGGACTTATCTCTGAATGAGATTTCTTGCAGACAGCCCAATACAGTTAAAAAGGATGTCATTTGCGGGCAGCTGAAGTGCATGAGCGCTGTACCAACAACTATTAATACTAATCAATATATGCTACAAATTCATAGTTAAATGAAATATTACTATATATTAGATTTATTACATAAACATATAAATATAATACCTACCTACTTATATAATTATTGTTAAAATAAGTCAATATACTAACTACATTAGAAATTTAGTATAATGGTTTTAAGATTTGACAGATATGAAAAATAAAGATTATGAATGAAATGAAACTTAAAAAAAGTACTTGATCCATAATCTAGAATCGACTTAAATTTTCCACTGAAAAACTTGAATCGAAAAATGATAAAATGATAGAGCTTTTCATACTAATATATCTGTCCAAGCTAGATGCACCGTGTCAATGTGGGAGATAAACATTTTTTGTCATTTTGACCTACTTTCTTTAAAGGAAAATAATCAGATTGAGGTAGAATATTTACTTTAAAATAATACTAATCATGTTGATTTCACCATGTGTATTAGACAATATTATAATTTTATTACTGCACCCGGACACTAGAAATGCTTTATGGCGGCTACTCACATCTATTATTACACCCATTTCGAAATAGGAGCAACCATAAGACACTAACGGTGACAAATTCACGAGGCATTGTTCATAACACTAATGTTATATTGGACACACTGAGATATCTTTTTACACGAGTAGGATGTTTAATAAAAACTTATCGTATAATTTATTGTGGTTATCTGATGAAATGAAAAAAAAAGGAAATGTTACTTTTACATGTCACTTTTTTAATTATTACCCGTATTTCATATTTACGACTGTGATTAACTAATGCCATAATTGACTGATGTAGTGAGTTTCATATTTTATATCAATTTTGTGGCATTTACATATGCGCCAATTTACGATGCTAAAATGTTTGTCGGGAAGTATAATCCACTTGTACTGTTCATAAAATATCTCGTTATCATAGTTAATTTTAAATATTAAACTACTGAATCGATTTTACTAAAATTTATGTGACTCAAATATTAAAAATGCCGTGTGGTCCCGTTATAGAGCGGACTACTCCTCCCTATTCCGTGGGTGTCGTAAGAGGTGACTAAAAGAAATTAATGGTCGAGGGATGGACAGCAGTATTCCTCTTAAAACATCGTTGAAATCCTAACTGTGGTTGCCAACCTGCGTGTCAAGCGTGGCAACTACTGGCAAAACCCCCCTTTATGGGAGAGGCTTATGTTCAGCAGTGGACAGTTAACTGATATGTTGATGATGATAATGATTATAAAAGTGAAAGATATTTGTCTACTGTATTACTCAATCATGCGTCAACGACTACACGAATATCCTGGATTACTCATAGGTAATTTATTATCTTAATTCACGCGGGCACATCCACGGGATACATACAGTCTGTAATAAAATTTATCATTAAAATTCTAAGCGTTCCAAATGTCGATTGAAGCAAGTTATTTACACAGAATACTAAACTAAACTGTCCAAGTAGATTAGGTAACTTGACTATTTTATAAATGTTTGCTATACACAGATGTTTTCTGCATCAAATCTCGTAAGTAATTTGTAGAATCTGTTAACATGTTCTGTTGCAATGTTTAAAAGCAGTAATTTGTTATTGCTACTACTATTATATGTCTTGAGTTGCCAACAGACTGGAAATCCGAACATATTTGATTTATATTTTCTAAAATGAAATGTACTATTTCTTAAGATCATAAATTTATTATCAAGAATCACTATATTCATCAAGTATTGTTAGGGTTCATTTTTCTGAATTTTATAATCACCTAGTATTCGATTAAAAATATATATTTCTTTATATCGATGAAGTCGATTAGACATCATCATCATTTCAACCATTATTCGTCCACCGTTGGACATAAGCCTTCCCCATAGACTGCCATAAAGAATTATCCTGAGCCATCTGCATCCACTGACTCCCTGCAATGCATTTCAGATCGTTACTCTGTCTAGTGGGGGTCCGTCTAACACTGATATGACTAGACATGTGATATATTTAATATGTAAAAGTATTTAGTCAACGTTATATCGACAATTACACAGCTCTAGGTTCGTTAAGGATGAAGAAAAATCACATTAGTCATTTTAAAGAGCTTACTTAGTATTTAGTCAAAAATATAATAGGCACGCAAAGTATATGCAGTTGCATAATATCCATTCAAATTTAGGTCTGTAGAATGGATGTTATTAAATTTTAATTTCATGATTTTGATTTAGCTCACGTACAAATTGTTTAGTGGCTGCTGCAAAAACAAATCTTTTGTTTGTAATGCGCTGGATGAAGCCATGCCATCCCATAGTATCATGTAACATGCGTTGTGTCGTAAAGTGACAACGCACCCAGTTTTATATTATTGCAAACGTAAGAACAACAAATAAAGTAAAAGATACGTTTAGAATTATTTAGAGCATTAACTATAGATAGACAAAACTGATCACTCCTCTATAATTTTTTTAGGGAAAGTGGTTTCAAATTAATATTACATATTTAATTTAATTTATATATTTAAAATTAATACTTCTGTTTATACAGATATCATATAAATATATGGTGGTGACATCCATTGATCTTGCCATTTTTATGATTTTTTTTCTGTTAGACGCAGATAGCCTTTAGCTCCACCGCGAGCGAGTGCAATGACGGGTGAACGACTAAAGGTTTGTCATGGATTTTATACGGGCAAAGCCATGGGGTTCCATACATATCGTAGAATTAGTGTCAATCGAGAGTCAAAGCTGGAGTCTTAATTAATATAATTATAAACCGCAGCGTAATATTGCAGTTTTAATACTAAGGACTCATGTGAAGGTGTGAACTTTACAGTTTTGCTTAAGTTTTTCATTAAGACCTGTATTTGATAATTAAAATACTAAGAAAGGTCATTAAAAATTCCGAAAGAAATCCCTTTTATGGATAATGTCACACTTGCTGCTTGCTTTTTATTTCTTCTTCTCGGTTTTTACTGTACTGTTAAGTTTTTACTGTACAATGAATATTAAAGTGTCACAAACAGACAAAACTTTATTCTCTTTTATATTGGTAATTGAGTAAGCACTTACTATAAAAAGTAATATTGATAAAAACCGACAATTGTGGGTGGGACAGTTGACATATGATTTTATCGATTTTATTTCCTTGATTCATCCTATCGGTCAAATCTTGAGAGTTTATTGCCTTATTTTATAGCCTTGTTTTAATTATTATAGCTCAGTAATTATCCTTTGGTATTAAGGAGTTAATATATTTACACGATCAACAAAATATGAAGTTTAATGCAATTTTTACAATTAGGAGTTGTAATGTTGTTGTACAAATTCAAAAATAATTAAGGTTCTTTAAAATTTATTGTCGTTGTTCCAGCAGAAAACACAATGTTTCAACAAAATGATATAATACATAAGTACAATAAATTGTACGTTTTTTGTTATAGTTGGTAACTAGTAGAAATTTTGAAATTTCACTAAAAATGTGCGACAGAATGTAAGCTTTGTAGTTTTTATCTTATTATCTCGTGAACATAACTACTATCCTTAGGATCATCTGTAGTTTGAGATACTTGCATTCTCCTGGCTTCAGATATGCTATTCCTAAGACGCATACTTAGCAGCGCTATCTCATAACAACACAATATGCTCGAGGCTAGATTCATCATTATCATTGATTCAAATGTTGGAAATATTTCATCCATCTAGTCATTATATTGGTTGAAAATTAAAAAAGAACAAATACGAATCGAGAATCTTCTGTCATAATCGGTTAGAAATAAAAATAATAAATCTGCATTCACTTCTGACTCATGTTATAGCGAAGAATTTTATAATCGTATCTCATCAGCATCGATATAATTTTAGAAAGTTTAAGATAATTTGACAGCTATTTAGATTTTTGTTTCTTAAGCAGTGTAACAAAGAATGGAACTTGGGACGTCATTTACGTAACACATTAAGACCGCTTTTTGTACCGTTTTGTTTATAATTTAATCTGCACTTTATTCTACTATATTTTAATTGAATCTTCTAATTGTTATTATATATTTTTATCTAATGCATGCATTAAATGCAATAAATAGTTAAATAAAAAAACAACTGTCTTAATATGGCGCTCTGAAGATGACCTTATAAAATGCAAAAAATATTACATATTTTTACTTAGTGCAGTAAATAAATGAAGGCTCATTTATTTTCAATGAGTCTATAAATATCTAGTTATTCAGTTTACATCCAATATTTAAAATAAGTATATACACCAAACAAGTACCATTTGATGTAATCCAAACGGTAAGAATGACTAGAGCTGTAAAGTATTTCCTTTCATTGATGTTATTAAAATTATTTAAATAACAAATGTGCTCTATTTAAATTGGTTACAAAACCGCAATATTAAAAATACATTTCCTTAATTAGAACTGTGTATCATCTTGACATAGCACCAAATGTTAGTTTTGCTCCAATAACAGAGCTGAGCGATGACTCACCGAGCCGCCGAAGGCTCATGTTTATGGATTGATCCATTCGTTAATGTGTTTTATTATACTTGTCTTACAACTATTTTGATTTGGCGGGTCAAACACCGCGCTAATAAGTTTATTATTCATCTATAAATAGATATGATTAACGTATCTCACAATAAACCTTTTCGGATTTTTTTTTATATAAGGTATGTAGACACATTGTTAGGGTATTCTCAATATTTATGTTTTCTTTTTGGAAATTTATTAAGATAAATAGATATTCCTTATTGTTTCCTTAATCAACAATTAAGATAGTAAACCTTTTATAAATGCAAATAAATACAAGAAATAATCTAAATGAGACAACAATGTAGTGAAGAGATAGTCTTTCTTGCAATTTTCGGATGGAGAGGAGTAGTAGAGTAGTAGAGTACTAATAATAATTATATATATATATATATAATTATTATTAGTATTGGTGACATTTTTGTAGAATACATATTTTAAAATAAATATTATTACTAACATCATGAATGTGAAAGTGTGTTTGCTTTTACTTGGCGTTTTAACGGATTAACCAATCATCACGAAATTGACATATACGTATTATTTGGAATGGAGAAGGATTTATTTATAATCTTGGTTACTCGTTATGTTCTGGTCATGAAAAAGAAGTCGCAAATAAAAACTAGTATAGTTATATTTTTATACCTATATTAAAACAATTTTGTTTCATTGGTATAAAATATATGATTTATTTGTGTTATTTAATGTTACTTTTAAAATTAAGACATATATTTAAAAAAATCAGAGACAAAAGCGACAATAAAAATAGAATACATTCAACCAAATAATGCTCTTGTTTCAAAGGCTTGCTTTTTTTAATGAAATTTAGAACGGCAAACAAATTGAAGTCATACCTGATGGAAAGTGGTAACCGTCGCCTATAGATATAGAAGTGTTTGTATATTCAACTATGTATCAAGATTTATAAGATCATCATAATAAAACTTTCTTATAATATGAAAACCGCTGAGAAGCTTCTATTTTACTCAATGAATTTATAAACATTATAAATACGGATTATATTAAAATGAGAAGGAATATATTACGTTAATTTGGGTAGAAAGATTGACAACACTGTATATTTTTTATATTTATTTTATACAACTTTGAATGGCAAACAAGCTGACGGCCCACCTGATGGAAAGTGGTAACCTTCGCCTATAGACGAGCAGTACCATGGACATAACAGAGTACACTGTTTCGCCCATGATACACCCCATGCGTTGCCATTCCTGGGGACTCAGGTGTTATTTCTCTGTATCCTGTAAATTCACTCCATATCCTACCCTTAAAACCGAAACACAGCCATGTAAACACAACTGCGTTACGGTTAAAACACGAATGAGACAGAGGTACCCAAGCAAACGACTTTTGTACAAAGTCTCCCTCTGGTGAATAATGTATAATGCAAAAGTGAATGCAGGCACTTAAGGAGATCTAGACTGACTTATATAGATCCGATAGATTCTGTATTATCTTTTGGAGTTAAGAGCCTGCGGAGCTGTAATAGTATGTAATTATGTAAGAAAAAGGGAGGCTTATGAACTTTGTTTCATCTGCCTACACCATAAAGCACTTGGCGTGAAAATAATAGCCATTTGAGCAGTTAACTTTTACATCCACAATATATGTAAAAGAAACACATACTTTAAATATAAGAGTTAATAGAAATAAAAGATATTATGACGTGAAGATAAACCAATATATAAACCAGAAATTAAAAATGGCACCTGTATACAAATCAATAACAGTATTATACAACTAAGTGACCTCAGAGCCGGACATCCTTTTACTAGCCGAACAAAAACACCACTAGTAAATAAATACACAAATGAATTAGATTAATCCGTCACAAATGTACAAATTGAGGGGAAACCCATGGATGACTTTGGCTTATTTTAGCGACTAGATATTTTTTGTTACGGGTGAGTCAATTCACCGCGCCAAATCGTGCTATTGAAAATCGAAATGAAAAAGAGAATAGAGTAATATTCCCAAAATTAGTATAATATCTTATTATGAATTAAATTAATTAAAGACTCTTGTCTGTAAAATAGAAACAGCAACTGTAGTAGTTAGGATAATTATGTGTTCAAAACAGAAATTAGTTATCCTATTGATTGTGAAAGAGATATAAAAATCGGTCCAGAATTAGTGAAACATACAAAATAAACATTGGTGACTATGTAACATACAAAAAATAGGGAGAAATTTAGTACTTCCTCCTTTTTAGTTAGTTAAAATGAATATAAATTAGTACTTTCTTACTTTGCCTCAAGTTTTATACTTTTTTTTTGCGGTGTAATCCTTCATAGAGACTGACTGGTCTAAGGAAACGAGTGGATATTGTCGGACGTTTATTGGCTAAAACCCTACGGTGTTTGGTGTCTTTGTTGTAGTAGCAGGATCACAGATTCGTTTTCGTATTTTAACGAAACCCTGAAGGCAAAGATCCAATTTGGTTTCTCATCCTCACGTGAAATAAGGACTCTTTCCCCATCCTCAACATTCAAGGGATACACTAGAATACCCACTGCGATAGTATAGGATACAAAAATTAAAATCATTATTTTACTTGCAGATATTTAAAAATTTTTGAGTGTCTTACTTTTGCATAATGCTCGCATCAACACATACATCATTACTCCCGGATTAAGGAACTGAAAGATGTAAGTGTAATGATTGATTGGTCTCGGTTGGGTACACCATAATAATTGTGATCCAGTCATGGTGTCTTGGTCATGGTGTTTCCAACAGAACGGAACTGCGTGGTTGAATAGTAATTCTTGGGTTGACTCAGACATCAGAGAAAATATTGTTGAATGAAAGTAATTAAATGTGTATTATTAATTTTAGATTTATTTTGTTACAATAAAATTATTTAAATATCAAAATTATATACTAAAAATATTGTACGTATAAATGTATTTTAAGATTTGAAAATAAGATTTATGGTTTTGATAAGTGCCTTGATTACGAAGAAACCGGTTTGCTCATATAGTTCAATAAAAACCTTGTTAAAGTAGTAGTTGAATTATTGTGTGTTTGAAAAAAATTGGAAGTGGGCGCAGTTTTCTAATGGAATGGTAACTTTTTCTGCGCTATCGGTTTACGCTGGCGAGGCTGCCGTGAGAGAAGGGTGAGGATGAAAGCAGGTCAGTTAGCCTATCCTGACAAATTCAACTAGAATCATCCACGATGGCTTCCAGGAGGAACCGCGTGAAGATCAACCTAATAAGGTATATTGCTAATAATGGGACTGTTTGACTCCATTGTTAATAATTCTTTTATTAATAATGGGCGGGGTTTGAACTGGCGTTTGCTTGTTGGGGTCAGTGCTCTTACCGTATTTAATCTACAGCTGCAACGGTTCAGGACGGGCATCTAGAGAAGTACTTTAACAATATTTCAAAAGTAATTAAGTTTATACTGAGCGGTGGTAAAGTGGTTTTTAATGCATGATAAGCAATTTGTTCTGCAAAGAAACTTCAACAGTGACAAAATTAATATGGGACCAACAGGAGTGAACCTTATCAAATTGTTATATACAACTTTTTAACTTAACTTTTTTGAAGTCGTTTAACGTTTATATAGAGCAATGCATCCTGAATTATTATATATTTGCTCAGGACATCACCAATTAAGTCGGCAAAACACAGGTTGCTCCTTACACTGTGTTATTGAGTTACGCGATATATTCAAGAATATTAAATCGATTGATTTTTTTTTTTTTATTGCAAAAGTATACGTATCTATTATAGAAAATAGAGACCCCAATTTCTTGCTTTTATATGCTGATTAAAAATGACTAACATTGATCTGAATGTGTTCGATTAAACGGGAGAAAGGATTTAAATGAAATTTAAATCATAGACGGATTACATATTGGATTAATATTTTTATATTTATAATTTATGTCATAAAAGTAAAATTTTAGTTAATAAAAACAAAAAATGTGATTAATTAATAACACATAATTAGTTCTTTATGCCAAAAAATGTTCAGTTATAAAGGTTTAAGCAGACGGTGGATAATTCTCGACATTGATTCTTAATCGTTATTGTATGCCTTTCAATATTCTCTAACTTTGAATAGCATGCTATAATGAAGACTTGTCCAGTTTGTACAAACGCGGCTAACAAAATGTGCCCTTTTGTATCATTTTGAATGCGAAATATCCTCGTTTGCATAGGCAAATTTTTAATTTATATCTAATATAATAAGTGAAATACCAAGTCAAATATAAAATACCAATTTTATTTAATTGACGGGATTTAACACGATAGATTTTACATTCGGTTTTTCCAATTATTTTTAAAGACATGGCAACCGCAATAGTTACAGAATGACTGAGTATTATCATCCCGTGATCACCGTTACTAAGTCGCTAAAAAATATCGATTAAAAATAGATTTTTTTTAGTATTTTCTTTTTTATTGCTATTTTTTACTAGCATTCATACATCGCACCTATCCTAGCGATATTCCTAAATTTACAAATTGAGAAACTGTAAATTTAGGACTCGATCTGATAAAAATGGAACAATCTCCCAAAATGCTCGCAATTGTGAATTTAGCTCAAATATAGAAGCTTGAAATCACTGAACATTATGGATTAGAATGTGCTTTATATTTACTATACTTAACACAAGTTTAACAATACAAAATGTACTAAAATTAGAACGAATTTTTCAGCTACTAGAACTGCTGTCCTAGATACTTCTCTATGTTAGAAGATCATTTTATCCATACTAATATTATAAACGAGAATGATTTGATTGTATATTTGTAATCAATAAACTCAAAATATTTATTCATCTATAGAAAGCTACATTCATCAGTGAGCCACATAATATATATTATTCCATCCTAAAGATGAAAGGATATAGTACAGGATGAAACAGACAGTTCTAGACTTGTGAACTGTCTTCAGATTTTTTTACAATAGCACTGTATATGATTACACAATTCAGAGCGAACACAGAGACAATGTTGTTTATAAATGCAGTTTTCAAAAACAGAAGATTCTACTTATGTTATATAATTAAATAAAATATTGAATGAAAAAAGAAACTCATACTATCAGTACCATAGATATAATATAGTATACTGTTTCGCCCATGATACCCCCTATGCGTTACTATTCCTGAGGACTAAGGTATTATGCTTTTATACCCTGTTAATACACTGGCCATATGGCCTTCAAACCTAAATACAACTATACAAACACAATTGCTTTACGGTAGAAATACGAATGGGATAGAGGTTACATAGCGATCTCTTCTAGGCAACCTTAGGATGGAGAGGAATAATTAAAGTTGTGTCTGGTCAAGGCGTAACCGAAAAATAATAAGATGATTTCATTTCCTTTATTTAAAGGAGAAAAAACAATACTATATTTTTTTTTATTCGCTATAACTCGAAATATTGAGAGTAGCAGGTATTACACGTGTAATAGGGTAGTGACAACCAAGATACAACTTCGATATCGTAATATCGCTAATAAATGGCAATTTACATGACAAGTCAATTACGAGCTGACATAAACACGGTGCGGCAACGTTCGGTATACAATCAGTTTATTTTTTATACAACTTGGAAGTGGGAAATAAGCATCGTAGCAATACACTGTGAGGCCTGTGGTTGCTTTCATTGCCTTTCTTGAGAGTTAAGATGTTTTTAACCGACTTCCAAAAGAAGAAGATACTCAATTACATAACTTAGCATTTTTATCGAAAAGTTGCTAAATGGTTCTTGTGTTAATCTTATACTATGTGGTTTAGTTAAGATTTAAGTAATAATTACAACTACTTAATACATCATTTACAACGGATAAACGATGTATATTGTATGGTTTCAAAAATAAAAAAAAAATAATAACATAAAAGGGACCATAATAATTAAAAAAAGTATGGGAGTAACAGTATAAGAGGGAGAGTATTTTGATTTTTGTAATTGATTGATAAACTTCGTAACTGAAGCCCCTAGCTTTCTCTTTTCCACATAAATCCTTTATTTTGTTCATACACTTTACGCACTTCCAATGTTATCCTCCTCTTTTCTCGATCTTTTTCTCCATACCGTAAGTGCCAGATACCATCAACCAATGCATTCCCAAGGAGGGTTGACGTCAGGAAGGCAGCCGATCATAAAATCAAAAGTCAAAACTTTGAGTATCATAGATAAGGGCAGGAAGATGACTGTAAATTCATATTTTAAATACACTATCGGGACTTAACGCGATGAGAATTTTTTGGCATGTAAACAGTACATATATACCTGCTGCTTTATTACCTACGTTTCGATGTGGATTGCACCACGTCGTGGTGTTAAGTCCCAATAGTGTATTTAAAGTTATATATACTTTAACAACGCAAGAGTTTAAAGTTGATTAAAATTCATCAATGTTTAATAATATGTACATTATGCTTCTGGTGCTGGAGAAGGATGGAGAAAATTAGCTGGAGGGATCGAGTTAGCAATGAAGAGGTATTAGCAAAGATAGAAGGAAGGAGGGGAATAGGGAGACCGAGACATAGTTACATCAGGCAGATCAAGGAAGGAGTTGGTGTCGTGTCGTATCAAAAGGTGAAGAGACTCGCTGAAAATTGTAGTGAGTGGCAAGAGTTCCACCGACAAGAGCGCAGCTCTTAAATAGGATAGATAGATTCTTCTCCATCCAAAGATTGCCTGAAAGAGATTGCTCTGAGCGATAAGGGCACCCATTATTTTCTTAGTGTAATATTTTCTTATAATTGTTGGTTTATAATAAGTTTACTATTCTAATTTTATGGAGGAAATAATAAAGAGCATCTATCTATCTATATATATTTGACGATATGCAAACGGAATACTAACTCGACCTAAGCTAGATACAATGTATATTAGTACACGCTAGACTTACTATTTGTTTTAATGAGTGACGATAGGTGAGAGTGATGTCAGGTCAGTCGAAGCACTGCAGCAAATTTATTAGTAGTTTAGTATTATAGTTTATAAGTACTTTAGTTTACAATATTAATTATTATTATTATATATGAATGAATCTTTAAATAAACCATTGTTATCTATATGTATTTTGACCTTTCTTAAAGCAGGGTCAAGCTTCCGGTCAAGTGTCCGGCTTGATATCCGATTCGCTGCTCAGACTATCACAATTTTCCAGGAATACAATATTCATAAATAATAATGAAATGTTAATGTAATCACGTGATACATAACGACAAAAATAATAACTAAAGTACATACATTTTTTTATCATATATTTGTAATAAAAGAAAAAAAAGAAAATCAAATGACAACAAATTTTAACATATATTTTTTGTTACAGATTTGCACAAACATTACAGGTTGCGTGCACTGGTAATAATATATAGACTAGATTTGATCACAAAATTTTTATGTTTTTATTTTTTTTTTATTTTAAAATATTTGGAATTTAAAAGGGCATAAAAATATTTCTTGTTACTAATACACAGATACAAAATGAATGATGTTAATGAATACTAAATACTTCAACATAGTCACTTTTAAATAGCATATAAGTTGGCAAATTTAAGACGTTATTACAAATAATTGCTAATAATAGTACAGTGTTAAGACTAGTCATGTATTATATATAGATTATGTAGGTATAAATTTGCTTAGTAGTTACACAAACATATTTAACAATTGATGATGGAAATACCCAAATTATTGCAAATCTTTGTGAGTCAACAATAATTCTATAGTGACGACTATTGTAGATCATTCATATTTTATTATTGCTATTATTATATATATTTCTTAACTCTGGACTCTTTACTAGAGAGATTATCTATTTATTAGTTTTACTATTTTATTATTATTAGAATTACAGTTAAATTCGTAAATTTTTTTAGATTGACTAATGGTATATATATAACTTAACTAAACGTATTAGAGTTTAATATGCAAATGTTAGGGCTTTTTTTATAATTACCATGAACGTAAATCCGTTTAGTAGTAACGACTTCTGTTTGAGCAGCTAACCGCTTCGAGCTGGCGAATTTTATTGATAATATTTACTTTGAATTCCTTTACAAAAAAATTGTTATTTAATTAGCATCTATTTATTATTGTAATAGCCGTAGGTAAATTACATCATGTTGTTTAATAGAACAAGAAAAACAAAGTGTATGCAATGATTAAATATTGCATAGCATAATATACTTTATCCACAAGGTAATATCACATAAATTCGAGAATCAATAATTTGCGTAATAATAAGTAATGTTATTTTACAAAAGAAAAAGTAGAAACTTTTACGCGTTTTCGAAAATTTGCAAGAAAATAATGCCAATATCATTGAAACGGGTAGCCTGTGATTACGCAGTTCAGCTCATTAGCTCAATATCAACACGTCTTATGCCTTTAATAGTTAAATAATCATGGATATTATTTAAATTGCTTGACAAATTACATGTCGGTACGCACTTGGAGCCGCTCAGTTGTCGGTTACGTTTCGTATGGCATTTCTTGTTCACTTGTATGTACTGTTTGTATTTATTAGGAAATGATATTACCACTGTTTCCTCCCAATAATATACAAATGAAATATCTTTATATATCTATTACAATCTAATCTATAATTATCTGTTACTTGTATTCCTTTTTAGGTTATTCTTTGAATATATTATGATATATGTTTTTTTATTATTTTTAAATTACATCATAAGCAAGAAATATCAAATAAAGATACGAGCGTCTGCGAATACGCATTCTTTAATAGTCATAAAAAACAATATATTATTCGATCTCCTTGGTGTAATAGTGTATACACACTTATATATTAGAAATTTGTTTATTTATTTCCTTGTTACAAATAAATAACTAACTAAATAAGGAAATAAAAAAAGGGACACCGATGTAAGGCTATGTACTCAACAATTGGCGAGTTAGATATAAAGAGTAAAACGTATTTAACATATACATATCTACAAAAGAGTTTTAAAGATTTTTAAAACTTATTTTATTTAAACATAAATCTAATTAATATATGTATATGATTTTACAAAGATATATGTAAAATAAAAAAAAAATGAAATATACAAATAGAAATTAAAAATTATAAATCCGACTCTAAAAGAAAGAGAAAGTGTAGTATAAATAAAAAGTGTGATATCAAATATTTAAATACACTTCTCTGCTTGCTATATAAATTATGAAGATAATTCATATTAGGTATAAATAGTGAAACACAATCAGTATATGATTTTTAGTTAAAATACCTTTATGTACGTAGAATCAATAAAAAATATCATAACATATATAATTTATATATAATAATTAAAAAAAAAACAGTGCACGATCTATCTTATTCTACATTAGTGTATAAACTGTGACATTCGTGGAAGAAACCTGCTCTATATATTTCCTCAATACATTCTTAGTTCACAGACACGAGTCGCCAATTAGTATTGGCTACTAAAGGAAAATGTGGCTGTCGGGTAAAATTACAAGAGTGCCCACCTTACACATACACACACACACACACACACATACTTGTTCAGAAGTGTTCACTATAAATACACATAAATGCACTAATATACAAACTTTTTAATATTTAGGTACTTAATTGCATTGCTTTACATACTTATTGGCCTAGTGCTACCTGCTGCATTTGTAAAGAAGAATTTTTTCCATCTCGGGATTCTTTGGGAATTTTGTCATTGGTTACTGTAATTATTGATGAGAAATTGATTGGCTTTTTACAAATATTGCTTCTAGAAACCTTATCACTCTTCTTTCAAACCAAAGCATAAGTGAAAGTGTCATGCTGATATCATACTGAATGATTAAAATTACTGTAGAAACTTAAAAAAAAAACATTAGGTACTGTTTATAACTAATATAATAATAATAACTGTACATATTACATAGCGCCATTTATGTAGTTTTGAGCTAAGCAGAGCTTGTACTATTTTTTTTAATAGATGACAATGTAATGGTAGCCCCGCCTGCACTATCGATATATATCGGAGCACCAGTGAGAGATGATAGATGAAAATGAAACAGGTTAGTTAGCCTATAAAGGATTAATCAAGATGGTTTCCAGAGGGAATCGCGTGAAATTAGACCTCATAAAGTATATTTCTAGCATTGGGGCTATTAGATCCCCAATACTAACAATTCTTTTCCCCTTTACTATGTTTTTTTTAATGGATGATAATGAAATGGTGACCCCGCCTGCGCTATCGATATATATTGGCGTGAGAGATGACAAGAGAGGATGAAGCCGGTTAGTTGGCCCATCGTGATGAATACACTTGGAATTCCGCACGATGGTTTCCAGATTGAATCGCGTGGAGGTAGACCTAATAAAGTATATTACTAGTAATGGGACTATTAGATCCCCAATACTAACAATCCTTTTCCCCCCTGTACTTTGGTTTCTTTTAATGGATGGTAATGGAATGGTAACCCCGCCTGCGCTCTCGGTATACACTGGCGGGATATATGTACATGAAGTATGACAGGTGAGGATGAAGCAGATCAGTTAGCCCATCGTTACAAATTCAAATACAAATTAATCATAATGGTTTCCAGGTGGAAGTCAATCTGATAGGGTATATTGCTAGTAATGGGATTGCTAATTTCTATTACTAACAATCCCTTCTCCCCCAACCTGTAGTTATTAGTTATGTTTACCAATACTATTATTATGGAAATGAGTTTGTTTATACATACCTAATGCTTATGAATTTTATCATAGGCGTAAACTTTTTTTACGGGGAATGTAGAGGAATTCGCGGTTATAGGTAGTAAAACTAGAAATGTTCAAACTACATTAATATTAGTGATTAATAATATGAAAGGGTGTGCTGGAGACAAATCATAATGCTCGTCCAATTAACTTAAATACTATAGAATAATTTATAGCCAACGATGATTACTGTCAAAGGGCAAATGTCGCTTGCTAAATGTGTGTTGAATGTAACCCGAGCTTAGTGAATATCGATACTAGGGCTACCACATCTACGTGCAGAATTTGAAATTAAGAAATGTAAATAAGTTATCCTATTAATATAATAAAGTAGTAACAACCTATAGTTTTCACCGCAATACCAGAAAACTACAGCATGTGTTAATTCAAAGCATTCTGCGTACCAAATATTATGATTGCATAACAAATATGTAACTAACTATCATTAACATTACTTGGCATAGACAACACAGGCTACTCTTCTTCTTTATCTTGTATAAACTAGATCTTATTTTCAGAACCCATAGGTATTTAATAAAACTTCTTCTGATTTATTTAAAATAAATCACCGTGCATTTTATGTTTTCATTAGATTTAGCCGTTACGTTGATAAGTCATCTTGCTTTCGCTTTATAAGTGCAAGAATATATATTTCACTCAATCCATTATTCAATATAAAATTTTATTTTATCATCAAATGGTCTATTCAAAAATTTTGAATAAAAAAAAATTGCGGTATTTGGCAGCCCTACAAACTTGACGCTTAAATAATATACATATTTGTGTATTTATAAATAATATATTGTGTACGATTCAGTCAGAAATGAATACAGTAGTAGCAGATTTCACTTTCAACTGCCTTCATAACTTTGTATTTCTGTTGATATTTCGTGTGAAATTTGGTCTCTACGCAACCGTATATAAAGTCATGTTTTTGAAACCATTTCACAGTAAGTATAGTCTTCCAAATGTGCTGTATGTTAAAATATGCGGAGATAATAAAAAAAAAAGTTACATTTATTGGATGTTTATTAAAAGAGAGACATCAGATATTACGTTGATATTATCAGATCATGTCTTAAGTTCAATTATTTACTTAAAATATGTCGGTTTAAAAATAAAAGCTCATCATCATTATTATTTTTATCCAAACCAGTTGACCGCAGTTTTCATCATTCATCATTTTAGTTCAGAAAGTTCCGTTCAGAAGTGAACAGTCTACTTCTGAACATAAGCATTTCCCATAATGGGAGTTTTGCCAGTAGTTGCCATGCTTGGTAGATGGATTGGTAAGCACATTTAGGCTTTTAGAGATGTTTTAAGAGGGGCGCTGCTGTTTAGTCCTCTACCAATAAGTTCCCTTAGTCGCCTTTTACGACACCCAGAAAAAAGAAAGCGGTAAACTATTCTATGCCGGAACCACACGGTAAGGCTGCACCTTTATTGGAGTGGAATAATCCAGCAACTCAATATAACTTAATATTATAATTTATTTGAATAAGGGAACCACTGTACTAATACCACGTTGAAGACGAAGCTTAATATAGGTTTATATTTTTATGAAAGTTTTTCAATATTTTTAAGCGAAAGGAGACGAATTTCTAAAGTGGCTTTTATTTTCTGGTTGTATGTTATGCAATATCTCCACTAATTCTGAATCAATTAAATAATTCTTTATACAACTTGTATTATAAGCTGTACTTTCACATTGATTGTTTTATAATAATAAATTAAACAAAATAATTTTTTTTTTATATTTTTTTTTATTCTGAAATTTTGTTACTTCATTGTCATTTGGCAAAAATGAGGTCTCAATTTCAAGAACCCGTTGGTGATTTTGAAAAGGACTTAGTCGCACGTAGGCATATCGCCCCGCCTATTGTTACTGCAAACTAGGTAACCTCTAGCCTTCATTGTTTTTGTATTACGTATAATAATATTCGAACAGCTAATTGATTCCTCATTGATATAATTTTACCGTTTAACCGTCATACCTGGTCGTAGGCGTCCAGCCATTGTCTAAACGGCAGGGTCGTTGGAGCATAATATGAATCATTGTCAATATCTATTACCATCACAATTACCAATAACACTACTTTGGCGACCAATAATCCAATTCATTAATCTTGACAGGCGAGAATAATTTTTAATGGGAACTGGTCGCAAAAAAGGTTTCAAACGTCATTATTAGAATGATGAGTGTCTCATGGCCTAGTAGTTCACTCTTTCGATGTACAAGATGAGAACAATTATTTTATCTATGATTGAGTCATAGAGCATTATTGTTTTATTATGACTGATGTTCATATATTTTTTTAATAAAAAAAAAAAAAAAAACATTTAAAATTTCAGTTTTTAAGATCACGATATTTTTTTTTTGTAGATTTAAAGACATTTAAGAAAAAAAAATATATGTTCTGTGTACATTTTTATGTTATTTGGAATCGAGAACTAAAGTCTATAGAAATCTACTGGGCTTAAATTGGTATTTTATATGCGATTTATAATGGCAAATGAGCTGACAGCGTACCTGATAGTAAGTGGTAATCGTCGCCTAAAAACATGAACAGTACTAGAGTGTATGCGTTGCCTTTCCTGAGGACTAAGGTGTTATGGCTTTTTACCCTGTAATTTCATTATTATATCCTACCATACTGAAACGTAGCCATACAAACACGATTTCATACATAATTATAGTTTTTTAATTAATTTAACTTTTATTTGTGTTGTATTTATGAGTACTTTCATGTATTGACTTTAGACAAGGCATAAATAGTTCAAGGTATTATAATTTAAAATTGAAGCTTTTATCTGGACTATTTAGTTATCCGTACGAAAATACATTTTGGTTTTTTTTTTTTTAAGTAAAGGATATTAAATTTAAATTCAAATCATTTTTATTCAAATAGACTTGTTTATAAGCACTTTTAAATACGGACTACATGGGAATTCACATAAAATTGATAAACTCTGAACTATGTAATATTTATTAAGATTTCATAAGGGCTTCCACTCGTTTAAAGGTGTTAGGTAGTGTTAATAATTTTAAATATTTTCTGCTCTATTCAAAAATAACTTTTGCTGCCAAAACCTTTAAAGTCCAATTTTGTATATTGTAATGGAAAAAACAAGAATGTAAATGAGATTATCAGATCGGCACCTGTGAGTCTGGTGAGTGGATGACGTCACGTTGTAGTAATGTAATTGTATAAACAGGTAAATATCCAGTACATTTATATAGGTATGTATATCCCAATTGCATGGGTGTAAAATTCATGTTAATTTAATTTAGTATTATGTTCCATAAAAGTAAAACTAATTTCAATTTGGGTTATTTATTAAACCCTCTAAGGCGGAGGCCTATGTTCAACAGTAGAGAGTTAACCGCTGATATGATGATGATGATGAATAAATTCTAACATAACATATAGCGCCATCTAGTGCCAAAATTGATTTGAGTTACTATAATAAGGATATTAGAAAAGCGATAAACAAACTCGTGTATTGGAGGAAGGAGATTGTTAGTAATGGGATTTCGCGATCTCACTGTTCTTTGGTAGACCTACACGAGGTCCTCTTTGTGATCCTTCACGATTAATTTGTGGTACATTCAGTACGATAGGCCGTCCAACCTGACTTTATTCTCAGCTATCAATCTTTAATGGAACCCTTCCAATGTAAAGGAAGGGGAAAAACATCTTAGTCTTGAGGAATGGCAATGTATGAGGTGACATGGGTATCATATGGGTTCTTGGCTATAGGGTAATATTATATTTACTTGTGTTATAAGTAACAGCTACCAGATTACATAAGTAGGGATATTAGCTGTTACAAGTTGTAAAAAATATCAGTTATTTAAAATACTCAGCGCTAGTTCTGATATCTTACATTCTAATCACTATATCTAGATATAACTACTATATGTGATATTAATAGTAACAGACTACGTACACATTCATATATAACGGATATAAACATCCGTTTTCCTGATCAACGAATCGGGATCAGGTGGGAATTCCATTTGAATGAATATTTTATTTATTTGGTTTAGTATTATAAATAAAAAGTCATATTACTATAATTTAAAATTTTGATCCATAAAAAAATCGAGTTCAAATGTAGTAACTTATTTGAATTTTAAAACTAAATTACTGAATCGATATTGATAAAATTTCTATGGAGTCAATCTGAAAATATATTCTTGCAGTTAAAAGAAAGAATTTTTGAAGTCCGTTTATAAATGATGGACTGCTAAAGTGATAAACAAAAAAATACAACCGAACTGGATGAATCCTCCTGTTTTGAAGTCGATTGTAAACGAAATAAATTTTGAGTCTTTCGTGCAAACTTAACATGAATGCGCCATTTTGTTATGGAAGACATTTTTTGTGACAATTTTATCCTATGTATTTCAGATTCAAACTACATATATATTGATAGATATTGATATACGTATACATTTGTTCACACAGTGAAATTAAATGACCTCTCCTTTTCCGTGGGTATCGTACGAGGTGAGTAAGGGAATTTAATTTTTCAATCGTCCTGTGCATATTCTTTATTATATGAATTTTCATTTATGTCTGCTAGAGCAAAACGGCAATATGTCACAACAAACTCGCGGTTCAAATATGAAGGTACAATATTTAAGTATTCTATACCAGTATATACTTAACGCGTTGAACTCATCTTGATACTTGTTCATTTCATGAATTATAATTCTACTTGAGTTTAGACTTTAAATTGCATAGAACTGATTACATGCGCTAAAAACTCATTTACATATAAGTTTATATTTGAAACACTAATTGAATTCATAAATAAACAGACATAACTTTTTTTTTTATATCGTTGTTTGAGGTTATAGACTTTTAAACTTTACCTAGCAGTGGGGAACCATAGGCGATGAGTGATAAATGTTGAAAAAACTTTAATTGCAGTATTATTAAAAATATTTATATTAATTTCATGAAATGCCATGAACATTTTATGAAGTTAATACTATGTAATACTGTATCTGTAGATACAGAAGTTTTATCAAAAATGTATTACTTTATTTATACTATATAATAAATATATATTAAGTATATTACTTGTGATAATATGTTCCAATACTTGAAAGAGTTTTATTTACAAGGTAATTAATCTACTTTTGTCTCCTCAAATTTCAAATCAAAATTGTATTTTGATCATATACGCGCAATCAAGTTGCTTGGCAAATATACTACTTTGGTCAGAAATAGTCTTCGTGTAGTATCTGGTTATCAGGTAGGCAGAAGAAGGCGAAAGGCCACTCTGTAATTTTTTTCGCGGGTTTGGAGTGCCACCTACACTTGCTCCCGTTACCTCTGTTGAAGCTGTAAATACTATGTATGGCCACCAATGTTAGAGTAGTAAAGATAGTGTGCGCAGTCGCTTCGTGTTTTAAAAATTAGCCTTAGACGTAAGTATCATGATTACTAGATCGTAATATACGTCTGGCAGTCGTTGCAGAAACTGCCTACACGAAGGACAGGGCGCATGCGCACACAATGCCGTAGGAATGCGAGACTATTGGTTACAGAATAAATGTTTACTCCGCCGTTGGGAAACAGGCATATTTGTCTTCGAGTCGTTGCTATCTGATTGATCCTGTGTTTGATGAGAGCAATTTAAAATAGATTAAGAGCCTTATAAAAATATTAGCTTTTATAAGTGACTCTGTGCGTGATGATTTGATTATTTTGAGAACCTAATGATTTGACCACATATTGTGTATATTTCTTTCGGCTTAATGTAGTCGCAGTTTACTTCTATTTAAATAACACTGAAGATTTGCTATTATTATTGTAGTGCAATATTTAACAAGTTTAATGAAAAATTAAAAAAAGTACTGTGAATTATCCCAGGAAATAATGGTCGTGGCGGTGTCGGGCGGTCGTCGGTAGTACTGTGCCACCTTTCCTTAAAAGTCTTAAAGTTTTGAACTTAGTTTTATATCAATAAATTAATACTGCTGTTTTTAATGTAGGAACATCTATCATAACACACATTTGTTCCTGAAAATAGAGAGAGTACTGCCGAAAGATAGGAAGAATTGTACTCTAAAAAGAGGAATCTTTAATACCTGTTAAATGTGTCTCTGATTTTCTATTAGGTTACCATAATTGTTTTAAACATTCACATTTAGTAGATATATATTGTTATGGTATGTTGGGTCTGAACATAAATTCATCATCATCATCATGTCAGCAGTTAATTGTTTGCTGCTGAACACTATGTTCCGCCTTAAGGGTTTTGCTAGTAGTAGTCGCTTAGCAAACGGATTGGAAGGGCAGTTACGTTTCAGTGATGTTTAAAAAAGGACGCTTCTGCCCATCCCTCGATTATTAAGTTCCCTTAGTTGCCTCTTACGACACTGACGGAATAGGAATGGGTCGCTCATTCTATGCCGGGACCACACGGCGAACACAAATTACATAATGTTAAATAAAGTATCATGCAAAAACAAAACAAAAAGTACACGTCACTTTCACTTAAAAAATTTGTGTCAACCCTATATATTGCATGGAATACATACTAAATGATGTAACTAGTTCTAAATCAAACTGTAAATATATCGAATAGCCTTTACATAAACATGAACTGACGGTGATCTATGTGAATCGGATTACATCACTGGTGACGTCATAACTATAGTATTTGAATTGTTGTCTCAATCGATTGCAAACGAGAAAATCATTTGCCCTTCGAATAGTGAACTCATGTAAGGCTTAAGTAAATGTCTTTATAAGTGATAAATGTGTTTTTTATACAACTGTATAAAATATCCTGTAACATGATGTTCGTGTCACAGGATATCTAATCTCTGAATCCAGGCACCCGATTTTAATGTAATTTTGTATACGAGTATGTGAAAAGAAGGAATTTGAATTTACACTACAAAGTATAAATTTAAATTTAAATCATCTTTATACTTGTCTGCAAGCTTTTTTAAATCTTTTTAAAATTTAAAAAAGGAATAGATTCTCAATTATTTTTTTTCGTATTTGTAACCTCAGAATTCCGTCATTTATAACCTTTTGTTTTTTTTTGTCTGAAAAGATATACTTACATAGAAATTTCATTAAAATCTACTCCGTAGTTTAACTTAAATCAAAATAAATTGCTTTGCCATGATTGAACAGGTGTTTTTTTTTTTTGTGGAACAAAATCTACTATCACTAATAAAGGTTTTCATATTGTAGACAAACATACAAATTCTTTAATTTATATGTTTGTTTACACTGTCTATGTGTATATAAATAGTGCATAAATTATAAATTGCTAATTTAAATCGTGACCTAACATATATTTATTATATATTCATTGACCATGTTATAGCGATGTTAAGTATATAACTATAATAAAATTATATTTATTAAGATTGAAGTTTTGTATTAACGATGTATAAATTAACGATACAACTTAGAAACTTACTGAATAATGAACAGGTAAAATTTTTTACACTATAAGCATACGACCTGCCTGATGGAAAGGAATTTTAATTTAATTTTTTTTATTTAAGAAATTAGTTGACGTCCTGTCTGACTGTGAACGGATTTTGATGTATTTTTTATAATTGGGTTTACCCTTGTGTTGGTATATTTTTTTATACCACTGAGGTGGCAGACTAGCATACGGCTCACCTAATAGTAAGCGGTTGCCGTAACCTATGAACGTCTGCAATATCAGGGGCATTACACGCGCGTTGCCGAATCTGAAGAATACTATTTATCCTTATTTTTTTTTGAAGAACTCCGTGCTGTTGTTTCTTGGAAAACCCTCGATAGGGAGTTTATTCCATAACCTGTTCGTAAAGGGAAACATCTCTAAACCCGCGCAATAGTTTGTATTAAATATATTACAATTGAGGTTTTTTTTGTAATATATAGGTTTATATTAAACATTAGAATCAGTTTGTTGATTCTAAAGAGAACATACCGACAAACAAATAAATTATACGCATTTATTTTGTACAGTTTCCAACTAAGGCTAAATCTACTATAATTAAGGCAACGAAGTATGTATTATTAAAAGTAGGTTTAACTTACAAACCTAATAAATCTCTGTGCAAGATACTTGACAGGATTCATACATAGTTAATGCGATCAAAATTGGACGCCCAATTACTGAGTGCAGGCCGATTAATTGTGTGTTTAATTGATATTGTAAATCACTTTTTGAATACCTCGTCATAAATTGAGAATTTTAAAACTTAAATAAATTGAAAGATTTCAAAAAGCTCTCAGTATAGTATATTTTGTAGAAGGAAATCATTTAGCTACTTGAGTAGTAGTTTGCAACTTAAAGCTATTGCATCTAATGAAGGCATGTAATGGAAAATTTGAAATGAAATCTCATATATGACCAGCTTGGCAGTTGCATATTCTCCTTCTATGAGGAGCGACCCATACTTAGTAACGAAGCGATACTATTTTGTTATGGTAAGATATTGCACGGTAATTTGCATTATCATATTATTTTGTAAGTTATTATTCGATTAATGTTTATTAAGTTCATAGCACCTATAAATTTTAATACATCCTCATATTTTATGCAAATATAAATTTGCTCACTCGATCACTATTGTGTTTGAACTAACAATTAAGTTTATGCACGACATTAGACCATTAATTGCGTCGAAATGATTTATACTTAGCAGCACTTAATTGATAACTTTAAACTATTTATGATCGACGGCAGCTTTGCTTGTAACATTTTATAAGAAAAGTATTTGTAAAATTGAGCTTTTCTTAGTTCTATTCAATTGTTTATCATGTTAAAACGAATCATTCGTGAGACATCTAGAAAGATATTTCTAAAAATAACAATTAGTCACATTTCTCTTCTAAAAGGATATATTAGGGCTAATATAGTCGACAATATGCATGTTATACACCTAGTGTTGCAAGCGTTTGTAGGCTATAACAATTTACCATCAGATGTGATATATGCTTGTTTGCCGTCTTTATGGTATGAAAAATACATTGCAATATGATTGAGTTTAGCAGTGGCCAATTAACGGTTGATTTGATGACGATGATGATTGGATATAAGAATTAATAAATGTAAGAAAACAAAAGGTAGAGTTTTATGCAACTCATCCAGGTAGATATCAACAGTGTGCAATGGCTTACCTACAAGATAAATATTTATTAGGTTAATTTTATAGCTTACAAATATCTATGGGAATTCGCGTGGGTTCAATTGCATAAAGCCATGGGAAAAAGCTAGTGTAAATTGTTTTGTTACAATAATCGAACAAACAGACACTGCTTGCATTTATTTGAAATAACAGTAAGGACTGTAAAATTTATTACAATAACTGTATTTAATATAGCATAATTATTATTTATGTCGTGATCAATGAACGCAATGTAAATTTGCCTTGAAACTTCATTTATTTATGCTATAAATACTAGATTATGAACTCTCGGGTGCGCTGAATATATTATGCTTCAATAGTGTCAATTAAGTCTTTGTTTGGTCTTATATAAAGTTCCATCCCAATCATCTGAGTGGCGGAAACCGTGCGTATTTTAAGACGCTTTTTTTCACACACAACCATACATCTTCCAGCAGTCGTATTTCCAAACTGTGTCGATATCATAACCATCGTGAAAAGAAAATATTCCTTTTTAACAGGCCGGCAGTATATTTGCGGTTCCTCCGATGTTATGGGTATTCCTGGGCAACGGCAGTCACTTACCATCACATGGGCTGCATACTGTATGTATACGCTGTGTTTTATGAAAAAAAAAATGCTCTTGTTGAGGAAAAAAAATAAGTTGAATTGGATGAAAGATTTATATATTAAATTAAGGCATTATTATCCGGTTTAACAGAAAAATACTATGTCAATTCAAGAAAAGTCAATGTTGCAACTTAAAGTATGAGTACTTCCTAATTTTTTTGAGACAGTTATGTAGCAGTACGAAGCAGCAAAACAGAGGGGAAAAGACATTTTGCCATATTGATTTCCCTTTCTTTCAGAATTTGAGAAGAGGACGTAGGAGATATAACAGTAACAACGGAAATTAGAACAAGTGTAAAAAAGTTCTTTGAATAGGTACAGCTAATGTACCGTTTCGCAGAGGAAGCCTGCGCATATGCATTGTGGAAGAAATGTGGAAAAGCTGAAAGTGGTCTGTTCGAATCAGATTCTTTAGCATTCCACTGTTACTGATTATCTCGATAAAAGATATTTAAAGTAAGTATATTTAGTAAACCCAAGATTTTATTTAAGGATAATTACTATAAAAGATGGTCATATTGCATCATTGGTGCATTAAAATTTATAAGATGAAAATAATAGCTATAAATCTATGTAATATTGTTGCCGACATTTGTAATACTTTGTATGCGAGTACAGCTAATAGCTCAACGATATTTCTCAAGCGATACGTTCACAGGCCGAAATTATAAGCCGCACTTGAAATTGTGGAATAACTCGGGAACACCTCTTGACTAGTGTGTGGGATGCTCCATGGAACCAATTACTGTTGGATATGATGTGTAATAGGTGTTCCTAATTTATTAATAAACGGTATTACATTTATTTGATTTTCTAAAGAAGGACATTCAAGTTAACTATTTTCAAGTTAAGTATTTTTAAGCGACTTCTAAAAGAAAGAAATAATTATTTAATCATCTGAATTATTTGTGAGTTTACGTTGCCATACTAAACCGATTATCTTCGTCTAGATTTTTTTTTATTTTTTCATACAACTTAGAATGGCAAACAAGCTGACGGCCCACCTAATGGAAAGTGGTAACCATCGCCTATAGACATGAGCAGTACCATAGACATAACAGAGTAGACTGTTTCGCCCATGATACTCCCCATGCGTTGCCATTCCTGAGGAATCAGGTGTTATTCCTCTGTAACCAGTAAATTCAGATTGAAATTATCGTAAATTATGGGCTGCATTAACAATATTTTTCTGGTCTGTAAACACATCATAGTTACATGGATAAAAGTTTGAAAGCGTTCAAATATATTTTTCTTACTTTGTTGCCGTGTGGTTCCGGCATAGAATAGGCCAGCCCTTCCATTCCCGTGGGTTTCGTAAGGGGCGACTAAGGGTGAGAGGATGGGCAGCAGCGTTCTTTTTAAAATGTTACCAAAACTTAAGTGTAATTGTCAATTCACATGCCCAAGCTTAGCGACTACTGGCAAAACCTTCCAAGGGGGAGGCTTATATTCATCAGTGGACTGTTAAAGGCTGATATGATGATGATGATTATTTAATAATAATACTAACTTACATTATTATGTTGTATATATGTTTGTTGTTATGTCGTTATATCATTATAACGACATATCCGAATGATACTAATTCAATGTGTTTGTTACAATGAGACTATTGTTTTAAGTTTATGTAAACAAATTAGAATGCAAAGCTGTGTGTATACATACTAGTCGCCTACAACATATGTAACGGGACGGATAAAGTGCAATAACAAGTTTAAATAAGGTATCTGAAAGGCACATAGATGTTTTACTTTGTTGAGGTAATTGTAAAATATAAGAATAATATATAATAATTTATTAATGGATAACAAAGTTCTCCCCCACTTTGTTTCATCTCTGTTTCCTTACCGGTTAATTATCGATTTTTTAATATTGATTGGTAGGAGAGGAAAGTTTTAGTTAGAAGGAATTTCTCTCTCTTCCCGTCTCTTCTCGGACACTTTATAATGGCCCAATTGACTTTTTTTAATGGGTAAATATGGAATGGTAACCCCGCCTGTGCTATCGGTATACGCTAGCGGGGCACCAGTGGGAGGTGACAAGTGAGGATGAAAGCAGGTCAGTTAGCTCATAGTGAAGAAATTCACGAGAATTAACTACGGTGGTTTCCAGGGGGAACCGCATGGAGGTTGACCTGATAGGAAAATGGAGGTATTAGACCCCATTACTAACAATCCCTTTTCCCCCGGTGAACTGACATGACTATACTTTATATCAATTTACGTTCATATTTTATAGCTTTTTAAAATATAGCTTTCTTACATGACACGCATGGCATCGAAACAATCGATGACTGCATATAAGTGTTCTCATATCACATAAAAAATTAACAGTTTATTAAAACCTTTCAAATTGCTAGTTTTTAATATTTATGAAATAACTGCATAGGTATATCTAAAATTTATTTTATATAACGCGTTTTATTCTATTGTATTTTTGATTGAATTCATTGAATGAATTCTGGCTACGTAGATGTTTTATCAATGAAATTGTAACTTTATCCTCTATTATTAATATTTTGGGAATGGTTCGTTGACGAGTACTAGAAAAAAACTCAATTATTCATATTAGTTTGGTCACTCCATTAGAAAAGACATTGGATGCATCTAACCGTTATACAATAGTTTTGTCTGTAATGGGATATGCTTTACAAATGATATGCACCAATATACACATTATAAAGACCACCCATATATTGTTATATCAAGACGAACTACTGCTCTCAGATACAGTCGCGTCGTTTATTTGAAGAAATAAACTAACAATTTCATTACAAAACAAAGCTATGGACTTCCTATGAATGAAATCGCGTGGGCGGCTATCCTACATCGACTGTAATTTCAAATATTCAATGGAAATTGGACATTAATATTTACCACGTAAGATTGATATTTACTTGTGACAATTGTTAAGAACGATGATTATAGGAATGTCGACTTTAAACGGATTAATAATAAGAGTGAAGTTTAAATTAAAAGTTGAACGTGAAAGAATATTATTAACAATATCACAGTGAGAACAGGTGGTTGTGCTTTAGTGTACTTACTATGTAATTGCTCACTACTGAGGACTAAGACAGTGTCGCGATAGTCGAGTCATCTTACATAAAATATGGCTTTTATTATTGAAGAAATTTAAACTATTGTGTAAAGAACTTAGATGAGAGGAAATTATTCTTTAAGCGTATGAAGATAAAGAGCTTTGTAAAGTGTACAAAGTAATTGTGATTTTCATTTTTGTGGTTTAAAAACTTGATTAAAAACTAGTATTTAATGTTTCTTTTTTGGTTTTCTGCAGATATACCTTCAGACATCAGTCAGTCATCTGGCGAGGTACCAGCGAGGAATGCTCGTCGTGAGGAATTCATCAAAAGTCGACCATAGTCATTTACAACCGTGTGGCGGCCAACCGGGGAGAGTATATTGCTAGCAATAGTCAATAATCCATTTTTTTAGTCTAATTAGATCTTAAATTGAATTTTATCTTGTGAAATGTTGCATCATTTTGTAGTTATTATTTCAGTTGTCAAAGAGCCAAGAGGTATCAGACAAAGATTCACTTTCCCTCAGACAGAAATATTAGGTTGTATCCCACTTTAATTCGTATAAAATTAAAATATACTGCCTATATTAGAATTCAATTAATTCAACATGGATATATTGTACTCTTAAATATATAATAATTTAATGTTGTGAGCAATTGATAATCAAGCTATTGATTATTTTAAATATATGTTAATACGAAATAGAAAGTTTCAATCGATGAAAACATTGTAATAATTAAATAGATAATGAGAAATTAATAGTTGGTATATATTTATTATAGTGATTAAAATGTAAGACAATAAGATATACTTTCGTGCTTCGAGTAATTTTCGTGTTATACGGTAGTTTGTCAGTGACTTTAAGTGTAATTAAGACAGCTTCTAAGTGAATATATTTTGAGAATTCAATTATACAAATACAAAATAAGAGTTATATATATATCAAACAGACTATATTTGAATATTATTAGGGTTGCATTATTCATAGAAGTTTTTAGTTATTTAGTTCTATCATTACCTTTACGAGTATAACCAATTGTCATTCTAATGCTGATCATAGAATTGATTCCAGATTTTATAAGTATATTCCAGAGACTTATGTTCTCCTCTTACAGACCCGTAATTACTTAACAACACTAATATTAACTTACTTGTTGGTCTCACGTATATTAATTTTGTTAACAATGAATTTTTACATGCCATATAGCCTACTATTAAAGCGCTGCTGGCCAGATGACTCTATATATAGTTTCAGGTCCATAGTTATCGTTATTATGATCTAGCGAACAATATTATTCAATTGGTGATTATGTTACACGATTGAATGTTACATTAATGACCTTAGTTTTATTTTTTAGAATAAAAAAATCTTCTACAGCTATAAACAACCGTAATATAGTAATTAATTAATATAAAATTAAGTGACAGACATTTATTTAATCCTCAAAAATCTATTGTATAGATTTTCGATTATACACAAACAAAAATAAGTTGTTATTAATATTTACTTACTTATCTTTACATGATCCTAGTTCTTTGAACTCAGAAAAAAATACCGTGCTATATATAACTTTAGATAATATTTCCACCACTATAAACATAGTTGCTTAACCGTTTAAATAAATGCAAACTAATTGTAAATCTCAAACAAAGGGCTCTACATATCTGGAGACTGCTCACGGCTCTATCATCTCACGTGGATCAAACACACGCTGTGAACATACTGCGACGGCGCTTTGTCCCTTACTTGTTATTAAAAACATATATTTGAGACAAAAATAATAAATATATTATAATTCTTGTGTCTGGATAACTATATAAATATAGGATGTGTATTGTGTATTCTTGTAATGTTTACTTGTAATTTGTGTGTTAGGTATAAATAGGAAAAATAAATATTTTTATGTTTAATACCTACATTTTTAAATTACATTATAATTATCGTATCTATTTACCAAAAATTTGATTGGCGGAGAGAATGCTATTAAGTTTACCTTTCGTACTATAAATTATTTATTAAATGTGGCCAATAAAGAATAAAACCTTACTAAAATTAGACGCTTCAACGACGCAACCAATCGTCATAAATTTAGTGTAAATGTTGTAGTTTTTTAATTTTAAAGGACATTGGTCACGTTTATTCCAGTATATCTATATAATCTGGTTTGGTAGACGCAGCCGCAGCTCAAAACTAGTATAGTATAAATATATAAATCGTAAGGACAAATTCTCCGCGCCTCTACAACAGGAAGAACAAAAGCAGTTTATCGCACTGAAAAAACTAAAATGACAATATTATTGTAGACGGTCGGCTATAAACTCGGTTCGATTACTCACGGGTTTGCTACAATATATTGTATTTTATTGCGATGCGAGTATTAAAATAGCGACCACCTAGTATTGGCAACAAAGAACATATAGGGATGCGATTTGGGATCGTTTACACGTTGCCGATAAATTGTGACCGCAGCGATTGGGTTTCTAAGTTATATAAATGATTTCAAAAATTTCTGTCTGTATTTTTTATATGTATGTACAAGATATTTTCGTTAATTTTGAATCGATTCCAATATGTTTTTTACGCAATCACTAGGGTTTTTATTTGGATATTAAATTTGTATCTATTTTATTATTATTAAAGTTTTTATATTATATAATCTTCAATTGTGTCATGATTATAAATCAGAAATTCAAAGTTCCTTCTCGTCCCGTGGGTGTCATAAAAGGTGACTAAATGAAGTTAATAGTCGAGGGATAGGCAGCAGCATCCCTCCTAAAACATCACCAAAGCCTACTAGCAAAACTCCTATTTATAGGGAAGACCTATCTTCAGTTCAGTCCAGACAGTTATCGGCTGATATAATAATATAATATATAATTTATTTAAAATCATGACTGTATTTTTTTAATTATTAAGTTTGCAGAAATATAATGAGGTGGACATTTAATAATATTTAAGTAACATATATTTAAATTTTAATTTATAATAAACGAATACAGATTGTTTTTTTTAAATCACTTAAAAACTTTTTTCTTTTTATTAAAATTGTGACATCGTGTTGCGAAAATGTAAACAGCACTGAAGTATAAAATAATAAAAGTTCATAAAGAAATAAAGGTTTATAACCAGTAACAAAATCTGTTCTGACATCACGAGAAAGCACACGCTCGGTCGATAGTCAAATGTAACATTATACGAGATAAAATTTATATTGATCTAGTTTTGTGCAGGCAATGTAAACGCATTGATAGTTACTGCCGCAATTATTTATGTTTTCACGGCGTCTGTGATTAAAAGGGAAGGATACTTCCATAGTAATCTTCATCATAAAAGAGAATATTAGATACGTGGTTTTTTTTTTAAAGTTGTTCGTCAGTTAACTAGCTTTTGTCTGCAATTTCTTATGGGAGAATTTTGCACGTAGGTAACCACTTCTAGTTGGCTTATCGAAATAAAATGTACGTCAGATTTTAAGTTACATATTGAAACATATTCGAGGGGCAGCAGCACTCCTCTTAAAACATCCGTAATACCTGACTGTGGTTGCCAATCCGTCTGCCAAGCGTGGCAACTACTGTCGAAACCCTCCTAAGAAGGAGGCTTATGTTCAGCAGTGGACAGTTAAAGGCTGATATGATGCAGTTTGATGGTGATGATATAAAATAGAATTCAATCAATAATAATTAGCAAAGTTACATATTATCCTCAGTAATATTATAAATGTTTGTTTATTAATTTTGTATGCTTAATCGACTCAACCAATTGTTGTGAAATTTGCTATACATGTTTTTTTTATAGCTGAAAATGGTATGGTAACCCCGCCTGCGCTAACGGGATACGCTGGCGGAGTACCAATGAAGGGTGATAGATAAGAATGAAAACAGGTCAGTTAGCTCATCATGATGAATTCATCAGGAATTAACCATGATAGTTTCCAGGTAGAACCGCGAGGAGGTCGACCTGGTTGGGTATATTGCTAGCAATGGGATTCTCAGTCTCCATTACTAACAATCCCTTTCCCCCCTGCTATACACGTTGGTACTATATGGGATACAGAAGGACATGGGGTATTATTTATTCCGGTCAATCAACGTATTCCGGCCACACGGATAAAGTTGGTTAAAGTTATTAATAATATCATACACTACAAATTATTTTTGAACACAGTTTAAAAGTACCTTTTCATAATGCCAGGAATATTAGTTCCTTTATCCTTATTTAGCTCACAAACTATTATATAATATAGCGGTAAGTCTACATTTTATGAATGGAAGGTCTGAATGAAACTAGTGGCCAGCCATAATTCACTGTGAACGTATATCAGTGAAACGTGGCCATAACTCAGGATGGCGAAACCGTTTGTGAAATAGTTACCAGTTGACATTTTAGTGGGTAAGTAGCATCTAGCTGTATACTATTTGTCTTAATACTAATCATGAGTCATTAATACGTACAATGTAATATAAATTTTGTTGTATTTTATATTTTTCAAATAATTATTATTTCTCGCCGATATTATATTAGTGTAATATGGTCATAATTCAATATGGTAAATCTGTTAGAAAATAGTTAACGATTAAGTAACATCTGGAACCAAGTTATTTATCTTAATACTAGTCGTGAGTAGTACATATGATATAATAAAATTATTTTAGTAAGTTTTTTTTATTTAGTAAGTAAACGATATACTTATATGTACTCGTATGGTGAATATACGAATATTCGTAGTACAAAATCCAATTCTCAAATAATTTACTTTCGAGAGTTAGGAATGAAAAAAAAGGTTTTTTTTACATAAAAATAATAAAATATAAAAAATATATAAAAATATTAATTGAAAAAAATTCAAGACGTTAGAAAAATATTAAAATTTCGCTGTAGATGGAAAATTTTGCATTTAAATAAGAAATTTTTAATGGTGCATTTTGCACTTGTTTTCTTAAATATGTAATCACAAATATAATTTCTAGTTAGGGCAGTAAATATAATTTGGATTTACTCCACATATTACGGGAGAAACGACCAAGCTGATGCAAACGGACTTACACGTGAATACAGGTCTGTTTTGTGTGTGGATCGAACCCACACTATGAAGAAGTACCTAAAGTAGTGCATTTAACCGCTACATCACCAAGGTTGTCGATTTGATATACGATTTCATAATACATGGGCAAATAGCATCATTAGCTGTTATTACTATTGCAGTACTAGATACTTACGACTTACAGCTATAAAAGCTCTATTAAGTACTAATAAGTTACTCTGCCATAGAATTCACGAAGGTATTCCTACAACGGTAAACGACACACGCATCTATTGATACCTACCTTCTTTATTGATGTGAAATGCTTTAATAATATCCATACTCAATAAAATTGTTTCCTTGTACGTGTATTCTACTAAATTATTTTATTTTAAACCTTAAAGTCTTTGAATTAAGGATGCATCACATCTGATACCTTATCATATGAATAACAAATATACGAGTCGACAATGAACAGAAAGGGACCAGCAACTGCACTGCTCAAAAAGTGCCGTATTAAGGGCCTCCCATTGCTTACGGAGAGAGTATCACAATCTGTCCAGTAAAGAAATAAATATTTTTTAAATAAGTCAGAAACTATAATAATTGTTTTTCTATCTACGCTTTTTGCTCATATGTATTTAATACATTTATACACAAAACTTTCTAATCTACAAGAATAACGAATTTTGTAAAATGTATCTACCTACTATATAATTCTTTCTATTGAGAATGTACGAAATTCTACTATCTCACTATTTCTTATTAATATTATAAACGTGAGGATAATATGTTTATAAGGATGACTGGATATTTAGATATATGTTATTCAATTACACCTAATTTTAACCTGACGGCTTTGATTAAGATTTGATTAAAATTTGATACGCAAATGGTCCAAAACCTGAATTAGTATACTTTTAGTTTTGCTTGAAAAAGAATAAGCTACAGTTTGCATTTACATATTATCGTCAATAGAAACTATATAAAGATGTACGGATATTTGTTACTCAATTTGTTGAATAACCGATTTCAATAAAATTTGGTGCACAGGTTCTTTTTATCCTAATACATGCAAGCAAAGCTTCGAGAAATAACTAATAATAATGTACAGGGGGGAAAGGGATTGTTAGTAATGAAATTAAACAATCTCATTGCTAGTAATACACTTTATCAGGCCGACCTCCACGCGGTTCCCTCTGGAAACCATAGTAGTTAATTCTTGTTCAATTGGTCTCTGTGGGCCAACTGACCTGTCATCATCCTCATCTGTCACCCTTCACTGGTGCTCCGTCAGCGTATCCCGATAGCGCAGGCGGGAGTACCATTCCACCTTCACCTATTAAAAAAATGTACCTACTGTTTTTTATTGAGGAGTAAAATAACTTTTACTATTCACCCTTGAATCCATTTCTGGCGCTACTAAAATTGAATATATGTTTATTGAGCCGTAACATTGGTTTACGAGGTAAGTTTGCGCGGAGACCACTTTCTTCGCCTTACCCGACAGTTATATTTATTTATAATGCTCTTATTATTCTATTCACACTCGCAAGGAGCTCACAATAGCTTTATACCTATCAACTCGAGAATAGGATTCTATTGTGAATTCTGTGTGGAGCGACAAGATATATCGTTATCCTTATGGTGGGACTGTTAGGATTTTATACTTACTAAAGTAACACACACACAAGTCTACTTTCTCTAAGTTTTAATACTAATTAGAGAAAGGAGAAAAAGATAAGAATAACGGATAAGAATAATGAATAAGGTAAAGATAAGGTAAATAAGAAATATAGGTGTAATTGAGATTGACATTGGATTAAATATGGAAGCAAATAAACCAAATTTAGACATTAGAGATTAATAGAATTTCAAAACTATGACATTGAGGTATAGTAAAAAAATATTTAATTATTCGGTAGGTCGGTTCGTTAATAAAACCGCCTAATTAAAAAAAAAAGACAGTAGAAGCACAGATTGTTTTATGAAAAAAAAATAGAACTTAATTTATAGCATTAATAAAATAAAAACAGTTTATTCAACAGAATCTACCAAATTGAATTATTTGAATCGACTCAAAAATTGGAAAAGATGATGCCTAATATAAACGCAAACGTATTTTTGTCTTTTAATTACAGAAATATTTTATTATAAAGATCTCTTGTTTTAAAATTAGTTGTATTTTTTAGGCAAAATATACAATTATCTGTCTTAGCGAAAATTCTTAATATATTTAATATCAAGCAATAATTTTATTTTTATATTTATTAATATTGTCTATGGAAATAGAATAATATCGTCTTGATTTTTTTATACTGTAATTGGTGTACTACTTGTTAGGAGTTCGTCGGTAGCCGTGAGTCATATTGAAATATTGAAGCTCCCATTTGATAGGTAGTTGTTATTGATCAAGATGTTTTGGTTCTTTCAACAGATACTTATCTTGAGCTTGGAACAACAATTCATATTTGGATGTATCACGATTAAATTAGATAAAATCGTGGTATGGACTTGATTATGATGATAATATCGCTTATAATACAAGTGAATATCTGTTTACATCTTTTTTCTTAGCTGATGTAAGTGGCTGTTAAAGATTTTTTTAATTGAATAAATTATAACCTCAATGCCTTTAAGGTAATCGACCGAACCATAATATAAACACCTATGGTAGTGAGTAGATAATATTAAAAATATCATTTCGATCTTCATTCGAAGCAACGTAATAATTAGTAACAAAATATTTAATCTGCAGGCGTTTATTTGCTTTAGAAGTCGGCTATAAACCGGTGAGTTACCGCCATTGTTTCATATATTTGGTACACGAGATCATCCTAAGATACGCAGCCAGTGTGTCAGCGAATAAAAAATAAACTTTTAAAAAGAGAACCCGTGGAAGAAGGCGCGCGGTCCGCGGTTATGACGTCATAATAAGGGCCCATCACACGATGAAATTTGAGCGGCCAACGTGAGTCAGTGCACATCGTGAGAAAACTGTGTGCAGTAAAAAAGTAAAAGTACTTTCTTTGTACAGAGGCATGCGAAATTGAGGCTTGATTATCGGTACCTTATTTCGGCACATGATTCATTTTGTCGGAGGCTTGAAATTTAAGATAACACGTTTGCGAATTTTCGATTAGCAAGAATGATGTTCATGTAACGGAATATTGTGTTAATGAACTTCGTACTTATTTGGGAATATGCAAGGTCCTTCACATCAGTCATTTACGGGAAAGTAGAAGTATATTTTTATATTACGGTACAGGACTACATATATAGTTTGATTTTTATTCGACTTATTATTTACTGAAAATAAGTTTCAAAAAAATTCTGCGAATTAACATGAGAATCGGTGATTGTCACCAATTTAATTTTTTAGCTACATCTAAAAGGTTTTCACTCATCTATATAGTTTTTGTTAGGTATTACGCGATATTATTGTAAATTTTAAATTAATTTTAATAATCCTTTTGCAACCGATATGGTTTATTTCCGTATTAGCCTGCAATTAATTTTGTGATGATTTTGAACCGGCCGTTTTTGTTTGGCAAGGAAAATATTGCTTATTGTGAAACAAAACTTGTTTGTAGGCACGCTTCCGCATTTTTAATTTAAATATTTTAAATCTTACTGTATTTACGAAATATTTAATAGTTGAGATTATTGAGATTGATTTATTGTAGAGATTATTAGCTAATGTTAATAAAAATTGAAGACCTCGATTTTTTTATTAAAAGGACCCTAAGTTTACGTTTTAAATTATAGGTATTTGTATTATTTCAGTAACGCAAGCGGGATTACTATTTTATTTAAATATTACATTTACTGAGTGAAAATCATCCAATAAAAGATATATTTGAAAAACCCTTCGTCGTTTTCGCTAACTCATTTGATTACATTCCGACGGGTAACAGCCCATACGTTCTAACAATAAAATAGTTATAGAGTGTTTTTTTAAATATACTTTTGATTTTATAGCATTTGTTAACTTTCGAAAAGTTTTAAATGAATGCAAACTCATAGAGATTGATCTTTTATATTTAATTATTCGATCGATTCGAATCGAGACTTTAATTGATCAAGTGTAACCGAATTAAGTATACGAAAATTACAAAATAGCTCACGCTTGGATTACTTTTATTCTATGCATAATTTACTTAATATACATTAATGTTTTAATACTATATACTATAATAAGACTACAATGTATCTTTTCTAAGATTTTTTTAAATTTTCTCTTGTCCTATATTTTTTATTTGAGTGTAAATCACTCACTCCCTACTTTTATACGGTGCGCTCAATCTCTGGTTGTTTTCAAAAACTGTTAAATCTCACTACCTAGCCTTATAATTATTTAGTCCTCCTTATTTTCACCAAAAATTATGTCAGTTAGTGTTCTATATGTATATATATATATATATGTATGTACTTATGTATGAATATGCTTATTTACACATGTTTAGATCTATTTTTAACACGTTACCTAAATTCTTTTTTAATTTATTCTTTAATTCCTACTACTCAAAAGTTGTCTGGAAAATATTGTTTAGCAATAAGACCGCCTTTTCTACTACAGTTCTTATTGAAAATTCTTCAACAAGTCCTGTAATATCGGTGCAATAAAGTGATAAATAAATAAATAAATTACGCACTATTTTCGCTAGTTGGTTTAGATTTTTTTTCCAATTAATATTTTTTACCATTGTTATAGTTGTTATTCTCGGCGGTGCTAAGTTTTGTGTATTGTGGAGCAAATTTTATTCGTACACAAATGATTCCGTCACACAATCATACTAAATATAACGTTTAAAAACTAAAATTTCTCTTGTTTTATATAAGTTATAACTCCGATAGCTCTAAACCGATTTGTAATGATCTATTTTTTTTATCTGAAAGAATATATAATACTTATAGATTGGTCCCACAGAGATTTTATCAAAATTAATTCTGTAGTTTAGTTTTCAGATCAAAATAATTGAATTAGTTTTTTTATGAGATACAATCTTTAATTATTCATCATACATTAGTAAGGATTTTAAAAACGTAACGGCGCAGTTATTTTCATTAGTTAGGTATTTTCATAAATTAAGGATAGTGCCTTCGTGGGATTATCTTTCTACGGGTATTCTTGTATTTTATATATCCCCCCCCCCCCTTTTTTATTTAAGAGACTTTTTGAAACTCACGAACGTAACCTTCGTTCCAATAATACTCTCCAATTATCTTTCCCCTCTCACCGTACTGGTTACGCTTCAAACTCTTTTCTCCTACATTCTTCACGGCTCTGGAACGCGCTTCCTGATGCCATTAAGAGACTACCGACTAAACCGTCTTTCAAAAAAAGCGTTCACGCTCACTTTTTATCTTTATCCGAGCAGTAAGTGCTATATATTATTCTCAAATTCGTGTATAATATAGTATATATCATATATATGTAAGTATATTTGTTATTCATACATATTTATTCGTTTATATATGTAATTTTAGTATGTATGTATATCAATAATTAGTAGTACCGCATTCGAGTATTCTGACATTTCCATATGGTTGACTGGGAGAGAATGCTTTTAGCATTAAGTCCGCCATGTACACATATTTGTACTAATGAATAAATAAATAAATAAGAGACTTCAAAAAGGAACAAAAACTGTTCCTTTTTGAATTAAACCGTTTGTCTTTGCAGAAACAAAACATGATACCTTCGTTCAAACAAACACAACAATCTTGAATTATTTCAATGGCAATTCAGTGCACTGTGTCAGTGGCATTAAAAGAGTTGTTCATATCGGCGTTCTCAATTTAATATCGATGCATTCAAGAGCATTTGTCCAAGTGTAAATGAGTCACAATATAATTGTCTCGTATGTAGACTGACCGTTATTGTACACAAATAACATTATAATAATTAACGGTAAAGTTAACGGGTCGGAGGGCAAATGGTATGTAAGAACCGAGCACCATATTAGTTAAAGCGTCGGTGGTGAAATTAAATTGTTACATTTTATTATAGCGATAAAAAATCGCATAAATAACACGTTATAGATTGATAAGGTGTGAAGAAATTAATGATTAAATTAGTTTACTTAATTTCAATATGGTTCATAGGTTTTAATAAGAATGTTACAGAACATACAAAAGTTTCTTAATAAATTTAAGTAAGTAATTATTACTTAACACAGTTTTGGTTTTATATACCAAAGACGACTGAAACTGGAGCAAAACCCGAATGTTCGTGTTTCAATTTATGAATTTTGATTGAAAAATGAAAGTAAATTGTCTATAATCGAGAACAGAGTCATAGACATTACAACAGCAAATATAATAGGAAATAGTCGTTTGCTAGGGCACCTCTGTCCTATTCGTATTTCTACCGTGAAGCACTTGTATTTGTATGGCTGTGTTTCGGTTTGAAGGGTGGGATATGACAGTAAATTTACAGGGTACAGAGGAATAACATTTTAGTTCTCAGGAATGGCAACGCATGGGGGGTATTATGGGTGAAACAGTATACCTTGTTATGTGCATGGTGCTGCTTATGTCTATATGCGACGGTTACCATTTTCCATCAGGTAGGGCGTCAGTTTGTTTGCCATTCTAAGTTATATAAAAAAAAAATAACAAAATAATAGGAAGTAAACTGTATATAATAGAGTAAGAAATAAACTATACGAGTATATACGTAGAATAGAATTAAGTCTGGTAAAAATTATTACATGGAAATCTATTTTTTTAATAAAAAGCCAAATCAAATGAAATTGTGAATATTTTCACTTTCTAATATCAAATAAAGGAAAAGATAAATAACTGGCTAATTGACAAATGTTATTACTATCCAAATATATTTTTAAAATAGCGTTGTAGTTCTATAACTATCTGTTTCAAGTAGTACGATTTTTTATTAATTAATGAAACTTATTTGATATAATTTGCAATAGTAACAATATGTATCGTCGAAAAATATATACTAAAATAGTTGTTTATAAAAATTCAATCAGAACCTATGTAAATTATCTACCTACGTTTTTGCAAAATAAACTATTTTATTTGACTTGACAAAATTAATACTTTTACTTTTATTGTTCCCTTCATATTTTGCTATTAAAAAAAAAACTGCTGATGTACTTGCAATTATCATAAAAATTTAATTACGTCTCTCTTTTGGGCACGGCTATCTTCACAAGAGAAAGAGTAAAACTTATGCTTGAGTAGAAAATTATTTTTACAGATTTTCTTCTCTTACTTTTCTTCTCTTTCTTATATCGCTTGTTTCATTCTTTTGTTTTTTATAATTTATTGGGGATGAAAAAAGTGGTAACATAATATATTTTTATTACATCACTTTGCGGAAAATAGTTATACTAAATAGTATAAATGTAATATGGAAGGTCATGTACAATAACATGACTGATATTTTAAAATTAGAACCAGACATTGGTTATATTTTTTTTAGATAAAATACTCAAATATTATGGTTCCTGGTTTTTTATAATAAATATATATAAATGTATATAACGTGATTTCATTTTAAAGTATACAAACAAATAGTAGTAACTTGAATTTCCTCGTACACGCAATTTACCACGCAAATACATCATTTTACAAAAACGAACCTTTGTTAGCAATGATTGTAGTGGAACAAAAAAAAATTGGATCGCTTCCAAAATAATCTAAAGTGGATAGCTTATCTGTATTCCCGCCCTATCGCACTGGAGCGGAGCTTGAATGATTTCAATACGGAACCCTAGTATTTGAACAACCAATACGGCGGGCGTGGGCGTGGTCAACGCATGTAATTCAGAACGGATATCAACTGACATGATGCTTGTACAGTCGTATAAAATAAAGCAGGGTTTACACCATCAAATATACATCGTATTTACATATGTATACGATATATTATACTTTACGTGTACATGTGTATTCATGTGATTACAAAATAAATACGATTTATACTATAAAATGTTTTTTTCTATGTAATAAAGGTTTGTTGAAAATTTATTTTTAGACATAGGCATACTCTTATTCATAACTTCTCTGTTTGCTTTCAGAAAAAAATAATACATTATATATGAAGGAAAGAAAGAAAGAAGGAAAACGTTTATTACCAACAATTACAAAAAAGAATATAAAAATATAATATTATTTTGTAATTATGTATTCTTAACAATTTTATAAGAGTGTAAAAAAGTTTATTAGTTTGTTATTTCTTAAAGCCTTCAGCGTTCAACAAATAATTATTAAAGGATTACAGGAATTTTTTTTAATTAAAAAAAGAATATTCCTAAATTTTATTCTAGTTTGATGAACGTATCTCAGTCAGGTAAATAAAATTTCGGGTAAAAATTATTTATTTGTAATAAACAATTTTTACCCAAAATTTTATTATGAAACTTTCAAAAATTGTTTCAATGTTTATTACTCAATCACACATAAACAACTGAACGAAGTAATTTAAAACTCTGATCAGATTCATAAATTTTTTTATACTATAAAGACGGATATATTTTTATACTATAGGACGTTCCAGGTTTTAACCTAGTTTTAACTAGTTTACGATACATTGCAATACACCTGACTTAAAAAAAAAGTGTACATGTACATACCTACATAGTTACTCGTATAATTGGTTTCTAAATTTGAATTTATCATTGTATACACATAAGCAGCTGCATATAGTAACTTGCAAACACGTAAATAGCTATTCTATAAATATATATATATATATATATATATATATATATATATATATATATATATATATATATATATAAAATTTACTCCATTAATTTAGTTATTTATTTAGCATAAAAAATAATTCATAAGGTAAACAAATTTATTAAAAAAAATTATCGTAATCACTTCAGAATTGGCTTGCTGCTGAAATATCACGTTCCACGTTCATTTTTATGGCAAATTGACATGGTTCTTAAATCCCTTGCGTTTCTTGTATGTTATACGATATATAATAAAAGAATAAAAATCGCTGAAAGTATAATGAACCGAATTTCATTATTTTTCTTTAAATGGACAAGATTTATTTCCTTATACCTAGTTCAGCTATAAGTTCTGTTACTAATGAAAATACTTTTTTTTGTGAAATAATGTAAAATTTCTAAAATTTATACCAGCATATTTATTAAAGTCTCAGAAAAATAAAAAATAAATCTATTCAAAATGGCCACCTTTAGCTTTTATACAGGCGTTTAATCTGTATGGCCATGAATCTATGAATTTACGCATTGTTTCCAAGGAAAATTTCGCCACTTTCTTCTTCTGGATTCTTTTTTGCATATTAGTAGGGAATCCTAAAACTGATCAAATAAATATATATAAATAAAAAATAAATAAATATTAGGGACCCACTATCATCCTATTAGTTGTGTACATAACGATTACGGAAGTAGGTCAGTGAAGTCATTTGTAAAAATCTGTATGTTCGGGCAATCGCAGTGGCTGCGTAAAAATATATCGCATTACACTTTATAAGCGACTATCGAAAGATTTTCAGCGCAATTTTATTTAAAAAGTAATATTTGTTGGAATCTAAAAGAACTTCAAGTCAAAACTCTGGAATATGCTTACAATTAAAATTTTAAAAACAAATTATCTATTATATGTACAGTACAATGTTTTTAAAATATTAAAATATATTTTTTATTGTGGAATGTTTTTTTATTGACTTAATTAATAATTCAGAATTAAGGACTCCAAATTCCGTTTTTTAATTAGTATATACAGATATTTAGGTACATATTAAAGACACATATTAAAGGTACATATTTAGGTAGATATTTATGCAGGCGACTGTACATACAACAGTTACTTTGTTTCCTGATTCATGTTTTGTCCTGTGTAATATGTAATTTACGAATACTTAAACCTTATTACGCTTATAATTGAAAGTACCGAGTGAAATCACTGATTGCTTCCGTGAATTCGTAAGTTAATTCCATGGAAAAATGATGTGTGCTTACATTTTGTGCTTATTTGTGTCATCATCATGTAATGATTCTTTATTTTTAAATTTTAATCCACATCCATAAATATCATTACCAAATTAATAAATATATTGTTAAGCAAAAATTTTTTTATGCAATTTAGGATATCAGACAAGCTGATGGTCCACCTAATATAAAGTGGTAACCGTCGTCTATAGACGTTATATATAGTAGTACAATGGACATAACAGAGTATACTGTTTCACTCTATGATACGTCCCATGCGTTACCATATAAATTTATTGTCATGTCCCACCCTTCAAATCGAAACACAGCCATACAAACACAACTACTACATGGTTAAACATGAATGAAACAGAGGTACTCAAGCAAACGACTTTTGTACAAAATCTTCCTATGATAAAAATATTAAATAAAATTTGGAAAATGAAAAAGTAAATATAAATAAATCAATAATTAATAAATAATGTTGATTATTATGTACATTTATATATATATATATATATATATATATATATATATATATATATATATATATATATATATATATATATGATTGAAGAAAAATAGAAATATTGGCGTATTGCGTTCCCGTCGCATATCTGTGTTTCAGGTTTCGGACTTTAAGTTTTGTGCACGGCTATCGCACGAAATTCAAAGGCTAATAAAAAATATATAATGTAAATGAATGAATGAATGATTTATTTTCTCTTCACAAAAGATAGTAAAAAATAACTTGAGGTACAACTAAATGTGAGACCCGTTTTGTGAGAGACTGGTGCCTGCAGTAGATTTATTTAAGTATATTAATAATATACGTTTTTTAACGTATTTTAATAAGTAAATAAAAATATTGACGACAATGTAATTCATATATTTTTGAAATAATTATTTGTTATCATAAATATATTATCATAACTAAAATCTTTAAACATTTAATAACCAGAATAATTCAGAATGAAGTCATCTGTGTACATTGTATCAAACATATTAATATTACTGTCTAGTTCCGCTTTGCTGTTACCATTAGAGTATGTTGTCAGCATAGAGGATTAAGATAGTCCGAGATAGCAGTATCTGCATCATTAAATAGTTAGTTTAATTAACTTTCACTTCTCTACTAGTCCATTCCCATAGCTACTGATGTCATGCATCTATATTAGAAAATTGAGTATAGACTAAATTAATATGATTTGTGTAGGTTAAATGTAATCTATGAATAATTAATACAAAGTTTTATAGCAGTCATAAAACCGTGTATTAAGCTTTAAGTTGAGATAAGAAACGTTACAAAAAGTGTCTTTATCGTATAAGGAAGCCTGTGAAATTAGTAGATTAGTGGATTAGGCGAAATGGACATATGAACGTTATTTTATTTTTATAAAAATATGTAGTACCTATAGAGTATGTATATTGCAGAGTTGTAGATGGAGTTAAATAATTTTTATCCTATAGTGTGGTTATATTTATGTAATACAATAATAAAAATGAAAGGCTAAATGTGTCGCTCAGCGCAAAACTCGAGAACTAATTTAGCAATTTTTTTTTTATCAAATATTCTCTGAAGTCTGTGAAAGTTTCTTATGAAGAGAAAAATCGAACAAACTTCCCAATCATACTTGAAAATCGCATTTTTCTTTTTTCCATTTAAACCGCAAATGGACTATCACAGACCAGTACGAGTAGTTTTTGATAGAATGATGTCTGGCGGATCAGCTAGTAACTAATAAAATTGTACAAAACGTTAATAAATTCATGGAATTACTATATATTCCACAATTTTTTTAATTTATTATAATTACAGTTATAAAATGAGTATTGCTTTAAAATAACCTCCCTTAACCCCTCTAAGGTAATTAATTGTAAAAAAATGTAATCTTTTGGAGAAAACAATAAAGAGTACCTATCTGTCTATCTTTCTATCTAAATTAGAATTAAAAGCATTTTCATTCAACAAATGTGAATTCATTTACTTGTTCGTCGAAAATATAGAGTTAATTCTTTTTTTAAACTTAAAACTGCTTTATAACTTAAGGATATCCAAAAAAAAAATACATGTATAAAATATTTCTGTTATATTGATTTAATAACATATAATTTATTTACAAAAATGAACATAATTACATTTGTCAAAGATCCTTATTTGAATCTTTATTAGCGTTGAACCTATTAAGTCTAACGTTGCAGTCCACCTAAAATCAACTTGCATTGCTTTTTATGATTTAAAAAAATATAAGAAAACTAATTTCTCAGACCTCGTTTACATTTTCAATTTGCAAAGAATTTGTTTTTAAAAGTTTCGCAAAATGCTTTTTAAAAATTAAAATATGCTAAAAGGTAGCGACCGTGTCATCCGAACCGCAATAAATGTTCTTTAAATGAGCCAGCGACAACGCCAATTTTAATAATATCCACAAATTTTAATAAATATATTTAACACTTATCCCTCCAAACTGAAAGTGTACTTTAACGCTATAATCTGTACCTTATTATCCTCTCATTATAAGCTTAACGGATCCAGTGAGCCATTCACAAAGAACTTATTTCAAAAGAGGCATCCAAAGCTAAATCAGCGTTGGACAATATAAATTATGCATTGACACACATCGGCCCGGCCATAAATATAATCTCTTTTTGTTTCCTATAAACAATTTTATGTGGACATCTTCAAAAATACTTCCCAAATAACTCTGGACGCGTATAAATAAAGCAGTGTGGTAGTAAATGTCAATAATATGCAAAATAATGGATGTTAATCTTCAGAAGGGTATGTGATTTGCGAGCGAGCTTCTCTCAAAGATTAGCCGACACTTGATACTTGCGTGTAGTCTGGTATATTATAATACTACTAGTCTTTACCCGCGACCTCGTCCGCGTGACCGGGATATATTGATTGATCGCGGAGAAAAGTAGCCTGTCTTTCTCTGAGTCGTTAAAGCGAAAAGAGATAACAAATGAAAAACCAAACGTATTTTCACACTTGTGATTTACTGCTACTCGATGTCATTAATTTCATTTTATATCATTTGGAATAAGCGATATTGGATGGAATCAAATTTACAAAAATAAATAATAATGTATTTTGAAGAAAGAAGTAATATTATTTAAAGAATCATGAATCATGCGATTCACACAGTAATATACAAAAATAAAACAAACAAAAAAAAAAAAACAATATACATTACTTATTAAATAGTAGGATATTTTTTGGAACATTATTTAAAAATGATGATGATTTTCAGCGAGATCTCAAGAACCAGTGTATGCCAATATCTTGTAAATACTAATGTAATGTACAGTAGGCAGATAACATGACGGTTTTAATTTAATAGACATAATACATTTATGGTATGTAACAAACAAATATACACACCATATTACCAATAGCAATGGAGATAATATCACGAATGGTCTCACACGAATTGAACAACATCGCCAGTATATTTTTACTGATTTATGACTTTATACGTACGATTTATGATGTAAATTCATATTATGTGCGGTTTTATTCTAAATTAAATGTCGATATTATAAACAATCAAAGACAGTCAACCGCAAAACTTAAATAAAAAACATTGGATCGTGCGCGACGCGGGATTTTTGCAGTAATTAATGATGAAAATGGAATGGACATCCTACCTATGGTATTGGTAAATACCCCAGTGATAAATGATGGGTAAGGATGAAGACTGGTCAGTTAGTCTATTGTGAGGAATCCATCAGGAATTGACCGCGATGTTTTTCATGGGGAACCACGTGAAGGTTAACTTGACAGGGGTATATTGATTAAGAATAAGTAACGAAGTAAATATTTGGTGTAATGAAGATTTCCTTTTAACCCAATCGTAGTCATGTGTCGTTATTCTATTTCAATAAAATAAGTAGGACCAAGAGAGTAAAATTTATAGTCGGCAAAGATAATTATAATATTACAAGTAGATCTTGCTCAGCAAAAAGCTTCAATTGTCAAATAATCGAAAATTTATTCGATTATAGTCGATTATTCGGTAGGGTCACAAATAAGCTAACTTATGCAATCGATATCACGATGCTATCAATTATTGCTATTTGTACTAGAAGCCGCTTTAGGTTTGCAATAGGTAATTTTAGATTTTGCATATAAAAACGTTAGTGAAAAACATATAGAAGAATTGGGAACTTTATCCTTTTAAAAGCATAACACACAAACAAATGAAATCATCAAAATTAAAATCTTATTCTGTTTAAAACTACTTAAAAATCATACTAAGTAGTTAAATCAATAGAATAACAGTAAATCATACAAAATCCATTTAAACTTCATACAGACCGCAGAGTAAACAAATATGTTTGTAACTACAGGTCATACAAAATGAAGGCACTAGGCGATACCCACACGCGACCCGTTGACATTGTTTATTATTTTAGTTATAGCTAGTTGCGGCCCGAGTAAATAGTAATTAATTCCTACACACTTTCACATTAGAGTTGTCTAATAATCGATTGTCAATTAATCGATAGTGTTTATCCAGATTTATATTTATATCAATTGCTCTCTCGATAGTAATAATATGAAGCTTTTCTTCAATTTAATCGATTAAAGCATTAGGTGAATTGTCGCTGATTTAGTCTAATATTTGTTACAATCTTTGCATGTAGTAATTACTAATGTAGAACAGCATTTCGTATATTCTTGTATTTACTGTCGATATATTTAATTAATATTATAGTATTGTAGTAAATAATAATCAATAAAAAAAGCAAACTACCAAAATTTTTTTGTAATGTACTTATTAAAGAATAAATAATTCGACTAATTTAGCAACTAATGAATTGTTTGCCCGTTGTTCTTTGCTGACATTGATTTTTGAACTAGACGGTAGATTCATAAAAAATGATTGTTCAAAAATAGTTATAACTAAGTATGCTTGAATAAAAAATATCTTTATTTATTTATAATTGTTTAAAATCGATATTAGTCATCTTATCGATTGTGTAATCGTTTATTAAATTACTTCTGATTTTAACCGAGTAATCGCTTAAATATTCGATAATTAATAAATATTTGGGCTTCACTATAGCAAATAACGTTCGCTATGTGATTACTATGAATTCGGTCAATGACCCGTCTACCTACATTGAGAAGGACGATGTGATGGACATATTCAGTGCATCTTTTATCGATGGTAAAGATTTAATATTCTACTCGTATTAATATAGGGAATCGTTTTCATGTCTGTAATAAAGTGTTGTCTATAGTTGTAAGAGACTGTTGACATTTATAGTATAAAACCTAGAACCTCTGTCTATAGGCGACGGTTACCACTTTTCATTAGGTGGGCCGTCACCTTGTTTGCCATTCTAAGTTGCAGAAAAAAAGAAACCTTAGTATTAAGGATTATTGAGCATCCTTTTCTACTTTACTTATGTATTTACAAAAATATCTTTAAAATACTTTTGACATAAGCCTCTCTCATAAGAAGAAGTACCAGTAGTTGCCGTGTTTGGCAGACGGGTTGGCAACCGCAGTTAGGATTTTGTGATGTTATAAGGGGGACGGTGCTGCTCATCCCTTGACCCTTAAGTTCCCCATATAGCCCTTCCCTTTCCCGATGATGTAAGAGGCGACTAAAATATTTTACTCTTCAGAAATTGTATACTAAAATTTATATAACACTTCAAAGCCATGGTAAGACTGATTCTGAGATAATGTTTATCTTCAAATGTAATGGAATCTTCGGTGTCAACATCTGTACTTTCTAGTTCCGGGGTCATCCTGACGATAGGGTCAAGCTGACATCTAAAAAGCTTGAGGTGCTCAATAGAGCGAAACGGTACTTCACCCCGAGACAAAAACTATTGTTGTACAAGTCGCAAAACCGGAACCTCGTGGAATATTGGTTTTATTTATAAGCCGGAGCACCTGGACACCAGCTTGATCCTCTTGGCTCGGATCAAAGACGGCTGAGAGGGTTGTTGATGATCACTGGCAGTATCGAGTCCTTTTAGAAATACAAAGGGAGGTGAAGTCTAAGTCGACACTGTACATCTCTTTGTGTGTTCTACCGTTTGTATAACGTATTGTATTCTGAGGAATTATTTTAAACGATGCTCACAGTCACCTGTCAGGGAATTTAATCTCACATGCTTGAACTTAAATGTATATGCGATCATTTGTGTGTCTGGTTACAGAGGAGTTTTCTCCCGCAAACGCTTAGGTTGTGTTTCCTGCTGAGGTTTTTCCTAGAGCTAGTATTCTGTATAAAATTAAATTCTAGAACAATAATCGGATTTAATCCTACTATATTTAATGTGAAGATAATCATTTCAGATGAGAATGAAAAAAAAAAAATCCACATTTGTCTACGTATTTTTATATAACAAGGAAAACGAGGAAACGTCAAAGCTTCAAAGATACAATCATATGGAAAAATCGAAGAACATATTGCATTGACCCCAAAATAATAACATAAATCAAGGTCATTGTCATGTGTCAGTGTCAATGTCATGTGAATCGTTACTATTGTTGTCGTCAGATGTTTACTAATAAGTTTTTTGGTTCTATTGATATATGTAAAAGGCTTATGGAGACTCAGTTATGTTTCTTGACGGCTTTTCTATATATATAAATATATATAGACCAAAATCGTCACATTCCGAGTCCTGCAGTATAATTGCGGGACCACTGAGTTGTTAAGATGATGGTAATGATGAACAACAAAATTTATGATTGTATTCCTTAAAAAAATAATTTTCAGTGTTATCATCAAGGTGCTAAGAAAATTTAATTTAAAAAGTTTGCTCTAAACATGTTCAGAATATATCGCGCCTATTTTTGCCTGTTAAAAATATAAATAGTATTATTTTCGCTTTACGATAGTTCCATAAAAATACGATAGCATAACTTATTTTATATCATGGCACCGCGGCCCCGTAAGCAGTCGCCCACACGTATCCTGCCGACAGGATGTTCGGTGCTCGCCTGTAATCGCCCTAATTACAGCGTTCTTGCTAATTTGACCCACGCCTGACTTTCATAAGTGGACGTAGGTGTGTGTGCCTTCTTTAGGAGATTACCTTTTGGTATTGTCTCATTCATGTTCTATTATAATATCTATCAATAATTATTTCAGATTGTCTTCCACAAAAAAAAAGGCTTCAGTTGTGGCAAAACCAGATAATTTAATTTAAAAAGTAAACTATTAATTACTATTTTAATTGTATTTTCTATAGAACCAATCTGTAAGTACATTCATTCGATAAAAAAAGTGTTTTTCTAATCGTTTTATACCTGATGGTGTTATGAGGTAATAAACATAATGCGAAAAGACGACTGAATTGAAAACTTCCTTCTTTATTGAATTCGATCGAAAATAGTTTCATGCCTCTTGGAAAAGTAGTTCAGTTTATGAATACTATCGCTGCACTTCGAATTTTATAAATATCATATTAGGAACATTTTAAGGAAATTCTTATACAGTTACAAACTGGTACAGCAAACGTCTTGCCACTTATCGCCATTTACCGAAAATAGACATTTTTCTTATCGGAATACAAATTATCCCTTCTCTCAAATTGGACCATATTATTATTATTAAAATTTACAAAGTTTCACTAAAATAGGTTGAGAAATTGCCGATTTTATATTATTATTTTGTTCCTAACTACCTTCAAATCCTATTGAAGGAATACCAAAGGTAATTTAAAAGGTCTCAGTTGCTGTTTTATTAATTATCCCTCTCATACTTTCATATAAGATACGAGTTTGTAAAGTATCAATTAGAAAAAAAAACAAGGATTTTTATTGTATAATTATCAATAATAATCAATGAAAAAAACTATTTGTAACTACCGTTGCATAAATAAGTTTTTGTTTAAAACTATATAATTATAAACCTGTGGTATGGTAATATAATTTTAATTTTAATCCTGTTAAGAAACATTATTTAATGCAACAATGTTTAGGGGGTTCAAATTTGTATTATATTCATCGACTTTGGTTGTAGACTGTACTTGAATTTAAGTATTGTTTCTTACATAAAGAGGTATGTGGTTGGTCCTTAAAATAAAAAGAGGCAGAGATTGTTATTTCGAACAATAACATTGATTCAATTGTTCAAAACCTGTATTATTGCATCCATTACAGTTCATACTCATTTCAACACATAAAACGCTATTACGTATGTCAATGCGTTGCACGATGTATCCCACTTGGAATACGAAATAAGATAAGAATTCGACGGAGTTCAAACTAGATATTTATGTAGTTTTAATAATGTTTCTTGATAGTACATTTTAAATTTATAGGACGTATTGGTTACTATTTATTTATTTTGGTTATTAAAATATTTAGAATAACAGTAATATGATGCTGATTACGGTCGTGTTTTTTTTTATACAACTTAGAATGGCAAACAAGCTGACCCACCTGATGTAAAGTGGTAACCGTCGCCTATAAACATGAGCAGTATCATGGACATGACAGAGTATACTGTTTCGCCCATAATACCCCCCATGCGTTGCCATTCCTGAGGACTCAGGTGTTATTCCTCCGTACCCAGTAAATTCACGCTATATCCCACCCTTCAAACCGAAACACAGCCATGCAAATACAACTGCTTCACGGTTGAAAAACGAATGGGACAGAGGTACCCAAGCAATCGACTTTTATACAAAGACTCCCTCTGGTAAATGAAAAATACATCGTACGAATATATGTCACCCATAGCATAGTATTAATATGAGGGATGTTGCAATGGAGAGAGATTATTTACTCGAAACAGCATTACTTTAATTATTTTTTTTTTTGCTTTCATGAAAAGCACTGTTTTTTATGATACTATGATGATTATATTTTAAATAATTTTTACATTTCAAAACCGAAAGTGCAAATGTGGGCCGAGGCGTAGACGAGGCACACATACGTGAGTCCATCAATCCTTAGTTGTGGCCAAGGCTTGTATAGTACTTTTGTCAAACAATGCGCGGAAATCAAAAATACAATTTTACTTTTTAAGTTCAATGACGAATAACGGACAATAATAATTTTTCACGCGCCATAATGTTCCTTTGTTTTTTTTTTTTCAATAAACAGCTTTTTATTTGCAAGCCAGTTCGAAATTTAAATAAAACCTTTTACTAGTTACCTCCTTGGTAGTCAGGTTTCGAAGTAAAAGGTCACTCCATTTTTAAATTACAGGACAGATATGAGTTTACATAGTAATTTATCTGGCCGCAAAACACGACAGATATGGATTTTCATACAACTTTTGCCGGCCGCTGCCCGCATGTATCTGGCCAGTACGGCAATTTTGATTTATCTCTAACATGATTGTCAAAATAATGCTCACATTTCCAAGTATGTTTGAGAAAACAATATTGTAGATAATGTTGAATAAATATATGCAGAATTTATATAAACATGTAATTAATGAGATTATTAACAAATAACTTACATTAGTCATTCTAATTATGCAAATGAGAACAAATTCTTTAAATACATTACCAATAAACGATAACAGACACTGTCTCGAGACGATCATTAGTTATTCAGGAATCTTGAATTATTATTAATGGTATCTACATAAAAAGCGATCATACGAAATTACCAACATCGAGGACGGGAGATATGTTGTAAATGGATAAATAATTGATTCTAATGACGAGCGGACAAATTTCAGTTCTCTTCACAAGGCACTTTTAAAACGCTGCGATTTTCTACAACTTTGTGTTTCGTTAAATTATATTACACTTACTAATTTTTAGCCGCAACATGATATTTGTAACAAGTTAGAGTGGGAGAGAATGTCATTAAGTTCGCTTTTTGTACCAAACATTTTTTGTAATGTGTTTCATCGTCATCATCATTGAGTCCTCAGGAATGGTAACGTATGGGGGGTATCATGGGCGAAACAGTATACTCTGTTATGTCCATAGCACTGCTCATGTCTATAGGTGACGGTTTCCACTTTCCATCAGGTGGGCCGTCAGTTTGTTTGCCATTTTAAGTTATATAAAAAAAAGCCTTTTACTATCCACTGCTGATCATAAGCCTCTCCTTTAATTTGCCAGTAGTTACCACACTTGGCAGGCAGATTAGCAACCGCAGTTAGGCTTTAGATATGTTTTAAGAGGGACGCTACTACTCATCCCTCGCTCTATCTTAGTCGCCTCTTACGACACGCACGGGAAGGGAATGGGTGGCTTATTCTATGCCGAGACCACACGGCCATTATAGTGCCGTTAATTAATTTATTTTATTTATTTAACACCTTATTGCACCAACATAACATGATTTGTTAAACAATTTTCAATACGTATAGGTACAAAAGGCGGCCTTATTGCTTATAATAATAATAAAGAATAAATAAATGTATTGATTAACTGAGATACTAAGAAATGACGGACAATTTCAGATTTCGTTAATAAATCTATGCGTGTAAATAAAAAGGAATCGCTAAATGATATGCTTTGTAAAAACTGTAGAATGATTAAAATTAGCAATTCTTTGAATAAATGTTCATAGAAGTCTGAGGCGAGTAATTGTAAAAGGAAAAATATGAATTGCCCAGAAATATTATAAATAATATATATATTTTTTTAATATTAATAGAAATAAATATTTGAATAAATATTTTAACATTTTCAAAAATTTTATGCTATATAATTTATTTGAAAATAATGATTGGACGAAAAAATATATTCGTTAAAAAATTCTTGAATTTGTATAGTTCATGCTGCTAATTATTGTAAATATCGCTATACATTGTTCGTGTGAAGGGACTTTAAAGTAATTCAGATGCATGCGCATTTGTGCATCTACTGTTATGCAAGTGTTATCTTGTCGCAAAAAATACAATTTAAACATAATGACATTTCGTTAAATCGAATTTTTGATGAAAATGTAGTTATTTTATTATAAGTGTAATAATATAAGTACTAAATAATATACAAAAATAATTTACTATATTTACTACTAAGTGCGCATTTTTTTTTATCCAATTTTAAAAAAGAGGAGGTTCTTAGTTTACTGTATATTGTATACACGATATTTTTCTTATTTGCATCACTAGTAAATAAATATTCTTATTAGATCTGCATAAAATTTACTTTCTATATGGAAACTACTAGCTATATACCACGAATTCACCCGTATGAAACAGTACATAAAGTATCTTATGTGTTAGAATATAACCTTTCAGTGTACCAAATTTGATTCAATTCTGTTCAGTAGTTTTTGCGTGAAAGAGTAACAAACGTCTATCCATCTATTCATCCGGTGTTACAAACTTTTGTATTTATTATGTTCATAGAATTTTCACAAAAATAGTATAGGTCTAACATAACAGAGGAATAACATATGAGTCCTCAGGAATGGCAACGCATGGGAGGTATCATGGGCGAAACAGTATACTCTGTTATGTCCATGGTACTGCTCATGTCTAGAGGCGACGGTTACCACTTTCCATCAGGTGGGCCGTCAGCTTGTTTGCCATTCAAAGTTGTATAAAAAACTTTCAGTAAAGTAAGACACTATACTTACCTTTTTAATGTGAAAAAATCTTCATGAAAAATAATTCTTTTAAGTGAGTATATTATGGGATTCTTACTCACTAAATCCCTATGTTATTTTTACATTTCTTCTTCTTTTTTTCATAGTATATGACTAAGTCTTAGGATTAAATAATATCACAATACAAACCTTTGATCTACAATCTCAAATAACAAATAATTTACTCTATTAACCTAACACATTTTATAATGTTAAACTAGATTTAACATAACACGTTTACCGCCTATTAACATTACAACATGTTTCATATCACCAACACAAAAGGTAAATTCTCACGTAAAAATTTAAAAGCATAAGCCGATTTATCTCAAATCTAAAGTCCTTTCATATGATGCGATGTGGGCCGTAGATAAACCGTCAACGATTATAGACGCGCTGCTGAGCCGTAACGTTTAAAATGTCAAAACGTAACGATTTTGTGTTAAACCTTAAACACACTGCGCTCACAGAGTACTTTATAGAGCAAAACATAGCATAAGACGCTTAGTCCGCAAGTCAAATTAAATTCCAGTTAATGAATGATAATTCGATATTTTCAGAATTGTCAATAGCCGTCGGACCAAACAAGGTCACAGAGAATTCAAAGAACATATCAATACAAGCATTATCACAACTGCCACAATTGTATGAATTTGAAAACAGTAAAGGTTATGCAAACGGTAGGTTAGTTTTGTAAACCTATGCTTATAATAATTACCAAGAAAATGAGCGTTATCTATCACATTTGGTTTGTATTTCAACCGAATTGAAAAAGGGGGAGGTTTTGAAATTGACAATTTATTTTTATTTGGACTTTGATAATTGATTAGAATCGACGATATTTATTCTTGAGTATGTCCCATATTAATTTGGTTTTAATTGTGTAACAAAATTTAAAATTAACCAAAATATTAACATTTATTTAGTAAGAAAAAAAAAGAAACAATTTACTTTAATGTGTTTCTTCTGAAACTTTTTATTAATTTTTAAATACAGTAATAAAGTTATTCTCATATAACAACAATATTATAGACAGAAAAATATATAAATATAAACTTTAGAATTAACATTCAAAAGAAATGTTAACACTAGTGCTATTGGTCCTTTACATTTATAGGCGCATTGTAACATAGGGTTGCTAACTGTATCTATTCTCAGTAAATATTTTTTTTACATTAAAAAGAAACTTAAATCGTGATAAAATCATCTTTAAAGTAAACCTCTTTGAATTAAAAAAGTAACTAATATTTATTTACAATTACTTTTATTAATAATTTTTAGATACAGCACTACACACCTACATACCTATACGGACCCATAATACTACTAGTGTTTTAATATTATCATATGTTTTATACACAAAATAAGTGCTTTCGAATTGAGAAACATTTTCTTAATCGCATAAAACTATTTTTAGTTTTACTGTAACTTACTGTTACAATTAAATATAAATATTAAAAAAAAAACTTTAATATATAATGTGATAAAATTAATATTAATCATAAACTGTGAATCTGAAAAGAATGTACCGTTTATTTATTTTAATTTAGAAATAATTGTGCAAGCATTTAAAAAAAAAAAACGATCAATAGTGCTATTGAAAACGACTATTTTTTCTCTAAATGCAACTATTTTGTTTCTAATTTAATGTAATCCTATTACATTGGTTTTGTAAAAAGTTGACAACCCTACATAGCTATCATACGATCTCTTGAAAAGCAACGATTTCGTGTAATCCTTTGACGATGCGGCGTGCTGAGGGGAAGGCGGGGTTCCGCAGGCGCCTCACGCACCAACTAATTGAACGAGCTTCGCTTTTATGTTTGATCGTTCATTCAAGATTTTTTTTAGATAAGTGTGATGGGATTGCGGTTGTGTTTGTAGTAAGATGATGAGTTTATAATGAGTCAACTGTTAGTCACTATCATAGTGTATTTTAATTTTTACCATATGTGGTGTTTGACCTTTTAACTGCTCTATTCGGATTTATCCGACAGAGGACCTGTGTTTGTATGCGTGTTATTTCCGTTTAGTTAACTGCCTATTACACAGTATTAATTTTTTATACCACTGAAGTGGTTATACGGCCCACCTGTTGGTAAGCGGTTACTGTAGCCTATGAACACCTGTAATATTAGGGATAATATGAAGAATTCAATGTAATAGTATTTGCTTCTTAGTATATTCTTTTCTTTTTTTGTACATAATTGCTCTCTTCTGAACCTCATTTGTTCTGTATGTAATAGTTAATAGTGAAAAGTTTTTGGTTTATAGTTATTTTATCTGTTAATTGTACTGTTTGTTTCCCAAATATGATTAAAATAAAATAAAAAAAAAAAATTACAGGAGCAATAATAATAATAATATGTATTTAATTAGACTACATAAGGCCCATTTTGTTAGTTATAAAATGACTTAACCTATGTTAGTAATATCCATGGGTTGCCGACTATTATAGACAGAATATAGAGCGAAATTAGAAATATTAAAAGAAATTATGTAGGTGCTTTCAATATAAATTTGCCCTTTAAGACGAGCAATAGGAACACGACTTTTAAAACTAAGTCAAGCGGTCAAAAGTAACAAGTTGAATATGTGCCTATTACAAATTCTTATTTTATTTTCAACTAATAAAGAAAAAGGAATGTTTTCTTTTTATATATATATATATTTTTTTATACAACTTAGAATGGCAAACAAGCTGACGGCCCACCTGATAGAAAGTGATAACCGTCGCCTATAGATACGAGCAGTACCATGGACATAACAGAGTTTACTGTTTTGCCCATGATACCCCCCATGCGTTGCCATTTCTGAGGACTCAGGTGTTATTCCTCTGTACCCAGTAAATTCACCCTTCAAACCGAAACACAGCCATGCAAACACAACTGCTTCATGGTTGAAACACGAATGGGACAGAGGTACCCAAGCAATCGACTTTTGTACAAAGTATCCCTCTGGTATGTAAATAAATAGGTGTAATGTAATAAATAAAATGTGCATTTGTATGTCCGGATTATTGGCGTAGCGTGTAACCTAAGCCTCTGCGGAAGTGGCATGATGACACTATGTGTATTATACAAAAAATATGGGAGCCATTAGCTTACTTTAAAAACCCTTCAACGTCTCACTGCTCTAATCCATTGATGTGCAACCCAAATGAGAAAAATATACCACAATGACCATATAGCTAGGTTTTTTTCCTACTTTTATTCCTTTAGTCGCTTTTTATGATATGTTTTTACCATCATTAGCTAAATTGTATGTATTATTATTTTATTATACTTATTCCATTCATATATCATTAAGAATAGATAAAACATAATATTTACTTAAAAACAAATTTATTATTAAACATTAGCAATTTCAAATTATTTATTACATACCTATGACATTGTTAAACGATTCATTTATTTAGTATCGTACAATAAATCAAACAAATCCAATAACAAAAAGTAGCCTGAACAATTTAAACATACGTAGGTGCGTCGAGTCGACGCGTATAAATTAGACGCGAGCGCACCGCGCTGGCCGCGGCGCGACGCAACAAGACTACACGCCCGCGAATATCGCGACCAACATCTAAAAGGGCCCTTTACAACCTACGATTATATCTTTGAAAAAAGAAAGAATTAATCGTAAAGTGAGTCGTAAAGAGACTTTTACATTGACATGTTTGAATGCAATTAGAAGATTTCATAAAAATTAATCATAAAATGAGTCCTAGAGACTTTTTTAAATTAACACGTTTGAATGCAATTATAAAACTCGTCGTTGGTGCTTTGGTGGATAAGATTCAATATTTTTTTATGTATAGGAAGGAAACAATTTTACTATTATATCTACATATCTCAAAACAGGAATCAGTACTTTATATTCATCTGTAAAGTTTTACAAAGATGTAAACAGAAATTATGCTTTAAATTTTATGACATGAATGCTGACAGACACATAGATATCAAGAAATGTTAAACAATCAGTGTAAGATTTAGAAGTTGCAGGGTGTATTTTTGTGTTCTATCGAATATTAAAAGTAGATATATGCTACGGTTACATCCGCGTAAATCAACATATAAAGTATTTATTCTATGTGCTAAATCAGAACACAAATGTGTACAAAAATTTCATTCAGATCTGTTCAGTAGTTTTTTGTTTATACAACTTAGAATGGCAAACAAGCTAACGGCCCACCTGATGGAAAGTGGTAACCGTCGCTTATAGATATGAGCAGTACCATGGACATAGCAGAGTATACTGTTTCGCCCATGATACCCCCCATGCGTTGCCATTCCTGAGGACTCAGGTGTTATTCCTCTGTACCCTGTAAATTCACGCCATATCCCATCCTTCAAACCGAAACACAGCCATGCAAACACAACTGTTTCACGGAGAAACACGAATGGGACAGAGGTACCCAAGCAATCGACTTTTGTACAAAGTCTCCCTCTGGTATTGGCATGCTAGAGTAACAAACATCTATCTACCCATCATTACAAACTTTCGTATTTTCTCTATTAATAGGATATTTTTTTTTTCATGAAACTTATGTTAAAGTGTTTTATGTTATGTTATAGTGCTTTTAAATTTAATACAGTGAATTTCAAGATTAGCACTGCCAAATAATTAAAAACAGATTAGTGAAATTATCACACATTAATAAAAAGTCAATTAAAAATTCGGGCTGCCGTTACACATATATGGATACACTCAGCATTTATAGCTAAGACTGATATCCTAAAACTTTCAAAAGGATCTACTGTCTATTTTATTTATGATTCACTAAAATTAAATTCAAATTTTGCACGTAGCCATCTTCAAATTCTCGTTCAAGATAAGCCATTAGTGAGTTAATTAAAAATTTTTTTAGGTTTTATAATAGCCTTAAATTCTTTATTGACCTAGAATATATTTTTCAATGATATATTGACCAGTGTAACAGTTAATTAATAGTTCACCAAATATATGTAAATATGCGTGTAAAGGGAACATAAATTTACATATTTTTTGACAACAACATAAAGAATATATTGTGACATCGTAACCTTCAAGAAAAGAGTGTATTTCTTTCCAAAGGCCGGCAGTACACCTACAATGCCTCTGGTGTTGCAGGTGCTCATGAGTGGCGGTAGTCACTTACCATTAGGTAAACCGCATGCTCGTTTGCTCCATGTTATAAAAAAAGCTAGTTATATTCTTTATGTGTAGCATTTTTTATGTAACTTAATTAATAATAAATAATTACTAATAAAGTTAACGTGGTAACTGTCATCTACAAACATGATAAATACCATAGGCATAATAGAGTAGACTGTGTTGCCTAGGATATCCCTGATACGTTACCATTCCTGAGGACTAAGGTATTATGCCACTATAGGTATCCTGAAATTTCATTGCCGTATGCTATCGCCGTGTAGGTCCCGGCATAGAATGGACCACCCCTTCCTTTCCCGTGGATGTCGTAAGAGACGAGTAAGAGAGCATATGGTAGAGGGGTGGGCAGCGTTCCTCTTAAAACTGTATAAGCCTAACTGCGGTTGCCCACCCGCCTGCCAAGCGTGGCAACTACTGGCAAAACTCCCCTTATGGGGAAGGCTAATATTTAGCAGTGGACAGTTAACGGCTGAAATAAAAAATGCCATCTATAAGCAGTCTACTTCATTAATTTTCCTACTTTTGAAATCTACGCAGATGAAGTAGCGGACAAAAAACTATTTATAATAAAATAACATATCCGATTCGATTCGATCGAAGGGTATAAAACATTTCACATTCACAGACGCCGCCGTAGCACCCGCTAGGCGCCGCTCGGTAACCAAAATGTAGTCTTTTTGCCTCCTCATTGTCCTTTTTCAGTCTTTTGGGGGTCTACATGCGTTCTTTTTTTAATGAATCGGTGTTAACCTTCACATGGTACGAGTAACAGGGTGCCGATTGGAGATAAACACGCTTTCGATTTATTTATTTTTAAACGGTAAAATAGTAGAAATGACAGGATCGGAAAGAGCTTTAGCTCCGCTGTTTAGATAGCCATCTTTTGTCTCGCTATGTTTGTCTTAAGTTTCAAATATTTGAATATAAATTATATTGTTAATTAGGGGATATTTATAGATATGCAAATTGCGAAAATAGAAAATAGGTAGGTAGATATTTCTCTTATATGTACTCGTTGAACATTTTAGGAAATTATGTTTACTTCAAATCTATATTATACTAGTCTTTACCCACGACATCGCACTTGGAAGAAAATAATAAATAAAACATATATGTACCCGATTTCAAGTTCTTTATTCATGAACACACCTGTGAAATCTGCGTCCAATTTGTAACAATATTTTACGCGTGGTACCAGAATAAATATAGAGTCAAATAGAGAGATAAAAGTAATGGTGTTTTGGATATTGTTGCTTTAAAAAATTTTTTATTAATATCTTCTATACTCGCCTATTTGCAACTTTATTGTTATGTATATATAAAACATAGATTGTTTATTTTTAACGTACTTGATTTTTATAATATTATGTTTTGTACTAAATCTACTATCAATTTTTGAAATTATATATATATATATATATATATATATATATATATATATATATATATATATATATATATATATATATTTTGAAAGAATTATATATTTATATATATATTATTATAGTACTGCGAAGAGACAAATAACGCCACCTATCGAGCTATTGGTGTATTAGTATTATAAATGATATGTGTCAGTTACATTTAGATAAGAATAAAATTGCAACTGATAAACTTAGATCCTTGAAAAATAAATCATCGATACTTTATTCTTGAATAAATTATTGATTGCTTCAATAAGTTCAGCTACTCGTCGGTAGATGGCGTTAATAGACTTAAAATGGCTAGCAGGTTTCATAAAAACTTAGATTTTATTCACATATTTTATTCACACTACATAGCCTTTTCCTTTGTTTTACGTCAGGCAAAATGCATCATGAAGCCCTATACGTCTTACGAAAGGTATGGGTACTACCGGATTCCTACCGGTTAAATAACCTGACGATATACCTCTCATCTCGCAGCAAAAGTACCGTGATGGGGCCAATTATACCCGACAACGACACGGACATGAATTCCAATGAATGGAACTCTCCATCTAGGTTCACAAGGTATATGCTGTGCACCGTCTCACGGTCCTCATTCCCTTTGGTGAGCTTTGGATCACCCTTATCATTGCTCCATCCCGAGAACCTAAATCAAATCGAAGAACTCCTAGGCTAAACCTAGAAGTCCATCGATTCGCTCCTCCCACCCTCCTACGGTCGATACCGGTGCTCTGGTATACACATGTACTCTACTACAATTAATTATAGTTAACTATCTACATATAGTGCAATTAAAAGTAAATATTAATTCAATTATTGCATTTTTTAACTTCTTTGCATGTACTTTCCAGACATAATTTTTGAAAGGTAAAATTTTTTTACAAATTTACCGCTATAATCTTTAAGTTTGGAATGCAATTTCTAGTAAAGTATACAACAAAAAATAAACATTTAGTACTTAATATTTAGCAGCTTCCTTTACGTAAAAAAAAAGTTAAGCCCCCTGGGTTTCATTCATAAAAATACTTGTCTGCAAATTAACAGTTACCCACCGAACGAGATTTAAACTTGAGATTTATGACTAATCTTTGCGGCGACGGCTTGAAACCTTCGGCATTCTTTTATCTTTAACCACGGTATTATAAACTATAGGTTCGTTCATAATTGTTAATAAATTCCTTGTTAGAGGCGCCACCTGATTATATGAAATTTTTCCCACAAATCCAAAATCGGGTATTGTATTTTATTTATATTATTTTCTTGTCCAAACGGAAATTTATTAAAATAGGCGTTTGTAGACACTGAGTCACAGCTTTCGTGTGTGTTCTATATAGTTGATTTTAACACACGTTCTGCGATTATTGTGTCGCGTTGTTAGTTAAGATCTCATCAAAAAATAATATTTTAATTATCTCTGATAGTTAAAATATTATTTTACTGGTGGTGAATCATAAACATTTTGTGTGATTAATTAAAAAATTTTTACAATTATTGTATTATTATATACTTTTTTTAATAAACAGAGGACAAACGAGCATGCAGCTAAACTTATGGCAAGTGATCACCGCCGTTCATGAACAGCAAGTAACATCGACAACAGCAACATAAGAGGAATTGCAGATGTGTAGGACAGGAAAGAATATGCTCTTTTCTTGAAGGTTTCGATGTTTTAAGTCGTATTTGTTCGGAAGTACTAGGCGTTGGTTCTAAAGTATTATTGCACGTGAAGAGAAGCGTTCAGAGAAGTACATGGTAGAGGATTATTACTTACTCAAATAATTAAGATGGAATTTTAAGTTAGGACACATGTCCTAACTTAAAATTCTATCTTAATTATGTACAGTGATGAAATTCAACAGCTGATATAATAATTTTTTATATATTTCCTATAATATATACGACAAAAACTGCTAAGAAATGCAACACCTCTACATAATGCCAGCGGATCGAGTTGATTATCAAGTTGTTGATTATATACTAATTTATATTAAATGTCCTCTATTCAAATCTGGGCGTCATAAAAAACTGCGTTAATTGACAATTTTGACTAAATTGGATGCTAGCAATCATTTTAGTCGTTAACTCTTTACTGCTAAACATAAGCCTAATAAATATAAGGGGAGTCTTGCCAGTAGTTGCCACGCTTGGCAGGTGGTTTGACGACCACAGTTAGACATTTAGAGTTGTTTTATGGGGGACGCTGCTGCCCATCCCTATACCATTAAATTCCTTTAATTGCCACTTACGACAGCCACAGGAAAGGAAGGGATGGCCTATTCTATGCTGGGACCACACGTTAAGGAGCAAGAACAGAAGACTACGTTCAATAAGTTACGATTATAGATAATCAACAATATTGAAACTAATTAAAAAAGAAACATGTATAACGCAAAATTAATCCTGAAACTAAAAAACCTCCTTTCATGCTTGGCTAAATCGTTTCCGTTCACGTACCCTGTTTTCACAACATCCATTCAACAACTTTCTATTCACTGCAAAGAAAGGATTTAGTTACATTTAATGCATCAAAGCTTCCGATGGAGACCATACGGAGTCTGAAATCTCACTTGCAAGATAACAGGCAAATTGTTAAATATGGTGTCAGATATTTCGGCGCCTCAAAGTGCAAGATTCGAGCAATATGGTAAAGCTAAGCCAACCAAAACTTGGCACATTGTTTTAAAGATAACATCTGTATGTTGTCACTCAATAAGTAACTGTAACTGCCTATTGAATAAACAGTTTGAATTTTCGACGGTCACAATGACAATAATCTGTTAAAGTAGCCGACATAATCATTTTTACGATAACCAAACAAATGCTGGGGTTTCTTTTCTTCATGATAACAAAGGGTTCTTTATGAATGCTTGTGGTAAGGATATGATACGAGGGTTTGTTACGCGTTGACGCTCCTTCTTTTTGGACATAATGTGTGCAATGATGCAAACATGTGCTTTTAATTTAAATGTGTGGATCATTGGATTATACCTGAAAATGTGATATATCGAAATTGAATTATAATTATATACATGACACCCCTAGTGTTGCAGGCGTTCATAGGCTACAGTAATCGTTTACCATCAGACGGGCTGTATACTTGTTTGCCACTTATTTGTTTGTTTGTATGTGTATGTGTATGTGTATGTGTATGTGTATGTGTATGTGTATGTGTATGTGTATGTATATGTGTATGTGTATGTGTATGTGTATGTGTATATGTATATGTATATGTATATGTATATGTACAAACCCAATGCAGTGAGAGAGAAAAAATAAGCGGGCAATCTAGTGTAGGAAAGGTATAGGAAAAAATATATTCAAGGCAAATAGAATACAAAGATATGTCAGAAGGAAGTTTGTTCTACAGTTAGGCAGCAATGAGAAATGATTTGCAAAAAAATCGGTATTACAAGTAGGAAGTTCTAATACTTTGGACTGAACCAGGCAAGCACGCCTGGGAAGTGAGGACGGGGGCAGGATTAAAAACTGGGAGCGGAGGTAAGACAGAGAGTTGGAATCAATAAGGACATTACAAAGAGTACAAGGATCTGCATATCACGTCAAAGTCAGATTGATAGCCATTGTAACTTATTTATATTCCGACAAAGCAGTGATGTGATAAAATTTTGAAAACTATAATTTTATGTTCTTTATAGACCCAAGAATTACAAATTGTCGAATAATATATGTGATTAATTTTGTATAATTGTCGTAAAACATTCAATCATATCAGCCTTTAATTGTCCATTGTTGAAAATAAGCCTTCCCCAAAATCCCTCATAAGTTTTTCTAGTAGTTACTACGCGGGTGGTGGATTGACAACCGCAGTCAGGCTTAGAGATGTTTCAAGAGGGACGTTGCTGTCCATTCCTCGCCCTCCCTTAGTCGGCTTGTTCCATTGTGTCGACATCCACGGAAAAGGAAAGGGTGGCCTATTCTATGCAGGCACCATACGGCCATTTATATATTATATTTAAGTCAGATTCTGATAAGATTTTTTAATTCTTAGTCGATGTGTATACATGTGCATCAACACTGTACAGTATATCGGCATTATTATTAAATATTTTTTATGTAATTTAGAATGGCAAAAAAGCTGATGGCTCCCTTAATATGAAGTGGTAAACGTCGTTGATAAAAATGAATAATATCATAGGAAATAATACGTCTCCGAACCATGTAAACTCACTGCAATATTCTATCTTTTAAAATGAAATATAAATAATAGTATATATAACAATAAAATAAAATAATAAATAAATCATCTGTAATATAGTTTATATTTAAATTACCTTTAAAGAAAATTACAGGACTGTGTGACATTATTATTATTTTTTAAATTTTTGCAAAATTCATATCTCCCCTCTTAAGGAGAGGAGATGGCAACTAACCCTCGGCAGAAGCACAGTCGGCCTGGGTTCATGGTCTCAGGGAGAGAAAGAGGGAGAGAAATTATTATTATAGCTTTTTATCCCCAAGGGTCCCCAAGGGTAAAAGCCTCCTCCATCTTTTTCCACTTCTCCTTATCTGTAGCAATATTTGTCCAGTTTTTTTCTGCTGTCTTTATTATGTCATCAGCCCATCTCTTTCTTTGCCTTTCAACACTTTTTTTTTTCTTCTTTCTATGTGATATTAATAGATAATAAATACTCAGCATAGCAACATTCATCACTATATTGGTGAAATTATATTCGCAAAATAACACTATATTCTTGTAAATGTAATATATTGAAGAATAATATAACTAATTTTTACTTTTACATTTGATAGGCGAAAAATATAAAATAATATCAAGTTGTAATATGCTATGAATGTAGCAACACTGAAAAATATCAGTTACATTTTGCTCGCAAAGTATTATCTTATCCTTAAGAATGTGATATTTAACTATAAATAATTTATTTTTAACTTACAACTTCATAAGTTGCAAATTTATAAAACCTTATGAGTAAAAGGTAAAAAAAGTTATTATGGTAACACTACAAAATATCAAATACATTTCGCTTGCAAAGTAACACCATGTCCTTGACAATGTGGCGTACCATAACTTATTTTTATTTTACAACTTCATAAGCTGAAAGTTTATAAAACCATGTGAGTAATAGGTAATAAAAAGTTAATATGGTATCATCCAATAAAATATCGTTGGTATTTCACTACCTAAATATCACTATGACCTTGAGAATAAGATAATATATCGAATTAGATTTTTTTTATATTTTTTATATATTTACTTGAAGATATATAAAAATGTAATATCAGAACATAATAAACCGTTAATATAGTAACACTCAACAATATGTCGGCGGCAGTTTGCTCGCAAAGTAACACCATATCCTTGGGAATGTGACAGTTTCTCATCGACATATTTCAAAATTCGATCACTATCGCACCGACTACGGCAGTTATTGAAGGAGACGTGAAAAATGATGGCCCGCGAGCAAAGGCTCCGCCGGCGATCGGGTCTTATTTTTTATATGAAAAATGTGAGCAGGAGATGCGAATTAAATTTCAATGGCTCACTTTGTAATGTTGTCTACAGGGAGCATTGTTGAACGAAATTTGTTCATGTGATATTTAAAACATGCGGAGGCATGATTAAAATACCAGATAGAGCAGCCAAGAAGAGAGAGAAAGTTGTGATATACTCCATTAGACCGAATGAACCTCAATGAAATATTGGGCATATTAGGATGATAGTGAGAAGGGTCGAGCTATAGGTATATTAAGATGACAACAAAATTAATCTAAATTAATTAAACTAATTTATAAAATTAGTTTAATTATTTTAAAGATTTGATTTTTCGTTTGTAATAGTTATGATTTAAAAAAATACTTAACTTGAAAGAACTTTATCTATAGGAAGATATTTTATCAATGAGTAATATGGACTATTTTTTATTTTCTAAAGAAATCACGCGATGCCGGGGGACAGATTGCTAATTTATTAAACATATTACATTTATCTATTTTTTTTTAACTATGGCATTAATATTGTTATTGATGCTATAATTATGTATATAATTATATATATATATATATATATATATATATATATATATATATATATATATATATATATATATATCACAATAAGTATTTTTTATGTATTAATATGCATGCAAAAGTAAGGTTATTAGGGATATACAAGAAATGTTATATTGTAATAATGTTAAAAGTGTAATAAGCTTCTTAAATAAGTGAAGGCGGTACAATGTGACAGAAGTGCACAATATAGTTTTATACCTTCGCTCGACGGTGGTCCTCACCAGCGGGGGTCCGACTCGAAGCTTCGGTCGCCTTACCTCGCCCACTGCGCGAACTTTTCACAGTTTTGTTGTCACATAATTAATTTATTGCACTCACTGCAATCATTCTAGAGCACCTGGCTCGGTAGGAACATTTAGGGGCGGTATGTTTTCCAATCGACGTAGGTCTGTTCTCGAAATTGAGACATTAGCGGTGCCTTTGACTTTGGTCGTATTAATGCGGTACCTTTATGTGTCACGGTCAGAGAATTTGTTGCCAAACACGAAGCTTTTTATATTTAAGGCGTATCCACAAGCACCAATTATATTGATGATTTATTTGCGCATTATTATATAAATTTGATCAGTGTTTGTTTTATTTGATAAAATTAAATTAAAGAAAGATAACTATGTAATATTTAAGATTAATATTGAGGTATTTAGTACATAAATATATCATGCTACTAGCTTGAAAATGTAAAAAGTTTTTAGCCAAGATTGTTTGTGATAGCTTTAAAAGTACTATGTCAATTAAAAAAAAAAAATTATAAGTGTCTAATTATTTGATTCGGAAGAGTTTTACATATACTAATGTATTCGGATACTATTACTATATTCAGATTATAATTTTATTTACATATGAACATGTAGCAGTATTTGTTATCATTACAGAATTCTTTGTATATATTATATTAGCGATTGTCTTTCACTGTTGAGTATAGGTTTTGTCCATAGACTGCCATAAAGAACACTCCCGAGTCACTTATATCCATTGACTCTGGATCTGAATCTGCCTTGGTTAGAAATTGTAGGCCGGCCGGGGACTGGAAGCCATTTCTCTCTAGATACCAGAGAGAAATGACTTCCAGTCCCCGGGGGGACATCATTCCCCAGGAAAATCATTGGGGGTATTGCTATTTTTTTTATACTACTTAGAATGGCAAACAAACTGACGGCCCACCTGATGGAAAGTGGTAACCGTCGCCTATAGATATGAGCAGTACCAAGGACATAACAGAGTATACTGTTTCGCCCATGATACTCCCCATGCGTTGCCATTCCTGAGGACTCAGGTGTTATTCCTCTGTATCCAGTAAAGTAGTATTTGTCTCGCTTGGCAGGCAGGATAGCAAGCACAGTTAGACTTTTGGTGATGTTTTAAGAGATCATTAAAATACCTTAACCACCTCCTACGACACCTACAGGAAAGGAAGGGGTGGCCCATTTTATACCAGGACCACAGGGCAATCCTTTTAATGTATTTTGTAAAAGTTGTAAATATATTTGTTAATCATTTAAATAGACTATGTAACTAATTCTTTATATTCTCTCGCGGATGAATCCGTGTTTTACAATCAGTACTTATATAATTCACGTGACCAAATGATGTACGAAATTGCATCTTAATCTCGTTCATTGACTGATATGTATAAATAAGTACAAAATGTACATTTTATCATTTTATAAGTGCATTAGGATTAGGCGTTCGTCGGTAGCGTGTTACAAACGCAAAGCAAAGGTCACGGTTGGAGTGGACACGGTGGGATAGTTGGTAATGAGCCGACTGGGAGCCATCAACTGAGGACATTGTCAGAAACCAGTCCGCGCCGAAATGACGCCTCGTATTTAGGTATCGTTGACTTCAAAAGCGCTAACTTCCTTTATTTCACATATAAATTATTAGTTACTTACATAAATTTGTATTTCATTTTGTGTATTGTCTTATATGTTATATGATTATACAAAATAAAAATATTACATAGGTATGTATGAAATGTCCAGCAGTGGACGGATAATGGCTGAAATGATGATGATGATGATATGTGAAATTATAGGACAAATAATTTTTGAAGTATGTTGCTGTTATTAATTAATGTATTTATAGAAATAATATTATTTCTCTTTTACTAATCTCACACCCCTGTCACGTTGGATTCTGATATGCTCAGCGAAGTATGGCTATATGGAGTACCTATTACGTATATTTATAATATATCTTAATAATCAATAAAAGTCTATTTCATCATAGACTACAGTTCAGTGGAAAAGATGTAATATTCATTTATTTAGTTATATGCCTCATTTTTGTAATTTTTTTTAAGTTCCACAACTTTGTAGTAGGTAGGTATACGTGAATTTCAGAAGACGGTGATTACTTTACTTCTATTTGGTGTATGTATTAACTTGGTTGAGGAATACAGCTGTATTCCTGAATCAGGGTAATATTAAAACTGCATTATTTTTGGTGCAATACTATTTGTGTGATATCACAACAAACGTACAGAGAGATAAAAATTCTAACTATTATTGTTTCGGCTCGGTTATTTGGTTATTTTGGATCAATTTCTGGATATCTGCAGACTGTTTTATGATCTGATAAATTCTTTACAATTTCATTTAATTCTTTTGAAATAAATTACATAAGAAAGTCTACGCTTTGCTGAGCACAATTAATAATAGGTAAAAATAAAACCTTATACACACAGAAATTGATTTCTAAATATGTCATAAATGTTTCCAAAAAGTCGTTAAATAATTTTAATAATATATCTATAATTATATTTGCCGTGTGGTCTCGGCATAGAATAGATCATCCCTTCCTTTCCCGTGGGTGTCGTAAGAGGCGACTAAGGGAAAGCAAGGAATGGGCAACAAACGTCCCTCATAAAATATCTCCAAAGTTTATCTGCAGTAGCCAATTTGCCTGCCAAGCGTGGCAACTACAGGCAGAAGCCCTCAAGGGGAGGCTTATGTTCATCAGCGGATAGTTAAAAACTGATATGATGATGATGATTTCTATAATATATGTTTATTACAATCTTTTAACTATGTATTTTGATGAGAGAATTTCTTGCCTTTTAAAAAATACAACTAAGTAAATGAATAAGCCACATGTCATCGAATAATATATGTGGTGAGTCCATAAACCGAAATGAACCGTCAAAAATATCTCATAAAATATTGCATCGACCAGCTTATACTGCGACTGCGTCTTTTGCATTCCTTGTGATTTAATTAATTTTGAATTAAAGAACAATTTTTTATATTAATTCGTAAGATTTTATTACAATGCAAGCACTGAATATGTTTTCAATGTCATTTACTTAAATAATATTTATATAATAATATTTAGATATATAATTATAAGCAAACATACATCCAGAGTTTCTTAACAGTAGATACGCGGAGAGCATAAATGTAAAATGCTCGCTCGCTAAGGTTATATTACTACTGATATGAGACATCGATGTGAAAGGTTTACTAACGCGCAATTCCGTGCTTTACTGCCAATAAAAACGGGTGCGGTTGAGATGTTGGGACATGTGTACCATAAATAAAAGTTTATATGACGAAAGAAGAAATAATTGGTGGGTTAAATGGAGCGTTCCCCGTGTGAAAAGGTTCGGGTAAAGGAGACTGACGCGGCGTCGGCGCGGCTTCCGAACTGGTGAACACACAAGCTTACATTGTAGCCGATTTGTTGGCTCGGTTGTAGCGAGCACACTACGTGAATTCGTTTTTTTTTTTAATTACCTTCATTATCGTCTTTTTACCCTCATCCCAATTCTTTTTAGTGATATTTTGTTTATGGTGGAAGAGAAAAACATGTTACGTGTTTTTTTTTACAAGTTTTCGCAGTTATTTCCGCATCCACTCCCATTTTAGTCATTTTATACATATGTTTTCAACCAACTTCAAAAAGAAGGAGCTTCTCAATTCGGTTATATTCTTTATTGTTATTGTTACCTTATAACTCTATCAGTTCTAAGCCGATTTCGAAAATCCTTTTTTTATCTGAAAGGACAAACTTTGGTCTTATAGAAATTTTATCAAAATCGGTTCAATAGTTTAATTATTAAACCAAAATAACTGTTTTTGTAACAATTGAAGTAGATTTTTTTGGTAGGATATAATATTTTTTCTCTTTTTTTAAAAAAAAAAGCCAATATCCTATTAATATCGTAAACTACTTTTTATCCTCAATTTTATCCACGTATACGTACAACAGAGATATATTAAATAACTGGGACAATAAGTAATCAAGTCCTATTTTATCTTAAATATTAGGTCTATGTTAAATTAGATAACAATTGGTTTAGCATTTAGGACAGTAATAAATAACAAAAACAAACAAACATCAGTAAGAGTAACAATGTAAAAATTTTTAATAGGTTTAAATACTTGTTACTCTAATTGAGTAATGGCTAAAATAATATTAAGTTCTAATGGCTAAAATAATATTAAGTAAAAAAAAAGAAACACGAAATCTTACATATCTTTATAGAAAATTTATATAAAATTCTAATTTTCCATAAAATTTATAGATACATCACTGACTATAATAATTATTCACCTCTTATATCACAAAGTAAAAATTTTACTTAACCATAATTAGTTTTTTGCTCTTAAAGGCGACTTAAGGTTATATTTAACTTAATGTAACTCACACGCAGAGCAATTAAGATACACATCAACGGGCGATCACCAACGTAAACTAATTCAAAACTAAACAACATAATTAAATGTATAAATTTGACGGAATTAGGTGAATAAACCCCAAAAGAATTCGCCCCGTGTGCGAGCCGCCGCGGCCACCGATTATTATCTCCCTTGATAAATGAAGCATGTCAAAATTTATTGTGGGCCCGAACACACAACTATTGTCTCAATGAATACTTTTTTTATTGTCACAATATTATAAAGAGTAACATTTGACAAGCGGCGTTTAGTATTATGATGCATTCCTAAAAAAAACTGCCTCTGTTATGACTGCCGAGTCATATCTCAACGGATCATAAATTGATTTTGATATCTTTTTTTATTGACCGGGGACTAAATCGATTTTTGATTTTTATTGGCCATACCTATTCATATGTTAATGTGTTAGATTATGTCTTTGACGCTGTGTATTTGCCGAGGGCGCAGGAATTTCTATCGTAACTTTTAAAAGTGCGATCCGAGAGGCGATCGAGCTTCGGGAGTCGGTAAGGTTGTTGCCACGGTTTTTATGGCGCTCTTATGGCGAGACAGACACGACAAACAAATTACATCTAACGCGATATTTTTAATTTATTAAAGACACTGTTTATAACGTGTTTATACGTGACGTGTGCGCTAAGCGGCCAACTTTAATGACAAAAGAACTTGAACATAATCTTTTTATAACTTGTATCGGGCTTGAATACAAATGCGTTGCACCGATTGTGCTATATATTATTTTTGAAATCGCTTTTATGATACTAAATATTTGGACGGGGTTTTATTGGCGGGGTAACTTGATATTTTTATGAAGATACGCTTTTGTTTCGGGGTTTTATGATTATTAGGTTATGCGGAAAGATTTCATAAGTTAATCTTATTGGGAGAAATTTATTTAATTCATTAATAGATGTACCTAATGGTATTTCCGGAGAAATTTTGTCATCTATTTTTAGATGTATTATCATCATCATCATCATCATATCAGCCACTCAATCAACATAATCAACAACATCATAAAAACTGTCCATAGCTGAAAATAGCCTTCCACATAAGAGGAGTCTTGCCAGTAATTGCCATGCTTGGCAGGCAAATTGGCAATTTCTGTTTTAAAAATAATATGAATTTAAATGTTTAACTTTTGAATAGGTCTAAAGTGTATGACTGTATTTTTTGTGTTTTTAAATATTATCACGTATTTACTTACAATTTTTTAATAACTGACACTATTAACGGTATAAATCTAGTATTATTTTTATAAATTTACAAGTTATCGCAAGTATAAACCATATTTTCAATACAGTGCTTAGAATCATCGGCAGACGGTCCACAGCACACCTGTCTATGCGCATGCGCAGCAGCTGCTCAGCCATTTGCAATTGTCCGTTTGTGTGTCACCGGCGCGGGCGCAGATAGGAAGGTATTAATGAGATTATATCTGTACTTTGCAAACGTGTCAGTAGAATGTGTAATTTATAATAGATCACGTGGAAGATTTCCAAAGTTTTTATGTTTTTGTCTCTTTTTTATAATTAATATTATTATATTAATAACATAATGCAAACATATTAATATCCATACAAAATTCTATATTACATATTATAATATATTGTTTCATCATATCCACCTTTAACTATTCACTGCTAAACATAAGCCTACCCCTAGTGGTGTTTTGCTAGCAGTTGCCACGGTTGGCAGGCGGATTGGCAATCGCAGTTAGGTTTTGGATATGCTTTAAGCGGGATGCTGCTGGTCATCCTTCATCATTAAGTTCCCTAGTCACCTCTTACGACACCCACGGGAAAGGAAGGGGTGGCCTATTCTATGCCGAGACTACACAGCGACATATACTGTTTACAACGATATATTTGTAACAATATATTGTTTACAACAGTTCAATATAATTAATGTTTTATTTTAATTAAAAAACAACCTGAGTTTTGTGTAATTTAATTAGTTTTTATTTTATTAATAAATATGTCATTATATTGTCATTCTGACATCTAGAAGGGTATTTTTGTAAACTATTGCCTTACTATCCGACTCGATCCACTGAAACTACGTAGAGACATTGCATTTCTATGCATCTTTAATTGGATGCATTATTGAAAGAGTTCAAAGGAATTGTTTGGATTGATACCTGATATTGAATGTCTCTATTATACAACCTGCGACAAACTAACGTTTCATCCTAACCATCTAGACGAATGGCGTTCTTCCAGTGTATGTTTTTCAAAGCACTTTCTTCCACGCATTTTACGAGCAGCCTATCCATTTCAATGGCCAGTAGAACACCTGCAATTGCTGTGTTGCTGGTGCTCATGAGCAGAAGTAGTCACTTAAAATCATGTAAGCATGCTCATTTGCCCCCCGTGTTATAAAAGAATTACTAGTATTAAATGTACCTAATAGTATTTATAAGTGTTAAATGAAAATTTTCAAACCGCATTTGAGCGCGTTGATGTCTTTTCCATTGCCTTGTAACTCGTATTACGATGAATAGTTTATTGTCTTACTATTTATAGTATAACTACAAATGTATTATAAAATATTGTGATTGAAATATTGTAATTGTAATTTTATTATATGTATATATTAAAATACATAAGCCATGTTGTCCTTTCCCGTGGGTGTCGTAAGAGGCGACTAAGAGCGCTTAATGGTCAAGGGATGGGTAGCAGTGTCCCTTTTAAAACATCAACAACAACATAACTGCAGTTGCCAATTCGCTTGCTAGATATAGCAACTACTGGTAAAACCCCATTTATGAAGAAGACCTATGTTCATCAGTGAATACTTAACGGCTGATATGAATGAATAATGAATGAATGAATGGCTTATTTTCTCTTCACAAAAGGTAGTATAAAGTAACAACTTGAGGTACAATTAGATATGTAAGACCAATTTTGTGAGAGACTGGTGTTTGCAGTAGTTTTTGAAGAACCTTTGGGTACCTCTGTCCTATTTGTGTTTAAACCGTGAATCAGCTGTGTTTGCATGGCTGTGAAGGTGTCGGTTTGAAGGGTGGGATATGGCGTGAATTTAAAGGGTACAGAGGATTAACACCTGATTCCTCAGGAATGGCAACGCATAGGGGGTATTATGGACGAAACAGTATACTCTGTTAAGTCCATGGTACTGCTCATATCTATAAGCGACGGTTACCACTTTCCATCAGGTGGACCGTCAGCTTGTTTGCCATTCTAAATTGTATAAAAAAAAAGTCATAAATAAACTTCCTCTAACGATATTTAGTGGTTGTCAAGTTCGCAAATTGTAAACTTATCACTATCCGCAAATATATACAAAGTACTCGACATTACACAAAAAATCCTCAGTTCCAACGGAAATGCCACCAACGCGCCTTCACACGTCACCATCAAAGTGGCCGCGAGTTCCGCGACACAATGCACAAGTCCGCCAAAGTCATAAATAACCATGAAACGATCGCCCAAAAAACTATACTGTGACGTCTAAATTGTTGCAAGTAGGCAACCTCAGCGAACCGCCTCCTACACACCTAGGAGCATGCGAAATGCAACAATAGAAATAGCAAATAATATATAAGTATAAAAGAATTTTCAAAACAAACTCAAAATACTGAAGAGTTTGACACGAGCATCCGCTGGACAAAAAATAAATATCAATCTGTCATTGTATATTCAATCTTGTTATTATAGAGGGAAGGGTCATTTTATTATAGCGCCGCGTCCCTTTGATCCCTCGATAGATCTCAATAGCGGTGATTAAAGGCGCCTGTGATTTTGGTTGAATGCTTTTTTTTCATCGCCCATACAAAATACTACTGTAAAAGAATATACAATTATTTGGCTTTGAATGGTTACAGCGGGGGTGAAGTGATCATAAATTGTTTTTTTTTTACGTCAGAGATCTCTTCAAACAGAGGTTTTGAAGTGTCAAAGAGGCGTTCTGTCCAATCGTGTTTATTGAAATGGCTATTTGCTAATTATACGCTTCCTATATTATCGTATGGAGGGATTTCATGGTGTTTGAAAGTGTAACATCAGGTGATGCACGTGTAATTTTGCGTTTGTATGTTTGTGTTCGATACCATAATTAATGGGATGTATAATATTGGAGTAATTTGTATTTGTGTTTGCTTGGCTGTGTTTCGGTTTGAAGGGTGGGATATGGCGTGAATTTAGAGGGTACAGAGGAATAACATCTGAGTCCTCAGGAATGGCAACGTATGGGGGGTATCATGGGCGAAACAGTATACTCTGTTATGTTCATGGTACTGCTCATGTCTATAGGCGACGGTTACCACTTTCCATCAGGTGGGCCTGTGACGGTTCGCCTATAGTACAATAGGTTTAATACCATAAGTACATAAAAGAAACAGGGGTTCCTATGGGTGACCGCTACGAAAACTGAGCTATTTAATATAAACAAACTTTAAAGTCAAGGTTCACAATAGCGTACAGAGAAGACGTTACCATATATGAAATATTGACACAGAAGGGAAACTCGTTTGATGTGTTTCCAAAGTGTAGTGAATGTCACAAGAAAATTAAATAAATTAAACAAAAATATATTATATTTTATATATAACCAAATTATAGTTTACCTTTTTATCATCAGGTGTAAAAAAGATACATACAACACAGTTTAATAAGGTTTATGAGAGCCTTTAAAGTTTTATAAATTCGATAATCAATTTAATATAAAATACCAAAATACGTTAACATATAATTAAATTGAATTTAAAGAAAAGTTCAGTTCGAATAATAGGCTAAATCTGATTATTGAAATATCTACCCTTCGGTGACATAATCTATGACGTTATTAGAGAAAGAATAGAAAAAAAAAAAGAAAAAAGAAGGGACGGCAGATCGGCGGGCGCGCGGGAGTCGCTTTTTAGGAATTGCGCAATAAAAAAAAAAAAAAAAAAAAAAAAAAATGGCGGGGAGTCGTGTTTTAGGAACTGCGCAATAAAATAAAAAAGATAACTGGGATATAGAGCTAGGAGTGACTGGATCTATGAAGGGGTTTAAGATCTTAGTGTATCACTATCGATTAAGTGTGTGAAAAGAGTCAATGGAAGACTGGAGAATCCGGTGAGCTTGTTCCATTTATTACTACGTAGTTAGATTTTTGACTGTGATCACAGGCAAAGTTTATACTTAATATTTTTCCCAACAACTATTAAAATACGTATTTAATCGAGTCCATATACCTTTAGGTAATGCGTATATCGTTAAATGCAATCACATTTGAACAAAGATCTACATCAATATAATTTACGTAATAATAATACATACTTACGTTATTCTACTCATATACAAAATTCAATTATATGGCTGTTTGATAGAAATTCATCGATTTGACTCAATATTCTAATTGTCCAGTTTTGGCAAATACTTATTGAATCAACTATTAAACTATTATAATACTAACTAAATTCATATCTAGTTACTATAAATTATTTATTTATTGAGGATAAATAGACTGAGGTGGCTGTGGTCTGGTCTCATTGCTGGGGAAACAACCATTGATGAGACAGAGGGGTTATTGAGTGGCGACTCTGTATATGCAAGTGTGGTGAGGGCTGCCTCCATTGGTTGGAGTGACTGTTTTATGTGTATTATGGGGACTCGGTGGGTGCAGGAGTTTGGGGCCGTTCCTAGTGGCAGTCTATGGGGAATTGCCTGTGTTCAGTCGTGGATTGGTGATGGTTGAGACGATGATGATGATGGAATAGTTGTATTTATTACACTATTACAGTGTTGATTTGGAACACCTGCTCATGCTTAACGTCTCATGGTAAAGTGTTTTCATACCATTGCTCGGTCAACTGTACTAATGATTCTTTTGTATACTTTTAATTACCCATGATTACATGTGGGAATTTGTTTTACACCAGATGTACAGAGAAACAGCTTAGCTGTTGCAGGTGATTTTATGTGAATGTATTACTTTTAATACATTAATGTGTTAGTAGATAAATTCATGTAACGGTGGGATGTTTATGGTAAACAAGCCTGTATTGTTTAAATAGATATTTTGTCTTGATTTATTATAAACTTTAATATTGATTTTGTTGTAGTAAACAAGCTGATAATAACAATTCTGTGTGTATTACTGATTACTAATAATATTTAATTATGCTGATATTATAGGTGTGGATTTATTTCCTAATGGTAATAAAAGTACTAAAAGATTCTCTGACTATAGTTACTCTTAACTAGGTATGAGGTTCAGTATAAAATTGGTACTGTATGATACTTGTGAAGCTATGTATTTTACTCATATTTAGAAAGGAAGTTGTCCCGGCGATAAGGTTTGTATGTGTGTTGTTTGTTCATGTTATATTGACTAGACAAGTTCAGACAGGGTTAATATTAGTGAATATTTACTGGATTTATATTTAATATACATGTTTGGAATATTTTATGGGAATAGTATGGAGATATACAAGTAGTAAAATATAATATTAGTATTTTATAAATTTAATTATTGAGTTATATGTTTATGTCGGACTGTATCCAAGGAGATATTATCCTATTGATATCAAGTTAGGACAATTACTTTAAATATTAATAAAGCAAACACTAACACTGATTATTCACTTCTTTAATAAATTTACATTAGAGGTTAGGAATCAAATAGATAGCATATTGGGAAAATCTTCACCACACATGTATTTGAGGAATGTTCTTGATAATTAGTACTGTATGTATATATTATTGCAAGTACAATTGCAATAAGAATGTTAAACTTCTAATCTTCTGTTCATTCTTGAATTTGAAAGTAAGCTTGACTACTGATATGAATATAAAACTCCAGCATTACTGGATACTATTAATTATTTCTGGTGTAAACCATGATTATTTATATCACTGATAATTTAGTTGTATATTACGGTTGATATATGATGATTTTATATTTAATTATATTAAACAAATACAAATAAACAAACTTGCTAGTATTTGTTACGTTGACAGTTGTGATAGATAATCAAAATTCAATTCAATACATCAATACGTCATTCAATACGTCATTAATGTGACAGATGTCAAACAAAAGGAGATTATACACGTTATGATTCTATATCTAAGTCTATAGAAAATTTATATAATTTTTTGTTATTTTATAATAACTGTAGGGGAAATATTGGAATTATTTATATGAGAAATTTCACTTAAATGATATGATAATTATTTAAAGACCTAATTTCTTAGGGATTTAATTATGATGATTTAAACACTAAAACACTTGTTTATCTGAGAAATCCTCTTAGTAAATAGGTTTATTAAGACACTAAAAGGAAGTAGATATAGTATAACTATAGTACAGCTACAATAATTGTATGGGACTCACTGTCCTTTCTATACAAATATATATTTAATCTATATCTTTCACATTATAATTATGCAATATATTGCCTCTACTACTACAACATACACAAATAGGACTTATTGTCCTTCCTATAAACCTATATATAATAATTGACCTGGCACTTTAATGTGTAATTTATCAGTACATATGACAACAACCAATTAGGACTTATAGTCCTCTCTATAAAGCTACATAATTATTTAATCTGATTATTTCACAATGTGATTAATCAAACCTCTACAAATATTACAAAAGATTTCTATTACTCTCAACACAATAATAGCTTGTTGGACTTAGTGTCCTCAAACTTATAGAAAACCCAACTGGTTATTTCACGAGACGTTGTTAACTTGTGATTAATCAGTGTCTTTTAAAGGACTTATAGTTCCTTTAGATATATCTCTCTGAATAAATAATTGGTTAATTCACAATGTGGTTAATCAACAATAATATTATATATAATTGACTGGACTTATAGTTCATTCAATAGCACTCATTACTTTTAGTAGCTCTCGACCTATGGGTTGGACTACTCGTTTTTAGGCTCCGGCCTAATCAACAGATTTAACTTGAACCTTGAGTATTCTTGGTATTAAGTAAATAATATTAAATTGACAATGCTATGTTATGATATAGCAATTATCAACATTATATGGCTTGGCCAATTCCAAGGTGTGGAAGGTATCCCCTATCACACAAATCTTCATCTCTATCGGACTGTCTTCACAGGTGATCTCTAATGTCACATTATAGGGCCGAAGGGTTATGTCCCATCAAAGTAAGTTCTGGTGTCTGGGTGATCTCGCTTCTTGGTCTGATCTCTTGTGGAGCCGAAGGGAAACCCCCATTGAGTAAGCTCGTAACAGGGTGACGCTGGGAAACAGTTTCGTACTGTTAGTGGGTGATCTCTATGTCGCCATATAGGACTGAAAGGGTCATCGCCCATGAGTAAGCTCTCGTGTCGGAGTGATCCTGGGATTTCAGTTCCGATCCGTTTGCCTCTGGCAAACACTAATTTATACTGGAAGCATCGTGGGGCTGGTGGAGCCACTGTAATGTTGAAGTAAATGTACTTATGTTTGGTTTGGAACTGAGAATACTCATTCCCTTATTACCATCAGAGTGCATTAATAAATAGTAATACCCTTCCCTACCTTTTTGGAGGAAGAGTTATAGATAGTTGGAAAGTCTTCCACTGGTCCGGGCGTGTGAGGGGCCCGACCGCTCCCCCATTTTTTTATTATTACAGTTATTCTGTAATTTACTATTAAATTAACATAACTTCCTAGTTACATGAATTATGAGTATAATTCATTAATTATTCTTAATCCTTAAAGATTTATCAATCATCTTTATTATTTAACTCCTATCATATACCAATTAAAGAACCTTTTGGTTATTACACACACAACGGGTCCTACATTACTAGACGATCACACATTTATTTATCTGGCCAGATGATCAAGTGTTCTACTATAAGATCTGTTCAATATTAAGTGTTTATTGTAAGGGTTTATATGATTCATAGGATGTTTGGGGTGTATAAGGCAATATAGGTATGGGATTATATTGAGGATGTTAGGTCATTCTTTAGGGTAGGTTTTCATTAGATTTTCATGGGATTTCATTAGGTAAAGCCTTCGTAGGCTTTTCTTAGGCTTTGTAGGTTTTCCATGTGTAGGTTAGTTTAGAGGGTTATTATTATAAGGGGTGCAAAAGGGGGGGACCATCACAGGCCGTCAGCTTGTTTGCCATTGTAAGTTGTATAAAAAAAATATTTCATAATATAACAGTATCTTTAAATATATAATTTAAATTATTTTATTTATTGAATGCAAAATCATATTTTCGTGTTACTACAAAATTACAAATCGATTTCTGTAAATATAAACATAAATTAAATAAAATTTACATTAAAAAAAATATTGTACTAGTAAATTGTAATTAATTTTTTAGAAGACCTAATATTTTATAAACACTTTTCATTTAACAGTACCAGCATTCATACTATTTATAGGTATCATATTTCACAGTCGAACCCTCGGATGTACTTGCCCTATATTTTTTACAAATTCCTTGCTATTTTTATGACTTTCGGTACATCTTCATTGAGTGTTCCAAGGTGTTAATAGTAGTGCTGACGCTCATTATGTGAGTGCGAGGTGGGTCGTAAATTTGGCCCTTCAAGGCCATACAACAAAAGGACCAAGTGTCGTTCAATCTCAAAGTCGATTTTACAAGAGGATGCCTGGGACGCGCGTGTGGGCCTTGTATCCGATAATATAATGTGGATATGCTGATTTAAATTTATAATATTTTATTAAAATAAAAATTGATATATAGTAAAAGTTTAAAGAAAGAGTATTAAATATAAATATTAATGTTTTATCTTTTGACATTTTATTTTTAACAGATGAAATATTTAATTCGACTGTATATTTCGACGTCAAGATTAGGCGTACATAATCTGTCTGCTAATTATCAATCACACAATTAACTAATAGATCATACAAATATGCAATAAATTACCTTACTAGTATTAATAATGTGAGAGTTAGTTTGTTCTTTACAGTTCTTGTTTTGGCGATTTAAAAGTTTAACTAATTCATTCAACCACCAGATGTGAAATTTTATATACACGTAGTTTTTAGAATGAATAGGAAAACAGGTGGACGTGAATAAAGTCGTTTATAAAAAGTAGAAATAATATAATTTAATAATAAGACGAAACAATTAGTATTTCTTTATAATATAATTTATTTATCACTCTGGGATTTTATATTTAAAAGATGATTGTCATGTATAAATGTATTTTACACTAAAAATAAGTGTCAAGAAATAATAAATGGCTTGTCCATATTTTGACATCGGTTTCGAATATCAATAGGTCACCACTGTCCTTATGAATGGGTGGTATGGTCGGGGGCTCTTTACAACGCGCGTTTTGTACGGAATGTTGTAACAAAAAAACCATAGATACACACCAAGATAAACTTATATTTACTGCTTACAACTCCAATTGTCGATCGATTCCCAACCTTATCGTGTTAGATTTAAAGATGATAAATATATTGTTGGGCGAATTAGTATTTCGGGTACAACAAATAAAATAATCTAACGCATAACAACACGGCGGATGCTGGGTGGAGTTTGTTTTATATGCTTTATTAATTATGTCCAATTAATTTTGGGACGGTTCGCCTGATGCTATATTGCCATTTTCGATACGGTAGGTTATCTGCGGTTTTGTTATGAGATAATAAGTTTATTATCCTAAAATTTTACGAGATATTTGCTTATTATTGGCAGTATGGTTTTCAAATGGTTCAATTATTTTATTAAAAATAAATTATTTTTCGTAATTATAGTGATTATAGTAGTAGTATTTTTATGAAATATCAATATTTTTTTAATACTCGTATTAAATTTAGTATGATTCAAGATAGTTTATATTGAATAGAGTTCCTAGTAATTTATGGTTTATACGGGACGGAAATTAAATATTGTACAATTTTTTAATGAATAAGTAACCTGTCTGCTTTATCAATGTAAATTATTGGGCCACTAGTATATAATACATACTGACCTTTATATATATCAGCCTATAAATGTATATATAATACCTACATTTATAATAGATAATTGCTGTGCGATCCCAGCATAGAATAGGACAACCTTTCCTTTCCTGTGGGTGTCGTAAGAGGGGACTAAGTGAGGATGAGGAATAGGCAGCAATGTCCCTATTAAAACATCTCCAAAGCTTAACGGCGGTTGCCAATCCGCCTTTCAATAGTAGCAACTACGTTTAGTACCTAGTCAATAATTAAATGCTGATATAATGACGATTGATAATGATTATTGATAATGAAGTCACACAAGACACATCAAGACGAATTCATCAAGAATTAATCACAATGGTTTTCAGGGCGGACTGTGTTCCGGTTGACCTGATTGGGTAGGTACATTATTAGTTATAGGGCCGTTAGTCCCCATTACTAATTATCCTGTCCCTAATGCAATTAGGTATTAATACAATTATTTAAGAATAGTACAGTAATTTAGAATGTAACTTAGCCAAAATATCGAAATATATTTCGTTTAAAATGTAATTTAGACGTGGTCGAGGGAGAGGGAGAGGAAGAGGGAGAGGGATTATTAGTAATGGAAAAATTAATCCTTATTGCTAGCAATATTCCTTATCAGGACGGTCTCCACGCCCTTGGAATGTTGCCCTTGGAAACCATCAGGAGTAATACTTGTTGATTTCATCACAATAGTTAACTGACCTATTTTCATCCTCACCTATCCCATTCACTGGTAACCCGCTTGCGTATACCGATATTGCAGGCGGATTATCATTGTATTATTATCCATTTAAAGAAAAAACCGTGGTAACGAGCTAAATGCGCGATATCATGTCATCTCTCTATATGTCTGACGTTGCATTTATTTAATTTATCAAAATTTCGTGTTGCTTAATAATGGGTATTACCTTAATTAATGAAATTGGAATTTGAAGTTTCACAATATTAAAATAAATATAGTATAGTATTTTATCACTTTTTTATATTGAAAAAGGACTAGTGATATCCATTATGTCACAAACATCCAGGAAACGAGACGATACATTAAAAAAGATCGGTAAAAATTTTTGGTATTAGTGATAGTTACAGTTTGGTGTTATTATGAGAAAAAAAAGGAAGAAAAATATGTCTCTATCTTAAATATCAATTATAGATATATATCATAAATAACTTAGCTATTCTATAGTGAAATTTGATTGTACAGTTTTCATTCAAACATTTTGTTTGTACAGTATCGGGCGGATCTGAGTCACTGTTATATTTGTTACGATGAATGTGACCATTTTATTTTCGCGGTTTAAAATCTATTTATACTTTAACGAATTAAATGTCACACTATAGTTTATTATAGTAGTAAAATTTACTTATCGACGTGTTGTCAATAATAAAATCAATGGGTGAATAATCAATAATTTATCACGGTTATTCATTAGTCTACGTAAGCGGACGTCCGTTGATTGTGACGGGCGACGTCACATATTACTGTAATAAAGGCAATAAACAATATTTATGTTAGATCTAAATCGTTAAATAGAAGCAAAGGGAATGTGTTCGTGTAGTGATTTGTAGGAATCGTACTTATATCTTAAATAATGTAATGGGTTCGAAATCGGCCAACAATTGGAACTTCTAATCACTTCTATACTACTTCACTTTAATAGGAGTAAAAACAGTAATGGAGATGACTTTATATTATAATAATTATTTTATTATTATCTTTATTATAATTAAATTATAATCACAATGATTGTAAACTCCATAGTTTACATTACACCCATGTGTATACCTGAAAATAAAAAAAAGATTTATTATTTATTTACAATACAATATTAATATCTATTGTATGTAATATCCCCCTTTTTATGGGGTAAAATGATTAGTCAAAAATGGTGATCTAAAACTCTAAAAGTCACTAAGTTATGTATTAAAGTTTATAATATTCTAAACTAAAATTAATTTTATTTAAATAGACTTGCTTACAAGCATGTTTAAATTGTCACTTTTTTAATTTGCTGCTTATTGATTACTATTTTACGTTGGGTTAATAATAAAAATACTGAATAAAAAAATACTGAATATATCAAATTTAAACAGAAAAGCGTAACCGCAAAACAGAATTCCATTGGAATGCCGCTTAGGTAAAATAAAGATCGTTCTAACGCTCCAACAATAACATAATCGGATGCGCTGGCGCCAGCGAGGCGACCGCGATCGATATTAAGGGGTGTAGTAGAAGAACGTAGGTATATATGTTCACGATTACATTTCCTGACGAGGTTGGCAGAGATATTTGTCTACTTTTACAACAGCTACAGTAGCTGTAGTAAAAGTAAAACTAGAATATGTAAAAAATAAAATTTTTAATGAAATAAAAGGTTAGACGTAATGGGTATCAAATTGAAATCCCTTGATAGTATGCATGATGGCATATATAGTTCCTCAAGAAAAAAAATTAATAATTTTTAAACTTTTCAATTGACTTCAAAAAAGGAGGAGATTGGTAAAGAAAAACTAAATTAGTCATGGGACCGAGTAGGTCACGTGACTTAGTTTTTCTTTCTATGAATAAATTTTTCTTACACTGTGATGATAAAGAAGGTATCTGTCTTTATAATCAAACATTAATCATTTATTTGCATAAGTATTTTAATAATCGTCAGTCGCTATTACGACATAAAGATTTACTTATGAATTGTTAAATAAAACAGCTTTTATTTGCGAGTTCTTCCGGGTGCTCAGGATTGATAGAGTAGCCTGTATCTTCTTTCCATAATCAATAAATCAATACTAGGTGTCTACTATGCTCTAAATACTACCATTATGCCGTATTTCATTACGGTTAATTGAATTGTTAAGGTATCAAGATGTAATAAACTTATTTTTATATTTATAATATCAGCTGTGATATATTAATAAAATATTACCAATTTGTATTACCTCTTCTCATTTAAGTGTAAATAATTCATGCATTTTCTTCCAGCCAGTTCTATTATAGGCCATATCTTTACCTTCCCTGTACGACATGACACCTAGTGTTTCTTTTATTCCCATGTAATTATTTCTCGGTCTTCTCTTTCCTCTTCTGCCCTCTATATTTCCTTCTAGTATGCTCTTTAAAATCGTCACGTCGTATAAGATAGCATTACGCTTCTTCTATTTTCTATTGACTATTTAAATATTTATTTTATATATATTTAATATTATATGCATATGTTTGTACATGTCTTTTTATAGTTTCCTTTTTATTTGTAAAATAGATATATTTCTGTTATTTTTGTATTTCAATTATAGCGCCAATAAACATAGCTTTTATTATGTTTGAGCGGTAGAGTCGTTAACGTTTTTGAGTATTATGTTCGCCATGTGTACCTTTGTTATGTACATGAAAATTAAATAAATAAATGTTTAATCATTTTTAAAATTTATACTTGTTTTTAACGATGTTCGTATATAACTATATGTATGTATGATGCTTTACGTCGCAGCGTCTCACATCATTATCATTATCAGTGGTCTTCTCTAGGCCCACCAGATAGTGTGGGCGGGCAAAGTGGGGGCCTCAGGCCGTACCCCATTGCCCCAGCTTCAACTCCGGAGGCTACCACCTTCGGGTCTCTTGGTTTTAAACTGACATACACAGGTGTTATGTGTATGTCGGCGTGGCATTTTTCTCCTTCTTTCTCTTCATTGTAGGCAGCAATATGGAGAGGGCAACTCGTTCTTTTCTTTTATATATATATATATATATATATATATATATATATATATATATATATATATATATATATTCTTAATTATCTATACTTAAACATATAGTAATAACAACAAGAAGTTAATAAAAAAGTTAGCAAAGCCGAATAATATAATAATTATATACACATATGATGACAGTTGTAATTAAATAAATAAACAAATAATAATTACTTTTAAAAAATCATGTGAGTTATGAAAACCAAACGTTTTCGGCTTCATTAGCTCTATAAAAGTTTACCGACAGCAGCGTTTGCAATCGGATACCGATAACAAATATAGATCATTAAATTGTCGGTGTGTATTTGCCTTTACAATGAATAAGCATCGTTATAATATTATGTTACCTTCCGGAATAAGTTTGTGCCTTTGTAAATAGCAGTTTTTTTTAATCAACTTGTACAAATTCGATTAGATTTAAATTTATCCTCTATACATGTAGATGGTACTGATGAACTTTGTTATTAAAACTACTTCCTAGCTTGTATAATGTAGATATTAAAATATCTATATAGCATTAAAATGAAATAAAAAATTCAGAAACCAAACTAATGACAGTATTTATATATAATTATTTATAAACTTTTATACAAAACCTAATATTTAAAAAAAAAAAATATTTTATTATAATGACGAAATAATTTTTTTTGAACCACGCAGGTGGCAAATGAGCATATTTAATTATTATTTACTGAACTCTTTATTGTACCAGAAATATAAAAATATACAATGACAATTAAATAATTCCAGTAAAATACAGTAACATAAATACAGATTTTAATATATAAAGAAAGGTATATATACAGTCCGTCTGAAGATAAATAGTCAATGCAGCCTATTGACGCCTGCTATACTAGGGGGATCAAGTGCGCATTGCCAATCGTAAAAAAAATTTAATATTTAATTTGCAGATTTAAACATTAAATATGTATATTATATATTATATTAAATATATTATAACTGCATGGATTAATTCTTGTTTTAAAAATAACATTTAAATTATTAGAAAAATGCTAGTCGATATAAAATATACATCAATTCATAATGCAACTATGACCCTATATTATAACAATACAACAATATTGCAGTTTTTAGTTACATTTATACATAACATATTTATGTATGCATAATGTAGGTACTGGTATAAACAAAAAAGGTACTAAATATTTTTATTGTTGTTGTTTTCTATCTGCATTTATCTTGTTAAAACAAAAAATAAATAAATTCTTTTATCACTAAATAAAGAGAAAGGAATTAGAAATCAAAACGCCACGGTGGTCAAAAGTGCCAAACGCTCGCAAACAAAAGGCGCGACGACAAGAAATAGCGCCCGGCAGCCTAAGAAAACAGTGGATCCGTGTCCTATAAATAAATATCACTAAAGAAACAAGAAAGACATTCACACGACAACATATTATGAGTCAATTAACACAGCCAGAATAAACTTGCCGGTATGGGAACGAACGTTTTCAGTCCTTTCAATTTTTTGTCTTTATCTTTAGTTGAATCTATTGTATAGTATGGTACGAGTAATATATTTTTTATAAAATATAATAGATAGGCAACCCTGCCAGTGCTATTGGTTTATTCTGTCTGATTACTCAGTGGAAGATCATAGGTGAGGATGATATCAGGTCTCCCTCTCTCTTCGTCCACTTCATTACTGAAGGTCGTGTCCTTGAAAGGTGTCTGTTGCTTTTCTTATGATGAAATCAGGTACTAATTATGATTTTCAGAGAAAACTTTTTTTATACCACTAATGTGGTAAACAAGTATTTAGCCCACCTGATGATTAATGGTTACCATAGCCAACGAAAGCATATATTACGCACATGTTTCTGGTCCTGAAGAAATCTCTTTATTCATTTTTTGAAGATGAGGTATGTGCTGACTGGACTGCATATCGATATGAAAGGAATATTACTAGCAATGTATGGAGATTAAAAGTCCCCATTTCTAACTAACCCTTTTCCATCTACAGGCTAAGTAACTGTAATGGATGATTATAAGTCGGCTTAGTTGGTCCATGTTAACGAATTCACCAGGAATTAATCATGACGGCCGCCTTTTGTACCACTTTTCATTAATATTTAATGTATTTATTATTTTTATAAATGGTGCAATAAAGTGCAAATAATTCAATGGTTTCCGTTGGATATTGCGTGGAGATTGATCTGACAGGGTATATTACTTACAATGAGCCTTTATTAAAAGTACCCTTCTGCTCGCTCAGTGGCACTAGTTTATGCTACAAGGTACTGACAGCCTGTATTCAGCTGAACTTTTAAATGTATGACTGCAATATAACCATTTAATATGGACGCATCGCCTTAGAGTTAGAATGTATATTCTAAGGCGACGTCGTACACTCTACGTACTATTTTTATTTTTCATCTACTTATTTCATAAACCATTACGACACTATTGACTGTACAAGATGTATATTAAATGCGTATGTGGTAATGCGTAACCCCAAAATATCCCGGCACAGAATGGGTCATCTTTTCCTTTCTCGTGGTTGTCGTAAGAGGCGATTAAGGGAATGGTTGAGGAATGGACACGCCTGTCGAGCAACAACTCGCAAAACTCCCCATGTGGGAAGATCTATGTTCAGCAGTGGACAGTTAACGGTTGACACAATAAAAAATAGAAACAAATTAAAAATTTATTTTAATCTGACTACGCAATCGACGTCGATAGCCAATTAATAGATTTCATTAGACTTGTTAAATACCGTGATATATAAATAGTGTTCAGAAGTCTAACAGGACACTTTTTATTAAGGTTAGGATTCTCTTTGTTCAGTATAACGGTTGTTAGGATATTTTAGCGTAGTCTGAGTAGAATTTTTAAAGTTTCAGTCTAATTATTGTTACGAATAAAAAATATTGTATGTGTTTGTCCATGTATTTAAAAGTAATTTTTTAAAGGAACAAGTTTTTTAGTCCTCCATATAATTTCTGTCTGTTACGCAACCCATTCATTTAGTCAAATCTGTACTTTAATAAATTTTTTTTTAATTAATTAATTTTATGTTTAAATATTTGTAGATTTTGCTTTTTATTTATAGTGAAAAAATATCTGAAAATAAAACTATGTATCAAACCGCCTGGCCAGTTGGGTAATAGTATGCTATACCCTCTTTTTATATAAGGAAATGTTATCGAATCGTTAAGGTTTTACCAGAGGGAGACTTTGTACAAAAGTCATTTGCTTGGGTACCTCTGTCCTATTCGTATTTCTACCGTGAAGTAGTTGTGTTTGCATGGCTGTGTTTCGGTTTGAAGGGTAAGATAAGGCAGTGAATTTACAGGGTACAGAGGAATAACACCCGAGTCCGCAGGAATGGCAACGCATGGGGGCAACAGTATACCCTGCTATGTCCATGGTACTGCTCAGGGCTATAGGCGACGGTTACCACGTTCCATCAGGTGTGTCGTCAGCTTGTTTGCCATTATAAGTTGCATAAAAAAAATAAGGTAATTTGTCTAAATAATTTATTTTAAACAACTTTAATGATCATTTACCTACCATCTACCATTTATAAATTTTAATAGACAAATTAAGTCGATTATACGATAGTCTGCTGATGTCTAATAGTAGTATGAATGCAAACCAAAAGTTGATTAATTAATTCGATTAGATTCGATCTGCTACTAATTTTATTTAGAGAGCGTTTCTGTGATACCTTTGCAATAAAGTCCTATCGAAACGAATTATACTTCTGAATATTTTTTAAATCAAAATATGCGCTATCTCCACTAATATTTAGTCCACTTATCAGTTACAAAGCAGGGTATCACAAAACAAAATCAACGGTTATTGTCATCCGACATTCCAGCTCATCACGAGTGTTCCCATGAGTCGGGCTTGGAAACAATTTCATATCTTTACTTAAGATATTCACGCGGCGCTTATTTGCGTTGGTGACTCGCCCCGACAAATTAGAGCGATGGAAGTATAAAAACAAGAGCATCGTTGCACAAAAAATTGTGTCCTTTTACTTAAATTATAAGGTTTAATTTTGAATGATGGTCTGTTAGAGAAATTAGGTGACTTAGGGTTATCGCGTTAATATTTTCTTATTAAAATATGCATGTATGTAGATTTTTCAAACAACTTTTTCTTTAATTACTTATCAGCTACATTTTTATAAATATTATTGCAGAGAAAGAATTTATACCATTTACATAAATATTTTTTGCTAGTATTTATTGACGACTTCGTCCGCGTGACTGAAATATGTTAATTGACTGGGATAAATAGTAACCTATTTCTTTCTCCATTCAATATAGTGTTTGGTATTGTATGCCAAATTTTATAACGATTCGTTGAGCAGTTAATGCACTAAAAGATAACAAACAAACAAACTTGTTATGAGGTTTATAATATTAGTCACAATAGTATGGATTTAATGCAGTTAATTTTTTTTTACTTAGCTTAAAAAAAAAGAAATTATATTAAATCTATTCGACAATAATTAATGTATTTTAGGATATATTACAAAATATCTATGTCAATTATAAACCATTAAAAAAAAAGGAAAACGAAATTATTCTAAATCTGTTTGACAATAATTAATTGATTTTAGGATTACGAAACATCTGTGTCAATTGTAAACCATTTTTAATTTTTATAGACTTTTTGAATAGGTAAAACCTTGTGAATAAATTATGTACTTTGGTTATTGTACATTTATAGCAACGAATACTAAATATTATATTAGAAATTAGTCGTATGAATGTATCTATTCATCTAAAACTTACTTTACCATTATTTTTGAATTTTTCAATCCGTTAATTTGGACAACCCTACGTATAATCCTATCCTGCTACTGATCACAAGGAGAAATGTCAAACGCGGACCGCTGTTTATTTAATATGTTAGATGTGACCACAAGTCATAATATGTCGCCGGCCAGGCTAGGTGTTAGTTTTGGTTAGTGAACCAGTCGGAAAAATCAGGAGTACGACAAACTTGGTTGTTATAGTTAGATTGTAATAACAATAAATCTTCATTTCAGATCTAGGAATCTAGACTCGATTATGTTAAAAAAATTTAGATGTTGATTGTAAAAAACAAAAGACAGGGTTGATTCGTATTCCTCGTTTATCGTTCCATTCTATTGAGTACCTACATTCTTTATTGGTTTCAAATAGTATTTCTAATTAAACTAATTCCTAATATTTAATTATTTGCTTATCGAAATAGGAATATATGTCTCTTATCTTAAAGATGCATTTTTTATGAGACTGTAATCACCTACAGATACTTCATAATTAGAATATAAATAATTAGTAAATAAATGAAAATACGTAAAATCAGTGTATGATGAGTTTAGTTTCAACAATACCTTATTAAGATAGGAAAAAAATATGGAATCAAAAGACATATAATATATGTAATAAATGTATATATATATATATATATATATATATATATATATATATATATATATATATATATATATATATATATATATATATATATATATAATAAATGTTAACATTGATATCCCACTTTCGGGCGTAGGCTTTTATCCGCTTCCCACAAAATATACAATCACGCTATTGTCATCATTATCTTAGCCTGTATCTATCTGCTTTTTTTTTTAATGAGTGATAATGGAATGGTAACCCCACCCGCGCTATCGGCATACACCGGCGGGGCACCAGTGAAGGATGATAGGTGAAGATGAAGCAGGTCAGTTAGCCCATCGTGACGAATTCAATAAGAATTGTTCATGATGGTTTCCAGGGGGAATCACGTGGAGGTCGACCTAATAGGGTATATTGCTAACAATAGGGGTGTCAATCTACATTCCTAATAATCCCTTTCCCCCCTGTATCTATCTACTAGGTAGGTACTAGGTAGGTAGGTCTTCCTCAATGCCTTCCAATATGTGTGATGTTCCGATTTTCGCATTGGGAGTCACACATTATTGGTATACATATATAATTTATTTTACAGATATTTATTTACGTTAAATATGTCGTTCATAAAATGTGTAAGGTTGCAAAGAATAGTGATGTTTAAAACAGTATTACTAAAGTTGTTAGAAGTAACGTATTATTATTGATATCTGTAGATACCTGGTTCTGCTTGCACAAATCTTTGCATTTAGTAGGTATCACTTCTCATCAAAATTTACTGTAATTATTTTTATAAATGGTCCAATAAACAGTGATTAAAACATTAAATATATTATTTTTTCAAGGCCTTAGTTTTCGTTTCTTCTATAAGGGCATGTTTTTGTAGACTACTAGCGACCCGCCCCGGCTTCGCACGGGTGCAAATTACATCACATCACATTAAATACCTCTAAAATTATCAGTGTTTCTCTACAATATTATGCATGTATTATACATATAAATGTTCCTCTTGAATCACTCTATCTATTAAAAAAAAATCGTACTAAAATCCGTTGCGTAGTTTTAAAGATCTAAGCATACATAAGGACAGATAGATGGGAAGCGACTTTGTTTTATACTATGTAGTGACGACGCACTCTGAACTTATTTAAAATTTTAACAATGGATTATTGATCTAGTAATTGTCATACAATTAGAATTAGTTAATTAAAAATTGATAGTCCACCGAGTGATAGAAATATTAACAGCATAGTAGTCGTCACAGTGGTTGTTTTATATAAAAAAATATTTATTACTTAATTTCAGTTCTTATACCTTTTCTGTTATTGATTCATCAGGGTTCCCGTATTAATTCAGTTCGCGACACACTAACTGTTTTAATACTTTGTCACGGCGCTTTATTAATAAATATTATGATTAGTGAAAAAAAGTAATAAATGAGTAGATATATTATCTTTTATGTTTTTATGACTTTAGTAACTATTTTAATAATCACGTCTTTAATATATGGGTCATAAAGGGGGATTTCCAATCTTTTCTGAACAAAACAAATATTACACGTTAATGATCTTTAAAAATCACTGCGTCGTATAATCTAGTAATCTCTGCTGCATACACAACCCTGTATATAATCTAATGTTAATATATAAAATAATCGTTCACGCTAATCTCTGAAATCACTTGATTTTAATGAAATTTAAAAAAATTGTCCTATTGGCTCCAATTTGAAAAATAGAATCGTCTTAATCCTGATAATAAAAAGATGAATGGACACCAACCGGTAGATGGCGGTAACAGACAAAACAACTTTTGTCGGGTCAGTTAGTAGAAAATATGATTTCACAAGTTCCAAATTCAACATGTTTCCAAATGTTAACCGTACAACTTCAGAATGCTTTTCCGCGGTTCATGAAGCGGTTCAGAGGGTCGTCACGACCATGTAAATACGAAACACAATATTTACACATTAACAACTAAAGCTCATTGATGGTGACCTACCACATTGTGTGTCGAGTTGGGACACTTTTTTTCAGTAAAAAATATATGAGAATGTAACGTATTCTGTGGTGTAAGGGTTCTGTATATTATATATATAAAGAGTTATTTTTATACGTTTAATAATATATATATTTGCATTTAATTAACGTGTTTATGCTCATAATTAACGTATTTATAATAACAAAAATTCTAATTTTAAATTAAAAATATATTTTTAATAAATAAATTATGATATCTTTAATAGAGATCGTTCAAGACAATACTTAGAAGCTAAACAATCTTTACCAAAATGTATTAGTACGCTATGTATATGACAATTATTATAAGTGTATTTTGCTGCTTCACAATAATATAATTTTATCTTATTTTTTTCTCTTTTCTCCTTGAGACATTTTCATAGCTAACACATAAATTTGCATACATTGACTTATATATAAGTTATATATATTAGGTTATTTTGGAGTAAATTTTTAACACTTTGTAAAGAAATCTCAAAATAATCCTCTACTGTCAACCCCCAAAAGAGCACTAAATATTTTCACATTCGTTTAACAACCCGCTGGCGGGTCACGATAGAGTTGGCACGTCACACTGAACCAGCTCGCAAGTTAACAGTGGTAGTAATTGAATAGTTTTTAATAGTTTAAAAAGGAATCGTAAAATTATCTATAGTCTCCCATCGCTAACCCCTAAATGGGCACAAAATATTTTCACATAAATTTAACGACCCGTCGGCGCAGGTTACTATGTGCATACATTTATAAATCAAAACAAAATTAAATGGATAAAAGGAAAAGTCTTTGTAAAAGTTGATATGGAGGGCTACAGGTGGTTACGGGGTTCCTTGTTATACTATTAAAAAGGAACCCCAAAATTACACGTAACCCTCCATCGCCGACCCCTAAATGGGCACAAAATATTTTCACATTCATTTAACGACCCGCCGGCGGGTCACAATGGCGTTTAGGTCGCACTGAACGCGCTCGCCCTTTATCTCGCTCACGTTCCCTTGTTTTATTTATTAGAAAGATTTATTATTTACCACGGGGCTCGCACACGATGTGTCACGAATCTGAGACGAAAAAACCAGGTTATGTTAATGCGCGACCCGTTCGCACGTGACAATACTTTTTTTTTATCTGCGTTACGTAGGTACTTCGAACTCGAAGCGTTTTAAGCGAAATTATCACTTCCTTGTGTTCACAGTTTATCTTATTGCTTAAAGTGTATATAATTTTGTTATGTCATTCATTTATGATGATCAAAATATTTTTAAATAAATGCTTCAAAGCTTATGAAGGCAATTTATGAGAATAATCCTCAATACTATTACTAATACAATTATATTAATCTATCTTATAATTGCTAAAATAAATTGTATAGTAATATAATATTATAATAAGTACCTACTTATCTTTATATCTTTATTTTCATCAGATTATTTTATATTCTTACCATTTTTTGGAATTAAATAAAAGTCCACTGCTGAACTAAGATCCTATTTATATTTTACCACAAATAAAAAATACTCGCAGCTAAAATAAATTAATCAGTATCTTCATTATTACTAAACCGACTTTATTCTCATTATTTCTATTTAATAAATTTATTTTCCTGCAAATCAATTAAAGATTGTAAAAACCAATATTTAAAATCAATTCTAAAGAAAAGGTCTCATAACAAATCAAGAATTATAAGTAAATCTCTCTATATAAAGAAGATTCTTTAGATTAAATCCAAAAAAGACGTGAATGATGTAAATCGCACTTGACCCGAACAAAACCACACGTCTGCCCTGACCGAGTAGGCAAACAAACAGTACAAGAGAAAAGACAAAGATGGCCAACAAAGCGTGTTTGCCATCATATTATTATGTGTGCTTTGCGAGCCCTAAAGCAAACATGGTTGACAGGCTTGTGGTGTTATGTAAAATGTAGTCTAGCTCTGAACAATGGACTCGCATTGTGCACATTCTTTGCATTTGAGGTCAGAAACATAAATCGAAATTTAACAATTAATGTGTTATTTTTAAGTGACTCTAAAAAAGGAGATTCTAAATTAGCATGAACTTTTTTATAACTATGTTATGCAATTATGTCGTCAACTTTGAACCAATTTTCGCAATAATTTTTGCAATAATTTTATGGCAACTAAAGATGTCGTTTTCTTTGCGAAGCAAAATAATACTTTTTATAAAACAAGAAGCCCCTTATCGATAAATTTCGCGTTCTAAATTCAAATATTTTCAATTTAATGTGTCTATGAAATACATAGTTCTCCATTCAGGGTTGAATATTTTGCATAGCAAGATTTACTTATTGGTATTACTACTTCAATTGAAGATCTATTACGCTACTGAACATAAATAACCTCCTTATAAAAATACAGATCTAATAACATAAATGTAAAAACTATGTTTTAGTGTTTATTAAATGATAAATATATATAATTAAAATATTTCAAACACAAATACATTAATCTCTCTCCCTCAAATTATGATACATGTAAATTTGTTAAGCAAAAAATGTTTGTGCTAAAAAAATATTTTCAGTGAGTTATATTGTTTTAATCTAAATTCCAATTGTGCATATTTGTGTCGCGGTATTATATAATAGTTGAAGCGTCATTGTGTACTGAAAACTGGAATGTTACTTTCACGGCATGTTTACTGTTTATTGTAATTTAAATTAAAAGCCGGTTAACTATAGTTAACCTATATATGCTTTTAATTTAGTTTAATTTAAATTTAATTTTGTTTTTCTAGGTATACCTAGAAAAACAAAATACCTAGTAAATGCAAGGAAAAAGAGTCACTTTTCAATAAGAAGAGAGTTAGTTCAAATAAAAAGTAGTTTAAATCATATTTTAATTGTATTTATTAGAATTTTATACTATTTTTGTTATTAGATACTATTTTTTTTGAGTGGTTTTGGAAGGACCATTCCTTATAGCAGTTTATGTTACGTTCAGAATTGGTCAGATAATAGCTGAGATGATGATACTATTTTTATTAAATTTATTTTATTGTACTTAGAATATATTCATCGGTGTAACACAAAAGGGTAGGAAAAAAAATTATGTTCTCGTTGCTACAATTGAAGATGTATTAATGCTAATTTGATGTGGATTAAAATTCAAGATAATATAAGTGTTTTGTTTAATTTGTTTTTATCATTATGAAATTAAAATTTGTTTTATTATTCTTAAAATAAATGTATTTTTTTTTATAAAACATTGTATAAATTCAAAATATACGAAGAAGATAAAGAGGAGAAACTTAACTTTAGTTCGATACAAATTTTTTATGTTTTTATTATTATGATCATATTTAAAGACGTTTGTCATCAGATAGGCGCAGACTGAAATTTGACACTATCAGTATAGTCCAATTTAAATCAGCCTCAGACGGGATTTAGTACCAGTGATTGTAAGCAATTATCTTTACGTTAAAGGTCACACACGATCCGTTCGCACCAGACTTGACCTCGTATTTGGTAAACATAAAAGGACGTAAGCGCCCTCACATAGTATATTGACATAAGTCCTATTATCTTAAGCATGACGATGGCGGTCACGAAATTGTGACAGGAAATACACGCGTGCCTTTCTTCAGGTGTCACCAAACATTGGTTCGTTTTTCAGTGTGGATTTTCCGCAACTATTACCAGTATTACTTCATTATGCAGATATACTATTGTGTATTCTTTGTAATACATGATTTCAGTTTTTATAAAGCTGTGTACACGTTGAATAAATTTATGTAGGTATTGGGAAACTCATGTACAAGTCCATATATATTAATAATGCGTCAAAATATAAGATGTTCAAAAATACATAAACGGATTAAGAGTGTCAATAAAAATACAGACAATTCTTTATATTACATGTATTCTTTATACTTTAAATATTTTTACTGTTAAAACTTTACCTTACTGTAACTGTAACTTACTGAAAATATCTTTAGAGTCTATTTTTAACTTAAATAACATAAAAAAATCCTATTTTATTTATTTTTAACTACATTTTTGCCCTCTACTTCGTAAGTGTGGTTTTTGGAAGTAGAAAAACTAATGAAATATATTAAATACATTTATTTCAGACATCGAATGATAACCCCTGGCAAAGTAGAATTGGTCATCGGTAAATTGGCGTAACAGACTCGATTCACTCGTTACACACGAGTTAACGACTTTGTCGATTAAATAGCATTGCCTACAATCTAAATTATTAATTATTATTATTTATTTATGTACTAAATTATTATGCGCACATATATCTTAAATATTTATTTATTAATTTTTTTTACTGTTATCTTAAAATCGACGTTACTAAATTTATTTACATTTATCTAGCTCCTGTTTACTACATTATTTACAAACTCAAATCTCATAAAAAACCATCTGTAATTTTTATGATTTCCTAAGTACATTAAAATTTAAAATAACTCTTCAATATTAATTGAAAATATAGTACCAAATAAATTGTTATTCGTCAATTCTTCCTTGTTAGGAGGAAAAATTTTGATTTTTCTTTCAATTAAATACTTATTGTATTTTAATTAATATGTGTGTATGTTTATTATAAGAATTTAATATTTCAATAATATGGGGTTCTTCAAAAAGAGTAAGTATATTAAGATTTTTTCAGGGGCGGCAACGCGCACGTTACTCCCCTAGTATTATAGGCCGTTTACCATCAGAGAGGCTATATGCTTGTTTGTCACCTTTGTGGTATAAAAAAAATTACATGCGTCTTATATTGTTCGCCGTTTGAGGTACTCGTACCGCAAAAACAACACAGAGATCGTTTTGTTTGTTAAGATGAATGTTGCAATGCACAAAAATATTTTAAGATAGCGTCGCTTACATTAAACTAGGTGAAATGAAATCACACGTCAAAAACATAGTCGTATGAATATGCAATATCCATTTAGTGTGCAATTTGTGTCAAGTTTGCTCCGGAAGGAGAGGAAATTCCCGAACGACGGATGTTGAGCTTGCCATTCTCACGACGAGGAATCGTAATGAGCTGTGAGTCACCAACACTTTCACGCTAATGAAAATACTAGGCATTGTCTAGCGTGAAGTAGTGATCAGTTACAGGATTACTCTTCTTATTCTTCTTTTGTTAGTATTCTAGTGGTATACTGCCCATTAATAATATCTATGTATATTATTTTTTTTATTTATAATATTTTTACCATAATACAGATCTGACCTTCTTTTGGCCATAAGTATGTCTACAGCTATACTTTCCATGTATAAAACCAAATTGTTTTTTTTAGAAATAAGTATTTTATAAATAACTTTTAATAGATTGCAATTATAGTGTAGTAATATATGGTGTAAATAATGTTATTTGTAATATCAAATATATAAATAAAATAAATAAAAATTAAAAATGTTGTGTTATTTAGTGAGTTGCATGTTTACCTGAATAATTATATTCTATTTTCTTCCTTTTTTAATTTATCACAATGACAGTAGTTGGCAAATACTTTTATTAGAATTATTAATAAGGAATTATTCTCGTGAGTATATTACACTGCCTCTCCAATGTATAAAAGTCTTTTATTAAGAGGAAAATGAAATTGTTGCTACACCCATACTTTTATTTTATGTTTTATGATGGCAAAGAGATGATAAGTAAAGGTAAGTAAGTAATATATTGAAGAGTCCCGCGATGGATCATGATCTCACCTGATAGAAAACGATAATGTGGTCTAAAATGGAACTCGCAGTCCCACGAATAACCTATTCATATTTGCCTTAAATTGGTAAAGATTATATTGCTACCAATCCCTATTCCCCAACGAGAGAATGTTAACTTATTTCATACGAAACGATTATTCCTTGCCAAGAATGCATTATTCTAATAATATATGTTTTAAACCCAGCATGGTAGGGTGACGTATAAACGTCAACGCCAAAGGATTGTGGTCCAACGACTACCGGAAAACCTATGAACAAAGGAATTAGGAACTCTACTAAGAAATAAATAGAACTGACAGGAAATGAAGTATAAACGGAATGAAAAAATGGATGGAAAGGAAGAAAACTAAGGAAACTAGCTAAATAATTAAAAGTAATAGATGCATAACCTAGAACTTAATATCCGGGAAAAAGCATGCTCCTAAAGGGGGCCACAATAAAAAAAAAACCCCAGCATGGTAACTGATGATGATTGAAAAATAACGTAGTGAGGGCCTACTACCATCTCTCGGAAAATCTTTTTAATTTTAATATTATAATTATATATGAGTGTTTCCTTTATATTTTTATACATTTTTATACAGGTATATGAAAATGTACCTTTGTACATTTTCATATACCTTTGTGATTTTCATATTACCAAAATGTACCTATAAAACAGATACGCTTATATAAAACACTTAAAGTAATTTTATATTACATATATGTTTAATAAATACTCTTGCCAACTGAACGGAGATAAATTTTGATATTTTTATTTACACTGTACAGGGACATAATACCTTATTCTTCAGGAATAACAATGTATGAAAGGTATCATGGATGACATAGTATATTCTGATTCGTGTCTATAGGCGACTACCACTTTCCATCATGTGGGCCATCCTTATTTGCTATTCTAAATTGCATAAAAAACTTGAGTAAGTATATAATCGTACATTTCGCTTGTATTTCATATTTATACTATAGAAACTGTATCATATATTGCTATATATAGTATATATAGCAATATAACTCAGTTTTCCCCAATAGAAGAGAACAAAGGTAATTTTGGATCTGCACTTCATGCATTCTCGATATTTTTCGATTATTCAAGTAAGTACAAACGTGTTGGTAATAAAAAGGCAATAAAACTTTTATTGCCTTCTCTTTGCTAATTTCTATAACTATTCACGTATCAGGATTTCGAGTGTAAATTATGTATGAAATGGAAAAAGACTCTAAATCTAGTCATAGTACCTACCTGTTTATGAAACTGAACTAGCTCTTCTCGAGAAACGTTTCTAATCTTACATATAGCCATATTATTATTTTAATTATGTTGAGTAATCTGCTTATAGGTTCAAATAATGTTTTCATTTTTTCATTTAGTTTCACTCTCAAAATGGATAAATATCGTTAAATATTTAGTTATATACATCCTGTATGATAAAAAAATTTTAATTATTATGTTTGTATCATCATCATCATCATCTCAACTATTACCTGTCCACTACTGAATATAGGCCACTCCTATGGGGGGGCCAGTAATTGCCACTCTTGGCAGCCAGGTTGGCAACCGCAGATCGGTTTTGATGATAAAAGGAAAGCTGCTGCCCATACCTCACATTATATTTGCATATCCAACTATATTATAGGTTTGTAAAAATATTTAGAAGCTTCGTACACATTTACAATTAACCAGCTGGATTAATAATATAATATTTGGTATACAGCTCTAAAATACCTTAGATTAATAAACAGAATAATCATTATCCTAATTATGGCAGATATAGTCATGATTAATAGCTAGTGTAGAATAAAGGAAAGGTACATTTATTAATAGAAAGCAATAAAAAACAACATGTAAATGTAATAATAATTTAATTTCACAAACATAGCAATTATGTTTGTCCAGTTATAAATAAGTATTATTTGAACTATACAAATAATGTTTAATGAATAAATACACTGGCTCTGTATTTTACAATAATAATTAACAGCTCCATTAAAGCTATTCTATTTATTCATTGGATTTAACAGTAATATAAATAGTTAACAAAGTGTCAAATAATACTAATTAAGGTAGGAATAAAATGTACAATTAAGCATTCGTCGAAACTCCTGCGCAACCGTGCGCATGTGATGGTACTCACACGAGTATCTATCATACAAAAGTACATACAACCGGCATGATTCATGCACTGACGCATACACAAAATACACTCAACAATTTACTAACGCCGACAATCTCAATCATTATTATCTGGTGGAATGGTCACTAATACTAAAAATCTATATTAAATAATATCAATAATAAAGTAAATCAAACTAAGTGAGTTATAGCGAGAAATAAATAAGTTATGACCTTGACTAGGATAATCGGGAAATTTAGAATGTTAATAAGCAGATAATAAATTAAATACCATTTAAATTCGTCACTATTTACATAAAATAAAAGGAACTATTCCGTTCTAGACCAAAATGGCAATGTAATGGCAATAACATTGTTTCTAATACATTAATTATACAGCCAAATGCAACATAGCAGCTCATTAGGACCAACTGATGATGAATGAGGAACGACAGAATGCCATTAGATGATTTGTATTGTCATATCTTGTACACATGTTAATATCATCTCATTGTTTTAACAATTACATAGGAATATTACGTGAATCAGTAAAAATTATAACATAAATTAATTGCGAAAATGTCAATACGATAATAGACTATAAAAATTGAAGTGTGAACACGCCTTATGTGACAATACATTGTTATCAAATATAATTTAGGCACCTATGTTATAGAATACAGATTACAAATAATATCATAAGAACATATTTAATGAACATTAATTGAAGTACAATGTAAATAAGAATCACTTTTTAATTTAATGCACGTTTATTTGCGAAAATGTTCAGTTTAAAAACATCCGGTCCTCAAACGTTAGTGGTCTTACGAAGTAACACAAACACAACCAAAGTTTATTCTTTAAGCTGATTGAGTAAGATCAGTCTTGGACATCGTCTGGAAAACCTGGCTTAGGTATTCCAGATAATTAAGTGTATCCCGGTAAATTGGGAACGCGTTTTTCAATATATTTGAATCATTGATGACCGGGATTTCGTTGTTCAGTAGTGGTAAAACTTTTAGGTCACGAGACGTGATCATATCCTGGAATGAAAGAAAACATTTCGTTAATATTTATAAAATATGGGTACCGTGATAATTTCAAAATAATACAATAATAGTAAGATTACCAAAAAATGTTAATGACACAAGAAAATTTTAAAATGTTAATATTATAAATTAAAAGTAGGTTGTAACAATAGATAATATTAATATTATAAATTAAAAATAGGTTGTAAAAACATAATAGTTAAATTTTCTACCATTTCAATTTCAGTAATTTTATTGAAAAACCGCAATGATTTAGAAATACACGTCCCAAATAAGATGCCGTTGTAAAAGATTTTTTATTATTAAATTGAAATATTTAAAATATTACTAAATATAAAAGTACTTATAGATACTTACAAAAAAGAGACACAGCACTTTGCTCAGTTTGAGTACGGTGTCCTTGATGTTTTTAGCGAGATTCGCGTCCGCAGCGATATTGTCATTAATAAGGTTCTCAGCGATCATGTGAAACCCGGCGACGACCATCTTCAAGCTCTTGTACATGTAAGGTAGCACGTCATCTATGTGTTTCTGTAAATAACGAAATAAAAATCATAAATATGCATTCAAAGATTTACCTCATTGATAAATTAAAGAATACACGTGGATCGGAAAATTGAATTGGGTTGTACCAATTTGCGTTTTCTTATCCGATATTACCAGATTACATGTACGATTAAGAGTCACATATTGCGAAACAATTGTGTTCTCATGTAAGCGATAGTCGGCCGACAACAATGAAAACCACCGACGGAGTTGATTCCTTGAAATCGATTGAAAAACACATACGGATGCACGTTTTTGACAATCAGCGAATTCGCCGCCCCTCGCTTATTGTTCTCATTTAGGAAACAACGATCAGTTTGACATTCTCGAGATATAATTAAACAAAGTGGCATCCTTACTAATGTGTATATATTGGGAACTTTCGACGTTTTTGTCGTTTGTTAAATGGCCTTTGCCTTGCTCAGGAGTGGGACCGAATAGATACAATACATTAATGGTAAAATACGAATTTTATTATACATAAAGAAAATTATCTTTAAATTTGCTTTTGAAGATTCTAATCAGCCGCCAAAAAACTGACATTGAATAATACTATTCTTGTAAAAAATTTATAGACGATAAGGTTTCCTTTGAGAAGCAAAGCCCCTAAAGTCACTCGGGGTGGGCTAACTGGCCTGTTTTCATTCTCATCTATCACCCGCAGGCGGGGTTACCATACCATTTTCATCCATCAAAACAAAAAAAAGTCACTTGGGGGATACTGACGGTTTTAGGATGGTAAGTTCCACTAAGATTAGTATGCTAAGGTTATCTGTCTTTTTCTAATAGCCAGCTTGCATGCATATTTCTTATACATTGAAAGGAATCTGAGACTTCATCTTTAATCATCCACCCACTACAAAACCTTTACAAGTTATTTCAGAATACATTCTATTTCGGTCAATTTAATTTCGGTATTCTCCCATATGTTAAGGATATCGTATATATTATATAGTATATCTTAGTTATGATACACTGAAATTATGTCCATGGTACTGCTCATGTCTACAGGCGACGGTTACTACTTTCCATCAAATGGGCCGTCAGCTTCTTTGCCATTCTAAGTTGTATAAAAATATATATATGCTTAGTAGATGTTATGTCACGTAAATTCAGTGAATAACATTACAAAATTAAGCACTTTAATACATTTTAATTATCCACGGTATTATTATATTAAACTGTAATGTTTTGTAAGATATAAAAGATTTATAGTAAAAGAAACTTACCATCAATTCTTCCAAATCAGCCTCATCTAAAGATTTGTACAGGACTTTGTTTTTGGGCATAATGTCATCAAGATGCCAAGGAAAGTTCCGAAGCCAGTCATCATTTTTATTATTCATCTGATTATAAAATGAATCAAAGGTATCGTAACTATACAGCTTAACCTGCAACAAAAAAAGACATTAATTAATATATTTTTAATTTTAATTAATTAAATATTATTAAACATTAATTTTAAATAACGGTTAATGTATAAATAAAAATTATATGATGAAATTAAAACAAATATGTGTATAATTTAATAACATGAATACAATAAATAAATATAATTAGTAAGATATCAGTTTGAGGAAGTGGTTAATCGGTTGGAAAAGTTACTCAGTTCCTTTTCCTGTGATTCATATTTCAGTAAATTTAAGTCATGAATTTGAAATGAATGATCGATTCAATCGCTTGGACTTCACTCGTTATACTTCAAAACAAGTACTAATTATTGTTATCGCTTATCAATTACAAATCAGTATATCGATAACCGACATAATATCGTTGTAAACGTATTTAGATAAATCGCTAAGGCAATATACGTCAAACATTACATATCAGAAATAAAATTAATTGTATTTGGTTAGTTTAATTTTCATTATTACAAATGTTGATTACGAAAACTTGTTAAGATAAAAAAGGGCGAAAATGCAAAACAGATGTGGGAACGCGTCAAATAATTTATTTTATTTATTTCAAATTTCCTGGTTTTCATTTTAAATTATTACCTATAATAATTTAGTTATTATTATTTTCATATCTAAGTACATACTTATATATATTTATTAATATAATTTCAAAAATATTATTCCTTACAGTAACGGTCTCGTTACAGTTTTATTAACTAGAAATTCAGTTTAGAAAGTACTAACTGTTACGAATAATATCTAGACACAAAATATACTATGACGATCTTGTTATCTGTCATGTGTTGACATACCTGATGGATGGGATTAAGCATTGAAGAAAGGCATATCTTCCTTTCTTCAATGCTATATCATCATATGCATCAAATCAAAATACAGTCAAATTTCTCATACAAGTATACGACAAATATACGCGTAGGGAAGTGATACAAGCAGACTATTTTTGTTACAAATTATTTTATTACAAAAATTTAAGATACCTAAAACGTTTTAATTCTTATTCCACCTAAGTTATAGTAATAAAGAGATTTGAATATTACCATTCAATAAATATTCGTAGAACTATTACTACTAGTAATATATAGGATAATATAGGATAAGATGCAACGATTTAACTGTATCAAGCGATCATGAATCAGCCTTACAGATGTACCGTTTATTTCTCTGAATGATGAAAATAGAATGTACCAGGTATATTGTGTTGATTGACTTCCATAGAAAAACTCAACGGAAAGTGGACTTGTGCAATTTCCTGGATGAACTTACGAGTATATAAAAGGTAGGGAATACAAACTCCTTCACAGTGAATACATTGATACAGGCAACTGTCGTCTCATATTATTTTATCTATATTCTCATATGAAGTGCAATATAATGTATTAATAATTACTGAAACACACTATGCTCTTTTGGGTTTCCCCACGGTTTTTTTCCCAAGAGCTAAGGTAAATACTACTTTATTTTATTTTTAAATATCATTAAAACTATAAAAGCAATAATTTATCTTGGCTTTTAACGTCAATTCCAATTAGATTAATGTAGCTGTCTACGGTTGACTGTCGGTGAATTTTCTTAATATATAATTATGAAAAATTAACAGATAAATAATATTCTGTTTCATTTAGAACATATACTTAATATTTCTTTCATTAAATAGTAAAAGAAAGAAAAACTAATTAAATTAAACATGACACGAGCGTAATAAAAACAAAATATAATTAAAGCAGTGTTTGCGCAAGGAATATAATATTATATGCTATTCTTAATTATAAATATGTATACAAAAAGAAATATAAATATAAGTAGTATATATATTTACAACAATTTGGAATATAAGTAAAGTGAATTAAAACACGACAGATGGAATCCTTCTACGAACTAGTTGCAAATATAAAAGATAACAAACCAACGTTATTTGGTCTGCTGATAGTTAAATGTAAATAGTACTGTGCAGTTCATTTTATTCTGGTTGTTATGAGTGCAATCAGACCATTAAACTACTACCTCTCAATTAGATGATCACGTGTATTGACCGCTTTGTTTTCCATACAGGTAGACCATACTTCATAGTCGATACAATATCTACGGTCTTGTATAACTAAATAAGCGGGAGAAGTTATTTAGGGTTTCTAAAAAATAACAAAGATTATAATAAAATATTAACAAGTTGGAACATATTCATATTGTTAATGGTATTTTTAAAAGACAAAAGAACGAGGTTCTAAATTTGTTTCGTTTTATGTTTATAATATATGTGTTAATTTTTAAACGGATTTGAACTCATATTGTACTTGATAGACTTCATTGATCCCATATTAATTTTGTGGCTATTAAACTTTCCGTTTTTCTTTATGGGAATCTTGCTTGTTACGCATAATCTACTTGTTCGTGTTTACACGTTTATGTTGTAAGTTTCAATATTTGGAGTAGAATGTACTGGTATCTACGAAATAAGAATCAATCAATCGATCACTTTATTTTGCAATTAATAGGTACATAATATACACGATGAGATGGTGAAATACAATTTGGTCCTCTATCATCAACCTTATAGCTATATATACAAAATATAATTAGGTTTAAAGTAACTAGTAAAAATTACGTAATTAATAGCTTTCTTCAAAACATGAAAGGGCTCCAACAAATTGGATACTTAACACATGTTACTATCATTTAAAAAATCTTCCACGTTGATTTATTTTTGCGGACCAATATTGGCAATGTTAGTAAGAAACGAAAAGTTATCCTACATAAATAAATTGATAACATTACATAAATATTAATATATTTGATTGACAATACAATCTCCCATATTATTTTGAAACTATCAAAATAAATTTGCATTATGCCATTTGTAAAATGAAATCAATGCATTTAGTAATCAACACCTGCACAGATATTGAACAATTTTGATGGCAAAATCAAGGTTGTATGCAAGATGAGTCCAATGGCGTTTAGTCGCCGACGATATGTCATATAACCGAACCGTTTTCAATTTAAAATTGACACTACCTAAGACAGTCCATATAAAAAGCAATCTTTGATACTAGAACATAAAGTTCAAAATAATCACGTTCAAATGACTGTGGCAGATGCAACTTCGTAGTTGTAGAATGTCCCTTATAAATCGTTATACAACAATACGACTAATTAAAACGTGCTTCCAAACAGCGATAAAGTACCGAAAATTCATATTGTGTAATATTTTTCACAATTGATCTTTGTTTGGTTAACAATATTTCAAGACCGATTAATTAAATCAATTCAGGTTGTGACATCCTTTGTACAAATAATGTGATAAAGGGATGTAGTTATAATTGCCAATTTATTGATAAAATGTATTTTCATTTTTGTCTGTAATGGAATATTGACCAAAAATCTATCATGTATCCTTATTGTCAATCTGTCAATAAAATTACCATAGGCTTCCATCATTATCAAATTCTTATCTGAATACTGTATTTGCTAAATCCTAATTTACATTTCATACACTAAAATGTCAAAAATCTAAAAATGACACTCGTTTCAAAGAACTACGAAGTCAAATATATAATTTCAATATATAATAATAATAACATAGAATCTCAATATTCCTAACCTTCATCACAATAAATCACCAAACAGTCAAGATCATCATCATTATCCTTTAACCTTTTCTTTAATCAAACTATGCACTATGATTGGCATTACATTTATTTATTCATCAATCTGATTTTAATTCTATAAAACTGTTTGTCATAACACAAAATATTCAATATTAAAATATTTTATCCGTATATTAACTACTTTTCATGACTTTGTTATAAACATCATCATCAAATCATTTATTTATTTATATAAATCAGAGATAAGAGTATTTTATGTTTACTTTATGTTTATTATCTAGATTATGGTCTATCTATTTATCATTCATTCATTCAAATTTATTTAGGCATGATCTAATATCGAAAGAATAAGTATTATAAAGTTTTTATAATATTAGCAGATTTATAGATTTATTAATTATAAATTTATTAACTTGAAAAATAAACTGATGGTACATCTGATGGAAAGTGATAAACGTGACCTAAAGACATGAATGATTTTAATCTCAAACTCGTATGTGAAGCAATATACAAATCATTTTTAAAGCAGTGAATACATTGTTCATAATTAATCATGAAATATGCTTTGATAATCATAATAATCGAGAGATGGAATGCGCTGTTGTAGCCGTGACACAGGTGCGCGTCCGGTCCATCGCCATATCCGAAACCTACACCTAATAATAGCGAGTACCTTGTGTAAACAGTAGATTTCCTAGAATTCGCGTCTGTCTATTTTACTACCTAAAAATGCCACTGGAAGCCCTCAATACCTAAATAAATTGGGATATTAGAACTAATCTAATAAACGTACGATAAAAGTACGAATAATAACTATTATCCGTAATTTTATACTATTAATTCAATTTCTTATTAATTACTTTATTTTAATTTAATTAGTTTATATTTAATTATATATTGTATTATTTTATTATTTAATTAAAAATAATTACAAAAAAATATTTACATATTATTTGTATACTTATTGTTTTAATTTTGACGAATATTTTGGATAATAAAAATTTTAATTGATGACATATTATAATTTATATAAACATTATATGTAATCGCTATCTATTTATCTGTTAAGATTACTAATTCTGAACCAGATTTGGTGCGAAAATATTAACCGTCACACAAGAACAGCACTATTGTCATCAAAAAATACATTCTGCCTATAGTATTCCTGGTGTCTTACCTTTCCTGAGGGCTAAGACAATATTCCAGTAATTTCACTATTATATCTCACCATTAAAACTTCCAATTATTGACTAAGCAATACTGTCTTAATAACCTAATCATATTTGTATTCAGTTAATAAATAATCTTTATTTGCATTCCTACTTTTGTTAAATTACGTCCATACCTACCAATCGCTAAGTCCTAAGCTGATGTATTTTTCCGCAAAATATAAGAAATGCACTATTTATAAATAATATATATATAAATAAATATAATATTTTTTAAACATATTAGATACAAAAGCTTGTTTTCTCGATAGAAATAATCTGATCAGAATAAATTCTGAAAGCCGTGGCGATAAATATTGGTGGGATTGATTACTCGTTTAGGAGAATCGATTATTCGAGTTGAATCGAGTAAGGGTGGGCTATTTGTAAAGAAATTTGACGACATAGCATCCGAATGTCTAGCTCGCATCGGAAGCTTATCAAATAAACACGCACACATACATGCGCGGCAAATGATGTATTTACGGCACACGTTCGCACCCAACGGCGCAGACAGCCTGTCGCCAGTGAACAACGATATCGTACTAAGTATGTACATATCGCATATACTATGTGTAATTCAATGTTTATAGCGTCATTATAGGAAAGATAAGAGATACGAGTGTGCGAAGTGACGCGACGTGCAGCACGTCGCGATAAACACGCATGCCTTCACCAGATTACATTGCGAATTGTGCGCTAATTATTATAATTGCAAACATTTTCAGCATATTGTAAAAGAATATTTCGTAATTCAAAATGCGATACCACACTATAGCAGCGTACTAAAAAGTATGAGTGTTAAGAGACATTCACACGGTGCCCGGTGGCAAGTCACACATACCGGTAGAGTTCGTTGAATTTATTATTGCATTCTTAGTAACGCGTCCAGTTATTATACACACGGAATGGCCTGACGACATAAACGACGGCCCAACTAATTCGGATATTGTCTTTTTATTTATGTTATGATACGGCGACTGTTTCTTTTCCTGTTGCGCGTTTATCTCGATCTAACTTGACGATATAAATCATTTTAGTGAGGGCGGTGCGAACTAGACGCAGAAACAAGGTAACGCTTCAGACAAAGGAGTAACGTCCTTGACTATAACAACAACGGTTCATCGACTCGCGGCTCTACCTAAATCGCAATAAATATGATACATTAGTAACGAATGACCGACATTAAGGGGAGAGACAGAAAAAAAATCATCGGGCAGGTGTGTCGCGCAATACTAATGCGCAATCAATATTCGACGCGTACGCGCACCGTCCTGTACCTCGTTCCGGCTACTGTAAGTCGATAATGTCGTTTTACGAGGCGATGGTGAGCGGACAGGACGTCGCCGTCGTTACGACCGACGACTATTACAATGCCACCATACCTCATACGCGAACACCATGTTCGATAACTGGACGCATCGAGAATTATTCTCATTCATTGTTCCGTGTCCATTGACTACGCGACACCAGATAATTGGTATGCTCTGTCTACTGCGCACGGAATAGGTACGTTACACTTGAGTGCGAGATGTAACTAACGAGTACGATAGTAAAACCTTCTCCATAAATGATTCGAGACGCGACATCGACATAGCATTATTGCTGGTTGATCGGTCCACCTTACTTCCGATTCGGAAATATCATATTCCTGGTATTGGAAACATAGGAGCGTCACATGGATCATTGTATTAACATGCCAAACGTTTGTTTCTTATAATTCGTGAATGTTTTACGAATTCTCAAATGTAGGTTGACACGTCTGTATTGTATAATGGATTATTTCTTCCTAATTAGTATCTGTACCAGTATTTTAGTTCAGCTCAGATAAAAAAACAGCAGTGTAAAAAATCACAGAATAACTTATCAATTGTCAAATGTATAGAATTTTAAATAATGTTTGGATATTTGTATAGCTTTGCAAAAAAATATACGCAAAATTATAATTAAAAGGGAGGAAGCGGCTTTTGCGGCCGGACGTGCCGAGTAGACGCGGCGCCTGCGCCGATGCAATCTTTCTTCCACTTGGCGAGAAAACGATGCCATCACATGGATGCAACCGATGGAATCATTAATGATTTTAAATTTTGTATATATAAAATGTAATAACGATTAGTTTTATTATAATTTATTGTATGACGATATGCTTTAATTTTTATTGTCACAGGACATAATATTTATGTAGTAGTTTTTAATTTAAGAAAGAGTGAAAAGTTGCATTTATTTATAAAAGTAAAAAAAATACCTACACACATCTAAATCTTGTGAAGTAATCTACTATAGTGCCTAAGATATATTATCGTAAGTCTAACTATCTACCAAAAAAGGTATAAATGAGACATTTGCATTGATAATCGCGTATTTTGATATTTTAGAAAATGTTAAATTATTAATTAGGCAATAATCAATTGGACCAGTTTATTTGTACTAAAGCGCGTATTATTATATTACAAATATATATTTGTATAATACAATTTTAGTTATGAGTCCTAAGGTATGCGTTAGGTTTACTTTTATTGGTATTGGAATCGAGCCTCGTCCGTTCATTTGAGTGACGCGGCGGGCATAACGATGTGCGAATACTACTCGTTTGTCGCAGTGAATGAATCGATCAATGAAAGCGGCAAATTCGCAGTTCGCGGATGAAAACACATGACAAAAATTGATTAGGTGTACTTACAAATTCATCTTTATATTTCAGCGTTTCTTCAAATACATATTTAGCATGACGGGCCAAGTTCTCCGCGAATTTCGGCTCGTATTCTGTTTTTGACTGGAATTAAAGAAAATAATCAAAGTTAACAATAATCAATAATATTATATAAAATAAATTGCAAAAAAAACATTTATGTATTTCAGTTATATTAGATATCAAATACACCAAATACATAATTATGAATTTATAATTATTAAAATTGTTACAAAAAAAAAATTAAATTATCAGAGTTATTTAAAAACCGACAATGGATTTAATTTGCTAGCAGCCAATATCCGCATTACAATTCCTACTATTAATACGGAAAGAGAGGTTGATGACCTTTTCTTGAGTGACAAAAAGTTATATGGTAGAATTTTTTGTTTCCGTTTGGTGTGTACCATCGTATTATATATTGTAATAGGTCATGACGGTGAATTTATGTCGTTTGTTTCGTGTGTTGTCATTCCTAATAACTAAGATATTATGTCTCAGCATCCCGTGATTTTACTGTCATATATTTTCCATCTTGGAAATCTCCTAAAACTGATCCTCATCTAAAAGATGAAGCTCATCCTAGCAAGCATAGCACTACTTAACAACAGTGTGTTTTTGCCAAGTGTGGAGCAGAGATACAAACAATTTATTTGGAAGCCTCTATGACGGTTTCTAATTTCTGTCAGATGAATAATCAACTTTTATGCTATTATTTGTTACAAAAAAAAAACTGAATTAATACAAAATCTAATCTAATTACATTACCATTGCTATTATGTTATTTAAATTTGTATTATATAGGTACAACATAATTCTTAATAATATCGTTAATTTAAATGAATATATTCCGATATATTCGAAAATACCTTAAGTACATTCTCTTACTTTATTTAAGAGTTTCCTCTTGTGGGTGCAACTAATTTATCTTAAATATATTATATCATTCTTAAGTATATATTAAGTAGGTAGCAAACTGGCTTCATATTTATAATAGTTAAAAATATATTAAATGTCAACTTGAGTTTGTTTGTCTGTTTGTTCTTTACCTCTTGGCCTCTTAACGGCTAAACTAATCGTCATTAAATTTGCCACACACGTAGTATATTGGATGGAGAAGATCATAGGTTAGCTTTTATCTAGTTCTATTAACATATTTGGGTCACACAAAGTTGCGGGAAAAGCTGTTAATATTAAAATATTTGAAAAAGTAAATAATTAATTTTTATTTGTAATGGATAAATTCAAATAAATTGAGGTTAAAAATTCTTTCATATATAGAAATCTATATTTAGCAAGTGACATGAGTTGTATTTTACTTTATGAAAATAAAGATCTTTGTATTTGCCCATGTGAAGCCGAGGCGTGTCTCTTATATTGTATAAAACTTTTAAAACTTACAATTGTTGAACCGTATACGCAAGGGTTTCCCCATAATGGGTTTTCTTCTTCTGATGCGCGCTTCTGTCGTTCCATATTGCGACTCTTGTACGGCGCCGCCGACGACCCCGGTGACCAACTCCCCACGAGGAGCAGCAAGCACGCGACTGCGCAGACGTTGACGTATCCTAAACAAAAATACTCTTTAATGACACAGTCGCTAGGTACAATTTGGCATGTAGCCAATTAGCAGTATTATTAATATCATGATTTGATAATTAAAAATACGAATTTCAATTAATATACATATTATATATCTTTTGTATCACTTCTCATTAATATTTACTATATTTGTTATTTCTCTTTTTACTTGGTGCAATAAAGTGTAAAATAAAATAAATATATAAGCAACATAAAAAATACAACCAGCTTCAAAATCAGTTTATACTTTACGAATATGTGTCTCAGCAAAATGTGTCTTTCTATACACAAGAAAAGAAATGTTAAACGTCTTATTTGATTAGGTATCGAATTCGCCGTAATTTATATGGAATTAAACTGTAATAATATTAAAAGATTTTTCAAAATCTATTTAGAGTGGTGAAGACAATACAGAAAAAAATATATAAGCGAATTAAGAACTTTCTTCTTTTTGACGTCACTTCAAAATATTATTGGAATTAAGGCTATATTTTGTGAAAAGTGACAACGAATTTTCTGAATTACCATTGTACTTTACGATGCATCTCATCAATGAAAACGGAGAGCCACTTGTTCCGTATGCGGCACGCGCGATGCTATCGATTATGGTAATCGTTGAACATCCGATGAATAAAAACATCGGAGCTCAGAGGTGGACAGCCTTTGCTAATTGTCCAGCGAACCTATGTGAATCACTAATGCAGTATGATTTAACAGTTGGCCGACAACGAAGCGGACATTCTTCCGATATCGAATACATCGTTACTTCACTACACTACGATTGAATTGATGCGGATAAATGACTTTCGATTAACCGCCACTCGGTGCTTCACTATTGTTTTTTTTTTTTTCTTAAGTTTGTAATATATCATGTGCACGCACGTTCATTCTTCGGTAAATATTGTTAGACTATTTAGATTCTTTTAAATTACAATTTTAATTAGATCATCCGTAATAGGTTTGCTAGAACAATTACGGCCTTACCGCCTTTATTACGCGAATTATAATCGACCCTTATATGGGCGGAGTCCTAAAATTGTGTCAAGTTCAATACAATTCAAATTCTAATGTATATTCTTTGTTATTGATTTAATTTTTTTAATTTTATTGTATTTGCCTTGTAATAAAATGTATTAACCTCACAACATTATATGGCATGTAAGTAAGAAAATTTTGATTTTTTTAACCATTGTCTTCATAAAACTTTCATTTTCTCGTTTTTAAACACTAATTAACTTAATATTTATTTTCGTGTACATTTTATTATTTATATCCAAATTAGAGTAGATTTATTTCTAAATTTAAATTATTAGTTATGTGTGCGTGTACTAATGAAATCGTAAATATGTTATGTCTTCAAAGAAAATATTTATATATATTTACATTTTTTTTGGTATTTGTCTCTTGATTTATTTTAAATTGTCAAAACTAAGAAAACAAATATAAACATGGATTATTGGCACTACTTCAGTTATTTAATATTACTCACAGTTTGGTTAGTATTTTTTACTTAATGTATGATTCACTAACTCTTACCTATGCCTACTCATTCATATGACTAATGTGATAATGTTTTGAGATATTCGTAAGTGTAATCAGTTGTAGAACATATGTTTTGCATTAAATTCTTTTTAAATATACGATGGTTGTGTTTCAAGTTGAAAAATATCATAATATTATTATTTATCTAATATGACTCTAAACTAGATATACGAAATTTGAGCTGATAATAAAATTACTTAAATTGTTACAACTTGTCAGTTGCGAATATTTGATATTCAACTTTTTTGAAACATAAATGCTCTTGGACGTATCACACAGCGCCATCTAGATTCAAATCTGTTACATTGACAGTTTTTTGTGAATATAAATTTAGAAAATAATTTTAATGTACTGTTTGGGAGCCATTTTACCTTTGGAAGGTGAAGCAATATCAATCTGTCACTATATCAAAATCGTCAATTATATAATAAATCATGACGGTTTCTATTGCAATTAGAAAAATATTCTATTCACAATTTAATATGATTTTGTACATTTAAATTCTATATTAAATTTAAGTCACCGACTGTACTCTCGTGTGGGAACGAAAGATCCCAAAGTCAAATTCATCAATATACTCACACAATTAGCGCAAATGTATGCGTGCATTTTTTTATCCCGCATCTTGTTAGCCAGTTTCGTGGTGATTTCGCTCCTTAGCCCGCGGCTTGCGCGGCGGTCAAATAAAACAAAATTATAGTTATAGGGCGCTGCACCGCTTATTATTTAACTAGACCTTGCGAATTGATACCGATTACCACACGCCCCCCGTATTAGAAAGGGAGCAATGTATCTTTCATCTCACCAGTCAGACAATCACTGAAGTCGTTTCGCATAAAACGAATCGTTAAAAGAATATAACTAGCAGTGATTTAGTTATAGAGTTTATATTGCTCTATAATTGACACAATAATAATGTTGTATGTGGGATTACAAAAGGCGACCGCAAAGGTGTACCGGCAATAACGATCATGTCCAAAGGAAGGTCCGACTCGCGTTAAACACACGATCATAATATTTTATTAGTGCGCCGGTCAAAAGCAACCGCGCGACCGCCGTCAAAAGTTCAACGAAAAAAAAATATAACAGGTCAGATCGTAAAAGACGTAGAGTCATTCTGAGACAAATATTTCCTTGAGAAACTGGACTCTTCGGATACGCTTGGGAACTGTACAATTGAGATAAGGGGTCACAGATAAGGCTTTGTAGCCAAAAACTATAAAAAGGTTTTCTTTACTTATGTCCATGACAAAGTATTTTACTGTAAGTATAAAAAAGTATTTCGTAACGTCCCAATTACATATCAATATCAACTATATATCTTGATATTAAAATATACATTTTTTTTTTATTTAAATTAAAAACTTTATAGCAAGTTATTAAGATTAACAATAAAGTGGCCCGATTGAATTCCTTATCCCATTGAAGAACTGACCGCGCAGTCATAAAAAAACGTAGATACCTACACGTAGGTAATACACAGATTATAAGGGGGCATAAAAACGTAGGGACCGCGTCGGAGGTCGGCTGACTACCCGAGAAACAAAGCGGTCGTTTATTTTTTAACAGCTCGCCGTTCACAAAAGCTACGCGGCATGAAAAACAACCCAAACGAGATCTTGTTAAGCACTTTAAAAAGAAATCGCGCGTTCGCTAACTAGAATTTCGGTTCGAAAACCGAGAAAAGCGGTGCGCCGCTCGACCGGACGTTTGGGTTGGTCGCCAGGCGCCAGTGTAATCATTATGTAAATTCTGTTCATCAATGCGTCAAATTTGGCCACGAGCATTATATTTGCGGTGCGTTGCGGAATCGTTAACGTCAAATTCTGATTCCTTGCACTGAAGATGGATTTCAATGCAGGATTACTATCACTAATAGGGCAACTGACCGCGTGCGATGACGTCGCATAGAAAAATCAAGTTTGCCCATAGGTAATAGAGGTTTAATTTGAGTCGGTTCATTTTGTTAGTAGCGGCTATCAACCGATGCGCTCGTAAAATTTGACTGCGCATAATAAGGGCGATTAACGTGGGGACGCGCGTGGCGGCGCGGTTTACGCAAGGTGAGATACACTGTTTAACTGAAAATCGCTCTAAATGGTAATAGCGTCGCATCGCGCCTCCGAAATTAACGAAACAAGCGCGAATTTTTCTCGAATCAAATTTAATAAGGTAACAACTGATGTTATCTCAATTACTTTGCAGTGAAATTGAATGGAATCTGATGTTATTTAACGCGGTGCAATTTCGAACTGTACTCGGATGAATTTGGCGTATTTTTAATGGTTTCCTTTGAAGGTGATATAAAAAATAAGCTCGGATCGACATCTCTCACTAAATGGGTGACAGCTAAACACTGCAATTATGAGTGAGACGGGCTCACTGAAATAACTGTTTATAATTGACGCGGTAGGTTTACTCCGCGTAAATGAACAACGTTTTATGTGAAAATGTTGCTAATGAGTGAGTGGATCGCGGCCCTAATGACGCGGACATAGTTCATGAAATCGAGCCGAGTGCTTGTACTTTGATATAATGGGACGATACAACATTGCTTTCCCACAAAGTACCTACTCTAATATTTTACAGAAATAGTATTTTATTATTTTTATCCTAGCGTACAATTTTCTGTACAACGAATACCTATTTTATAGTTAATACCAATGACAATTTCAATTATAGGTATACATTTTAAAGGTACTACGAATAAATTGGTTAATTAATTTATATTTATTTGATAGCACATTACATATATATTTAGATGGTTCAAAAAGAACTTCCGGGAAAATATACTCCGAATGACATCAATTATTGTCTTCATATAATCCATTAGACGTGGCGCATGCGTACAAACATAATTGTTTAATTGATTCGACAATAATGTGGTCAATTTAAATAGGTAATTAACTAATTAATTAATGTCAATATAAAGGATTTTTATTATTTAATTTGTATCAAAATAATTTAAAATGTATTAATTTTATATGAATTAATAAGTATTAAATAAATTACTTATAAATATTTCCTAATTTTTCACTTTATGTAAGTAACAAAAATCTAATCTAAGAAAAATAATTATCATCACCAAATTTCTTTATTTTTTTAAATATTATTTATATTAAAAATGAAATGATTTCCGTAGCAATTGCATAATTGAAAATTGGCTACCTTGTTTTTTTTATTTTTTCTTTCATAATATTTAGATTATGGTTTTACTGAAAAAACTTATAGGTATATATATAAGCCGGAAAATTTTTGTTGTATCAGCTAATATTTAATAAAAATAAAATTAAGTATGTATATCTATTTTAATTTCTTATTTATATTCTATAGTACCTATATATGAATCATTTATTTGATTGGTTAGTATAAATACTTCTTAATTAATGTCCTCGTTATATAAAACTAAAGATCCGCCAAACAAATTCCATTACAAAACAAATTGTTCCCAACATTAAAATATAAAATATATAACATACGCAGTTCAATGTCTATGTAAATAAACATAATATACCAATGTACGCAGGTACTAATTAATGTATTGGTACATATTTAAAAAAATGTAGAAATTCATAAATTGTTATTGTAAAGAAAAGAGGTTATTGAGCACATGTATTGCGTAATAGCCATTATACAAATATATCTATTTACTTTAATTTATTTTTAAATACATGACAGATTCATAAGATATGAAACAAACATGATTATACATATATATATATGTATATATATATATATATATATATTAGATCAAGTATTTACCATTAAAATATATGGCTACTAGTATTTATATAAAAATAAAAACTAACTGACTGGCATACCTATCAATGCACAATTACTGAATTTAGAAACTTGTAGTTTTGCACAGTTGATTATTTTATAACCATTATGGTTGGTTGCCATTTAAGGAACGTTTTTGACGATTCCCATGGGAACGCGTAATGCTAGATTACGAGCAAGCGATATACTTTGCATTGCTGATTGAGCATTGCTTCCGAAAAAATATCCTATATGTTCAATCTATAAAACCTCATTACAATTTGTACTCTTTGGGTCTAGTTTATTGTACCCAACTTCATATTATTATTGTGAATTTGAATTATAACAAAAAGAAATATGTTTTAAGCTCATATAAGAGAACACAAATCTGATACCATGTATCTTCGATACTATGAATCAATTTAATTTAAATTAGATTTAATTATTTAAATAAATTAGTAGTAATTAATTAAACTAAGTGAATATAGTTACTGTTGAGTAATAACAAACAAGAGTCATATTGAATTGAGTTTGTTATCCTAAATTAATCAGTATGCGTTTAAATATAAAGCATTCTTTACAATATCCTAGACTTGTCAATAATTGGCGACAACCCTATCTGGGAAGATATTGCTAATTACGAAATATCACCGCGGACGTGTGTAACTGTATGACTGTTAAAGGCTAGAAACATTTAGTCAGATATGTCATGCCGGTAACAGTACGTTACTTTAATTGCAGTTTAACTCTAGTTAGCCAGCTCTGATCTTCGTGTTTAACATAGTAGAGGCGCGACCGAGCTAGGTTTTTGCGCTTAATGAAAATGTAAGCTCGATTACTGTGTACCAGCGACGTGTGACAGAGACGGACTGTCAAAGGATAACAAGGGCCATAGTGGATATACCTATTTGTAAAGATTAAGCTGCATTTTACCAAACCCTATGAGAGACAAATAAGCAGAATAAAAATAAATTTTCTACCAAATTAATTATTGATTAATAAAAGTCACTTTTTATTAATTTGACTGTATCTTCTTTTTTATTACACGTATTTTATGATTATTATTTAAATTGAAGGGGTTTACTCCCGTGTTTGTTTCACAGAGTTGATTTTAAGTAAAAATAACAATTGAAAAAGTTATTTAAAAAATATAGTAAATCATCATATAAATATTCCATTGTAAACAGGATAGAGTTTCTATGGTTATGTTTCTGCTTCTGTCTGTAAAAGATTACTTTCAACAGTATGAGAATTTTGACGAAGACGTTTGTCTACGCCGGATATTTATTACCATTATTATGTAAATAAATAATTAGTAATTTCGACCTTCTTAGAATATGTACAGCTTGGTACATCCCCTTTTTAATATTTTTTTTTAACTGTACTAGAAGATATTCATGATATTAGTTCTTGTAATTAAATGTTGCTTACTCTATTTGAATGTGAATTCTAATTTCTTTTTATTAACAATAACAAAACAAATCTATTTTAATAAAGATAATTTAACTTTAAATTTATTATAGATTTTATGTGATCCAAATGGAACGGGAATAGCGATTGCACTAGTAGTATATGTTAAAGATAGTATATGCTAGCAAGGTACCAGTAAGGGGATTATAGGTGCGAATGAAGTTGATTGGGTTTGATGGATATTTCAGTGTGGTTTTCTTATCTGTAATCTAATCAAATCTACTGGAAATCACCGAAACAGTATGAGAGAACTTTTTCTGTCCTTGTTTTCGGTTTACTTTGTCTAGCACATAGTAGACGTGGAGGGTTATGGAACTACGCTAATCGCAATATTATTCATATCGTGTAATATGACCGATGAGATAGTATAAGTGCGTAACCGCCATGAATGAAAACCTGAGTATTATGCTTTGATGGTATAAATCTTTATATTGTAGTATATATCAAGTATATTAAATTATTCATAATACGAATCGTGTAAATTCACCGTTTTGGAAATATCCCGAGAGTGAGCATAAGTAGTATTTTATATCATTATCCAATGTAAAATATATTTACTACACCACTGTATTTTTAAATATTATTAAATACGTAAATATGCACAAAGATTTTAATGCATCCCCTGATATCTGTATTGATATCAACTTTGTAATTTTTTATATATTATTTACTTAAATATTATAAGTACTTAATCTATGTGAATACTTAATTATTCAAATATAAACCCTATTAAAAATTAAATAAGAAACAATAACAAAAAGTATTAATGAAATAAATAGTAGATAAAACGCGATCTTTTTTTTATATTTTAATAACGAATTATATAATGTCTAATAGTAATAATATTACCTTTTAATATCTTCACATACCACGAATATATCGATAATAATTACTATATGATTGTTTTACTTAGGGGTATCAGAGAAATTTCTTTTATATAGAAAGACATACATATTTATCATATTTATACTTTTTCATACATATAAGTACATTATTATCATCTTATTAATGTGTAGGTACTTGTTGAGCACGGGTCTCCCCCAATAATAGGTTATCAATTGTTAATGATGAATTAATACGATAAATTATTAAAATTACCAAGGTACGTGATAGGTTTTTTATAATGGATATAACGTATGGAAAATATGAACTATATATTTACATAATAATTAATTATAACATAAACTAAATTAAAATAACTTATTTGTAATTAAATAATTGCTATGTGTTTAGATAAATTTAAAAGCGTATAAAGCTCACATGCGACAGAAACAAGATCTCTAGCCAGTTTCTCTCATTACCTGATTTAATTATTAGACTTGTTTATGTAAGTACTAAGTATTGATTCACACATACATCACTACGAAATAACAGAAATAAATTAATATATGTAATAATAATATTATAAATTAATTAAGTGAAACTGAATACCATTTGTTACAATACAGCTATAAAAATAATTTAAATTACAAAATAATTTTAAATGTTAGTTGCATTATTTCTGTTAATTAAAATTAAATAAATTCAATATGTAATAAATACATAAAATATATATAAAAAAATCAAAAACATGCTTACTACTTTTGACAGCTCGAAATTTATACGATCGATATTTCCCAACTTTATCACTATCACAATCACTGTATATGCTATTTAATCTAGTCCTGGAACATTTTTTACATACGGACGACTCTAAAATCTTCGGACAGTCCAGCCCTGGACAATTTTCGGACGGACAACTCTGGTCAAACACATCCATTTTGATCCTAACTATCACAGTACTGATCTGTCTATTCAAAGCACACGTTGGGATGCTAATGTAATCCATAATAAATAATGATCGCAATCAACATCCCCAAAACGACAATGCGACACGCTTGGTGTCAGGTACAATACTAAATGATTTGGTGTGACCGCTCGAAGATAAAGGCTAGTCTACATTGAACACATGCTGCCAGCAGTGGGGGGCGAATGACGAATCGACATTGAGCGTTCCCACGGCGGCCCAATCGACGTATAGAGGGCGTACCCGGTCCCACCCAGATTATGTACAAGGGTCCTGGTCGAACCACATAAGTTTCATTTTTATTTACCTATATTGAGAAAGAATGTTGATCCCTGCGGGGGTTGGAGGCTGAGTGGTTCTGCGAGCAGATTATAATTGGGAACGACTAAAAAAATATTTTGAATTTTTTAGATTATTCTAAATTTAAGTCGAATACAAATTTTTGGTCATATTATTAACGAAATTTGTCATTAATTAGGTTTACAGAATTTAAATGCAGAATTTTAATGATTATTTAATTTTAATTAAATAAAATAAAAATATTTTGACTAGCTTTAATGGCTATGTTTAATTATTACAATATAGTTTTACATGCGTATATATGTTTTTTTAAGGGTAAATTTTTATTTTAGTTGTAGCAAAAATTGTAACCAATTGGGAAAACCCATGACAAACATCCGTTTTACTAACTCATTGTGAGAACATATCCAGCATCTATATGATGACTAAGATTTTAACTAGCAAGTACTTAAGATCACAAAAGTAACGTGCATTTCTTAAGTAACTAAAAATAATTAGCGGATACAAAAAAACTAATTGTTAAGGGTAATCACGAAACATATTGCTGAATAACATTTTAATACCTATTACATTCATATTCATGAAGTATCTAAAGGAATTCTATTATTATAATTTTATAATATAATCGTCTTAATTTCAGTCGTTAATTGTCGACTACTGAACATAAGCTGTCCCAATAAGGGGAGCTTTGCTAGTAGTTGCCACGTTTGGCAAATAGGTTGGCAACAGTCTTTTAGCAGCCCATCCTTTACCATTAAATTCCTTTAAATGCTTCTTACGACACCCATAGGAAAGGAAGGGGTGTCCTATTCTATGGCGGGACCACACGAGGTATTTTTTATTACGAAGTACAAGATATAATTATATTACTATTATTTTAATAGATAAATAGGATTTTTATCACAAATAACCATATTGATAAGCACCTACATTATTTTACCTTTATTGATAGGTCAAATTGTCTATGAATGACACCATTTGTAGAGTAATATGATTAGAAGAGATAATCTCTCTTCGTATACACTTGACTAACTAACTTGTTTATTTATGCGCTAATTATTCTAACTATATATACATAAATATTATTTGATTGTATTTTTTTATGTATATTACCTCAAAATTCCATTAATTATAAATCGCTTTCGAAAATTCTATTTTATTTGAAAGGATATATCAGCATATTATTTTTATATCAATTTTATCAAAATTGGTTTAGCAGTTTAGTTTCAAAATCAAATTAACTGGTTTGGCCACAATTTAAGCAGTTTCTTTTTTATGGATTTGTAATACTTATTTGTGAAGCAAAATCTATATTTTATTTTAGTAACAATGGATTAAGTTATGTATATTTTAGTCGATAAATCTCGACTAGTTTCGGGACTATTTGGGATCGTTAATACCTATAATGCCGCTCATGACGAATAGTTCTGGGTGGTCCCAAAATTAGTTGAGCTTTCTCGACTAAAAGAGATGTAAGTTAATCGGGTTGTTAATACATTTAAATATAATGTGTCCACTATAAACAAACAATCAAATATGTTCTCTTTATAATATTACATAAATATAGATAAAAGCCTGAGCAGTTGAATTTAGGACACGACATATTTTGATTATCAGGAAGCAAATTTTTGTTCTTTAAAAACAGCAGCTTCAATTGTCATAATATTAATATAAGAATATGCACAAGAGAATTTATTAAAGCCGGTTTAAAATTAGCAATGCAATCGCGTAAACGACCATAAAAACACAGACGAATTCGGAACTTTCTCCTTTTCGAGAATTCGTTCATAGTTTACTATAAATGTAAAAATGTGTACAAAATTTTCATAAACACCGACTTTGATAATCTCGTTTTAATGTATCGTCTAAAATATTTATTATTAGTATAAGAAAAATACTAAAGGCAGGGTAATAAAGAAGATTAGGTGCATATATATGTATGTATATAATTTAAGTCAAACTTGACTTTTAACTTTAATATATAATCAGATTTTTTGATTTATACTTATGAACTTAAAATTTAATCAATCTGTATAAAATCAAATTTCAAATCACAAACAAATATATAAATATTCTTTTTAACTTATTATTTTCTTCTTGTTACGATAAGGATTATAAATAACATGTACTTTATATATTAGCAACTGTAATACTCCGAAGTAAGTCCGAAATAAGAAAAAAAGTAATATCCAAAGTGGAAAATGCCACATGTATGGAAAAAGTTCTAACAAAATTTCAAGTTAAATTCAATTACAAATTGATTTTGTCACTTATTCAATAGTAATTTTCCTTCCCACTTCCTTATTTCTTATTTAGTCTACGTAAACGTTGCACGCATTGCTTGTTAATAATGGAAATAATTCCACACAAGCGGTAATAAGTATTAATGCTGAAGTTTGCGTTAACTGGTTTATGTCACACTTACTCACGTATTATAATAAAGCATGGAATATTAATATTTACTAACCTGGCCACCTAGAGAATATACCTACCTAGGAAATACTGTAGAGAGAAGGGATCATTGATAACGGGGACTAACAGTCCCTTCGGTAACAATATATCTTATCAGGTGGACTTCAAATCGAAGCATTTGGCGTTCCATTGTTTCTGCCTACCCTAATGGGAGACAGGCGTGACAGATATGTATGTATGTATGTGTGGACTTCAATGCGATCCCTCTGGAAACCATCGTTCCTTACTAGTAAATTCATCGCGATGTATCAACCTATATAAGTTTATCTTCATCTATTATCCTGCATAAGTATCCCGCTGGTGTAAACTATAAATTCAGGAGGGTTATGAATGATTCCATTTTTAAAAAACTTTGCCAAGGAAATAAATTTTCAATTTATCTATATATAATTTTTTTAATTCATAAATCCTGTTGATATTATAAATACGAAAGTTAATTGTTATTAATTTAGTACATAGGATTATTTATGTACTGATTTGAGAAACTACAAGATATAGCTAGTAGATTTTTATTTTTAAATCAATATAGTTTCCATCTAGGTTCGTCTTAATTTCTAATTGAATTTAAATTTAATTAATTTTTGAATTAAATTCTGTTTGAAGAAATACATAGATTACTTTTTATCTCGATCAATCAATAAATCGCTACGCGAGTGAAGTCATGTGTAAAAACTTGTATGATATAATAGGTTAATGTCTACTACACTTGTATAGCTTCTTGAGTCACACGTCAAATAACTTACTCACTGAAAATTTCAGTTGACTCAGGTACATCTGTACTGTCATGAAAGAGAAATATCAACTACATCATAATTTGGACGAGGAAAACTAGCGTACAGTTATTTTGTTTACATATTTGTAGTAAAATAACTCTAGACAATAAGACTGTAGTAACATGTTAAGTTATAAAACAACAATGTTGTAATGTCAATGACATGTAAAAGAATAACAAAGATCGCATTCGGATATTTATAACAACCCTTAAGGTAGGGGGGAAAGGGATTGTTAGTAATGAGGTCTAATAACACCATTGCTAGTAATATACCCTCTTTTAGGTCGACTACCAAGCGGTTCCCCCTTGACACCATCATGGTTAATTCTTATCGAATTTATCATGGTGAGATAACTGGCGGGGCACCAGTGAGAGATGAAAAGTGACGAAGAAAGAAGGTCACCATTAAAGTTACCATTCCATTATCACCCATTAAAAAAAATCCTAAAGGTAAAAATGGTAGAAAATGCTACTAGTACTCCTTTTGTTTCACATTTTATTTAGGTATTTATTTATGATTTTGTGCATACACTTTTAAAATAGAAATTAGATTATAATAAAAATGTACATAGGCGGACTTATCCCTTAAAAGGATTTCTTCCAGTCAACCTTGAGAACCTGAGAGGAGAAAATATCTATAGAGATATAACCTCTACTACTGCAGACGTCTACAAACTTCGATTGCTAATTAAAATTACGTTGATTATATTATATATACAATTGAAAATCATTATCATTATATAAAAAAGTCAATTAATAACTATAAAAAAATCTTAAACACTCAGGAACTAATAATTAAGCTGTGTAAGAGAAAATATTTGAACATGAATTTAGTATATAGTTTTATTTTATGCTTATACATTGTATATAGCCGTATGCTCCTGGCATAGAATGGGCCACCCTTTCCTTTTCCGTGAGTGTCGTAAGAGGCGACTAAATGAACTTAATAGTCGACAAGAGAAGAGTCTTAATAACGAGTCAAGCGTGACAACTCCTAACAAAATCCTCAAGGGTGAAGTTTATACTCAGCAGTGAAACTGTTCACTGATATACGAGTAATAATAATAATAATAACATTGTATAATAATTATAAATTGTACTGTATTATCAAAAGTGTAATTTTTTTTTAAAACAAAACATATACTCGTATATACCTATATTACTCTTCTCCATCTGTGCGAGAATGTAAAGTGGACTGTATGTACGATAAGTTCTTTGAAATATTTGAGAATGCGAAAAACGACAAGTTGTTTTAAAAGCAGTACTAAATTACCTAGATTCAAAATTAGTTCAAATGACTTACCCTTTGATTAGCGAAAATTCCTTTTACAACATACTCAGATCACTCAGTTCCCTAAAGCATGCTAAAGTTACCTGAGATTACCTCGTAAATGTTATAAGAACTAAGGGTTTCGATCTTGAATCTTCCGACAGACGTTTCAATCTTAAATCCTTTTAAATATTTAAGAACGACACGAGAAATTATCTGTTGTGTAGTTCTTTTATAAAACAAAAATATTAAATTCAAAAACTAGTCACACGATTGTGAAATTAAATGTTATACTTATTAAATACTTTATGAGCGACAACGACAAAACTGTTCTGTTTCTGTATTTAAGAGCAGACACCAACAACTTTTTTTTATCTTACTACCTCCAATCAAAATTATTAATTGCCACATACAAGAATAAATGTTTTTATGAATTATCGAGAATGTTGCCATGCAATTATTACATCTGAAGTGAACATTCCGCCCACCTAAATACAAGGTATTTAAACGAAAATAAATAATAATAATACACAAAGAAGTACAATTATGAATCTTAATAAAGTTTACTAATATAATTTGAAATTACAGCTATTAAGAATAAATAATTTAGCGAAAATATTTTAATAACATATAGGCAATGGACAAATTTTAACAACTGGTCTTTTGTATTGACCGGTTACAGTTTTTACTGTTACAACCCTACAGACACCATCATGTCCGGGATGCAAAGCGATGATACGACCCATAGTCCATTTTAAGGGGCTTGATTGTTCATTTACAATTAGTACTAATGTACCGATAGCTATATTAGTATAATTTTTATCCCATTTAGCCTTTTGGTTAAGCGTGTGTATATATTCACGTTGGTACCTACGCCAAAAGTCCTGATGGATTTTTTTAACTAGCTTCCATCGCTGAAGGATGCTAATAGTTTGATTGGTTATATTTTCTTCCGGAATAGTCGACAAAGGTTCCAATGTCAAGAAATGGCCTGGGGTTAACACTAAAAAATCATTAGCATCAGAGCTAAGTGGCGACAGAGGACGAGAATTTAACATTGATTCTATCTGAGTTAAAATTGTATAAAATTCTTCAAAGGTTAATCTTTGAAGACCAATAACCCGAACCAGATGAGCCTTGACAGACTTTATTCCAGCTTCAGCCAACCCATTAAAATGCGGGCTACCAGGTGGGCTTAACGAAAATTTTATTTCTTGAGATTCTGAAATCTCTTTCATGATCGAAGCAAGATAGTTACTAGCACCAACGAAATTTCTTCCTTGGTCCGATATAATATGGCTACAACGACCTCTTCGTGCGATAAATCTTTTTAATGCGGCTAAAAAGGCTTCAGTTGTAAGTTCTGAGGCAAGCTCTAGATGAATGGCCTTGGTGGCAGTGCACACAAAAACGCAAATGTAGCCTTTATAGGTCTTTACGCCCCTACCACGACCTAACGCAATATCAAAAGGACCGCCGTAATCAACGACAACATTTGAAAAAGGTTTAATTTGATTGATACGATAAGCGGGCAGATTGCCCATAAGAGGGGCTGGAGCCGGCTGAGGCTTAGCCCGAAAACATTTCATACAACCTGCTATGACAGATCGAATCGCTCTCTTAGGTGACAGAATCCAAAAATTTTGCGCCAGTATATTCTGAAGTGTTTGTGCACCAGGATGCATAAACTTTTTGTGACAATCATCAATTATGAGATGAGTTAGGCGATGATCGCGAGGTAAGAGAAGGGGGTGCTTGACATTATAATTTACATTGGCATTAGCCAGTCGTCCGCCCACCCTCAAAAGTCCCGCAACATCGAGGAACAACGACAATTTACGTAAGCTTTTAGGAAGTAAATTCGAACGGTTTCTTTTCAAATTATCAATTTCCTTCGAAAAGGTAGTTTGCTGGACATATTTAATTAAATACATAAAAGATTTATTCGTTTCAGACGACAATAAAGGACCAAAATTTTTTTCATTTGAACTGCTTCGACGCGAGTTATGAATAAACCGGAAACAAAACGACAATACACGTTTCAAAGTTATTAGCAACGAGAATTTATTTAATAACTGATCGACAAAGTTGACATTAGAAGAAGTTTGAAGACAAAGAATCTTTTGCTCTGCTTGAACGTCATGAGAAGATGGCAAAATTAACAATGATTCTGGCCAATTTTCTTCAGGTTCAGATAGCCATACTGGCCCCTTCCACCAACATTTATGTTTAACTAAGTCAGCTGGATGCATGCCGCGTGATCCTCCATCAGCAGGATTAAAATTTGTACTAACATGATGCCAACATTCAGGAGAGACTATGTCTTGGATATGACTTACTCTATTAGCTACAAACGTCTGCCATTTAGATGGGCATGACTTTATCCACGACAAAGCAACAGTAGAATCTGACCAAGCAAAAATGTTATTTATATCATGCAGTGGTTTCAAAGCACTCAGTACTGAATTTATCAAGTCTGCTAGTAAAACAGCAGCTTGTAACTCCAATCGAGGTAACGACAGTTTACGAAGAGGTGCAACCTTAGTTTTTGCACAGCAAAATTCGACAGAACAACAACCATTTGCATCGACAGACCGACAATAAACGACAGCGCAATATCCACGCTCTGAAGCATCACAAAAACCGTGAAACTGTAGAGACACAAAAGAGTTGACCATACGACGAGTGATAGAAATAGACGATAAAGACGATAATTGAGATTTGAACTTCGACCATTCCCTGGCAATATCCTCAGGTATATCGCTATCCCAAGAAACGCCCGAAGTCCAAAGAAGCTGCATAAGATACTTAGCGTAGAATGTAACAGGACCAAGAAAACCTAAAGGATCATAGATTCGTGCAATGTCCGATAATATTGTTCTTTTTGTGAGTCGCCGCTCTTCGAATTCAGCAACTTTAAATGTAAAGCAGTCTACACTTGGTATCCACAAAAGTCCCAAAATTTTAAGTGTGACATCAGAGGCTTCTTCGAAACTCCTAAATTCCTCTGAGTACAAATCAGATGGTTTAATATTATTCAAGAAATCTTTATGATTAGAGGTCCACTTTCGTAAATGGAACCCATTCGACGACAACATTTTAGTCAATTCCGATCTTATGCTTAAAGCCTTTTCGACAGATTCAGCTCCTGATACCACATCATCCACATAAATATCACGACTCAACACAGCGGATCCCGATGGAAATTCCGTTGCCGAGTTTTCAGCCACTTGAGCAATTGTACGCAGCGCTTGATAAGGAGCAGACGACACGCCATACGTGACTGTAAGGAGTTTATAGTCTCGAATAGGTTCATCAGGTGAAGATCGCCACAGAATTCGCTGATATTCCGAATCTTTATCAGAAACCATTATTTGACGGTACATTTGTTTAATATCACCTGTGAAAACTACAGAGTGCCAACGAAAACGCAATAATAAATCAGTGATATTTAATTGAAGCTTAGGACCAGGCAAAAGAGTATCATTTAAGGACAGATTATTAGCATCTTTTGCACTGGCATCAAATACGACACGAAGTGGAGTTGTAACTGATTCAGGCCGTAATATACCATGATGAGGGATATAATAAAATTCGCCGACACTACTGATTGGAACATTGACTTCTTTAAGATGACCACATGTCTCATAGTCTTCCATGAAAGAAGTATATAGCTGGCGAAATTCAAAATTATTTTTTAATTTATTTTCAAGCGACAAAAACCTTCTCATAGCTATCTCCCGCGAATTTGAGAAGATGGGTTTATTATTAGGATCAATGAAAGGTAAGGGTACAATAAATCTCCCTTCATGATTACGACGAGAATTTTTAACGAAGTATTGTTCACAAATCTGATCTTCCTTCGACAATTTTGAAGAAGATGTGACATTTTCTATCTCCCAAAATCTTTTAATATTATTATCTAACGACAAGTTCGAAATATTACACTGGGAATTATTTGTAACGAAATAACAATCCGCGTTTCGATTTTGACAACTATCAGCTGAGTTGCACTCACCCATAATAATCCAACCAAATACAGTGCGCAAAGCCCGTGGTTGTCCTACTTTACCTTTTCTTAAACCAGGGAGCAGTGCAGAAGCAAAAACACCAGCGCTTAAAAGCATATCAATTGGACCAGGACGATCGAAGTCAGAGTCGGCAAGTGATAATTTATTTATGTGAGACCAATCTGCAGAATTAATATACTGGCTTGGTTGATGAGCACAAATCGACGATAACACTAAAGCCTTTAAATTAAAATTACATGGTGATGAAGAGTTTATCGGTTTAATTTCACAAAACGATGACCCAAGTGGTTGTGCTGTAGAATGACCAATACCGCTTATAGACTGCTGTGTTTTAGTTATAGGCAATTGTAACCTGTTTACACAAGACTCCGAAATAAAATTACATGCACTTGCACAATCGAGCAGTACACGAACTGGTTGATAATTACCGTGACCATCTTTTATTAAAACCTTAGCTGTTGAAAATAAAACTGTTTTATCACTAAACTTGGCCACTGATGTCAAGACAGTGCTACTTAATGTTTCATTTTCAGTGACAGAAGTTTCAGGCTTGGGTTTGTCAAAATGCAACAATGAATGATGAGAATAGTTACAAAATTCACAACGATAGGTAGCACGACACTGTTTTACTGTATGACTATTCGAAAAACACAATAAACACAAACGTTTCTCCTTAACAAAATCAAAACGAAATTTTACATTTAGTTTTATAAATTTTTCACATTTAGCAAGAGAGTGCTGGCCTGTACAATATATACAAGTTACATGGGATACCAAAAGAGATGATTTTGCTTTAAATTTTAATTGATTATTTCCTTTATTATTATTTTGATTTATCTTGGAAACCATCGACGATGAACCACTTAATTCTAACGCTTTATAGTGCTTCTCAATAAACTTTTGTAAATGTTCAAACTTAGGAATAGAATCCTGAATATCCTCTGTATTCTGATCAAGTTGGAATGCTTCCTTTGTAACTTTATCAAGTTTAGACCACAACAAATGGAATAGCATAAAATTTTTATCTGGCAATTTATATTTTTCTAATATGGCTAAATTTTCTGAAAATGTACGATAAATACGTTCAAGTTCGGAACTTGATTTAAATTTAATGGGTTCACAATATAACATTTTTTCATAGTAAATTGTAGCGATTTGTCGCTGTCTATTATAATACTTCGTAAGAGTTTCATAAGCATTCATATAATTTTCATTCGTAACAGGATAATTTTTAATCAATTCATAAGCTTTACCCTGAACACTTGACAACAAATAATGTAATTTTTCTACATTCGATATATTCGTTCTATTATGAACTAGAGAGTCAAACAATTGTATGAATGAAATCCAATTGTCTATGGTACTGTCAAAAGGTTTAATACTGATCTTGGGTAATTTCACAGATGTCTGTGGCTCACTATTGTTATTATTTAAGTTAGAAGCACATTTTTTATCTGTGGAATTAATTTCACAAAATCTTTGTTTTATATGTTTCATTTTTGTATCAAATTTAACTGTAATTTCAAATTCACTAGAACGCTCTTGACGATTCAATGTTGATAACAACTTACATTGTGCTATATGAAATTCGTTTGCCAAATCCTTAAAGTCTACTTCAGAAAATCCCAATAGGTCTGATTGTTCCATAATTTCCAATCTCATTACCGCATAATCACGAGAAATGCGATTTATATCACCATTATCATAACTAAGACTTTCATTGGTCGCCATTTCGATAAAATTCAAATTAATGCCAATAAATGAAGTTAAAAATAATAAACTATTAAAAAACGTACACTAATTCACTAATTGTACGATATATTTACGTAATAATTTGCAACGACAACAAAATCGATAAGTATAGATTCAATCAATATTGAAATCAATATTCGATGTATGGCTGTATAGCAATTGTACCTTTGCCTCTCTAAAAATGTAGTGATTATTAATAACTTAATTCCACTATCAATGATTTTAATAATTAGTTATCTACCCTCGACTAAAATAAAAACTGCACAATGGAATGCAAAAATACTAATTAGTTCAACTAGATAACAGTTTATTTTAATATTATATTACTATAGTTTGCAAATCAAATTTACTAATAATACAATTATGTCGCCTATCAATGATATCCGGCCGATGGGCCAAAATGTGCGAGAATGTAAAGTGGACTGTATGTACGATAAGTTCTTTGAAATATTTGAGAATGCGAAAAACGACAAGTTGTTTTAAAAGCAGTACTAAATTACCTAGATTCAAAATTAGTTCAAATGACTTACCCTTTGATTAGCGAAAATTCCTTTTACAACATACTCAGATCACTCAGTTCCCTAAAGCATGCTAAAGTTACCTGAGATTACCTCGTAAATGTTATAAGAACTAAGGGTTTCGATCTTGAATCTTCCGACAGACGTTTCAATCTTAAATCCTTTTAAATATTTAAGAACGACACGAGAAATTATCTGTTGTGTAGTTCTTTTATAAAACAAAAATATTAAATTCAAAAACTAGTCACACGATTGTGAAATTAAATGTTATACTTATTAAATACTTTATGAGCGACAACGACAAAACTGTTCTGTTTCTGTATTTAAGAGCAGACACCAACAACTTTTTTTTATCTTACTACCTCCAATCAAAATTATTAATTGCCACATACAAGAATAAATGTTTTTATGAATTATCGAGAATGTTGCCATGCAATTATTACATCTGAAGTGAACACCATCTAAAAGTTGCCTGGAAGAGATCGCTCCTCAGCGACAAGATCGCCCATTGTTTTCTCAGTGCAATGTTTTCTTGTAAATGTTTGTATTGCTTTTTTTAATAAGTTTACAAATATAAATACTAATCTTTTGGATGAAACAATAAACAGTATCTATCTATATAAATATGTATGTTTATATATATACGGTAATTAAAAAACCTAGGAATACCGTAGGTAAAAATATAGTTTACTATTATTACAATAATAGTAACGTGTATATCATGACATTTGTAGGTATGCGAGTCATTAGTAGTCGTGTGTGCCGTCAATACCGCAGTGAAAACTGGAGGCTAATTCCATTTGACCACAAATTGACCACAAATTAGAAGGATAAATAATTCAAAGGAAATTAAACGTTCTTTACGTATACTCATATTAATCTATATATATAAAAAAGGATATATCAACGCATAGGCAAAACTGCTGAATCTAGAATCTTGAAATTTTTCAAATAGGTTTCAGATAGGTATACAGAGAAATGTATACAGTGTAAATGAATAAGAAGAAAAGAATTTTGAAAATTTAACCCTTAAGGGGATAAAAAGGGGGTTGATGGTTTATATGAAACTTCGTTAGTTTACAAGTTAAAGACACGAGATTTTAGATTTAGGTTCCTTGTTTAAAACTAAAATTAACTATTTATCGACTTTTAAAAAATTCATCCCTAAAAGGGTAAAATAGATGAAAGTTTGTATTGAAGCGAACGAAGTTGCGGCCAAAAGCTAGTTTCATGCATATTTGTTTATTTGTATTTACTGTTACGCATGTAAGCACAGATTAGTGAAACCCTAGAAAGTCATAGTAAATAATTTCAATTCATTTTTAAAATGTATATATAAATTTACGTATTAATTTTTATATATACGAGTAAATAGTAACTTCACAAAATCTTGTATTTTACTTTCAATTGTACATAGAATGGAGGCAGTTCTCAATTCGTCTGTATATAATAGAATACAATAGAAATAACGTAACAATTTAGTCCACTACACCACCACCAATCAGGACCTTATAGTGAGCAAGACCTGACCTTAAGTTACTTGAATACATTATGAGTATAAATTACATTAATACTCTATATATTTGACTAGCGAAATACCCATACATTATAAGAATTGAATTGACATTTACGGTCAAAATAATTATTAAAATAATATCAATAAGTTAATAATCAAAATTACAATTTTAATATTATTAATTGGTAAAACAATAATAATAATTATTGTTATACTATTAATTATATTTAATGACAATTTAATGTATAAATTTGTTTAATCTTTATAAGTCCATTATTTATACCATTAATAAAACTGTAGCGGTCAAATACATAGAAAAAAAAACGCTAAAAACCAAGTACCAGGCGCGTGTTAGAAGTGAAATAGAACGCGTTCAGATTTTTCGAATTTTTTTGTTTCTCTGTCTGTCTGTCTGTACAGGCTAATCTTCGAAACTGTTGGACTGATTTAACTCAATGCAATTTTGCATGGTGATTCCTTACATCCCCTATATCTTTCAATATTTTAGATACTTTTAATCATGGAAAATTAAAGAGTTCCCGTGAGATAGTTGAAAAACTATAGTAACTTATACATCTTAGTACACAACCTACTTAAGTAAAGTAATTTTGTCCTAAGACAAATAGTGAAAACAACACGTCATTTGTTAATTTTAGTCCAGTATTCCTAGACATAGTTCACTACAATAAGGAGGTTAAAAATGTTAATCGAAGGAATAACAAATACCACGCGGGCAAAGTCACGGGCATCAGCTAGTCTATACTAATATTATAAAGACAAAAGTATGTTTATTTGTTTGCAATGGATAAACTCAAAAACTACTTAACCGATTTAAAAAATATATTTTACCTATAGAGAGATACATTATCAGCAAATAACATGGAGTATATTTTATTAAAAAAAATAAAGCTTTTCTACCTATACATCCGAGTGAAACCGGGACGGGGAGCTAGTAAGTTCATAAACATCATTCAATATGCGTGTCATTATACCTATCGAGACACGTTGACTGTCTTAGTTCAATGTTTATGTTCACGAAGAAATTCCCTTGAATGTTAGTAGTATCATATAACCATTTCATCATGAACGGAGGTAACCCCGAATGCTGAGTGGACACAGTCGCAGGCACGTCTAAATAATATAAACCTTTACAACCGGACGCGACTTTAGTTCTGTGAATGCATCCAGATCACACCTGTGGCTAAATCAGCCAGCCGTTTCCTGCTGATAGCGATTCAGGGAGCAATTTCCAGAATAACACACGACACATTCTGCCGTCATACTGTCTAGCCATACCTCACAGTTGTGAATGAGATTTATCAATAAACCGTATGCAGAGAAAATTACACTTTAGGTATTTTGCAAAGTAAATTGCTGATTTAAATGCACATTTTTAAGATGACAAACGTAATCATATCCATTGATTATATCGTATTAATATTAAAAATGAAAAGGTATAGATCAGGGGTAGCCGACCTGACTAGACCCACGATCTACTGTTTACTGACGAAACCCTATGCGATCTACCAATTACATACTTCTTGAAATCTCAAATGAAACAACATAGTTCAGTACACAATTATGTAGTATTGTAGTATTTTTTTTTTATTTTATTAAGAGGGAAAACATAAAACTAAAAATTATTCTTAGTAACTATTTATTTTAATATGAGCATTTCATCTGAGTATCTTTCGCAAGATTAGCAAAATATTGTATTTTTTGCCTTGCCACTATCAACTGGACTAATATAGTCCCTGTTATATGGAGGAGAAAGGGATTGTTAGCAATGGAGTTTGACGGCCCGATTGCTAACAATATGCCTTATTAGGTCGACCGTCACGTGGTTCCCCTTGGAAACCATCGTGAACAATTCTTGTTGAATTCGTCACGATGGGCTAATTGACCTACTTCATTCTCACCTATCAGCCTTCACTGGTGCCCCGCCGGTGTATACCAATAGCGCGGGTGGGGTTACCATTCTATTATCGATAGGTATCATAACTTAGTTAATAGGAAACTTTATGTGCTGATTTATGTGATACAGCCGTGGTGCTGTGGGGCACAGCTAGTTAAGTATATCATCATCATCATCATTATCATCATATCAACCATTAACTATCCACTGCTGAAAATAGGACTCCTCTTGGGGGTTTTGCCAGTAGTTGCTATGCTTGACAAGTGAGTTGGCGACTACAGTTAGTTAGTTTGTTGATGTTTTAAGAGGAGCGCTGCTGCCAATCCTTCTACTTTTAAGTTCCCTTAGTCGTCTCTTACGACACCCACGGGAAAGTAAGGGGTGACCTATTCTATGCTAAGATCACGCAGTTGAATTTAGTTGAGTATATATACTTTTATGCATTTGCTTTTTAAAATATGTACCTATTACTTATTCTCTTAAGATTATGAATTTATAATTCAATTACACTTTTTGTAAGAATGAAACTGCGTCCAATATATAATTACCTATATATAATTTTTTTTTTCAAATAAATGAGAAGATAGTTGATTTTTTTTATACAACTTAGAATGACAAACAAGCTGACGGCCCACCTGATGGAAAGTGATAACCGTCGCCTATAGACATGAGCAGTACCATGGACATAACAGAGTACACTGTTTCGCCCATGATACCCCCCATGCGTTGCCATTCCTGAGGACTCAGATGTTATTACTCTGTACCCTGTAAATTCACGCCATATCCCACCCTTCAAACCGAAACACAACCATGCAAACACAACTGCTTCACGGTAGAAACACGAATGGGACAGAGTTACTCAAGCAATCGACTTTTGTACAAAGTCTCCCTCTGGTAATATAAACGTTCGCGTTGTTTACACTTATTTTAAATCGTTATATATAAAATAAATTTACACGTATTTAAAATAAATGAATAGATATAATGAAGTAAAAAAGTTTGTTATTCCTTGACGCCTTAGGGTGGATTCGACCAAACTTTAATTCATACACGAGTAACTATACCGCCGATAGTCTATTCTATAATCTTATTCTCGAATAAATCAAAGTCATTTTTCCTTGCAATCTAACGTAACTATACTTGGAATAAGTAAGTTAAGTTTAGTGAAGGCCCACTATAATACAAGATTAACAGTACTTAATTATACCTACATATAGAAATCACCACACGCATTTGACAGCTCGTGAAACTTAGATCATATGATCCTGGGACGCCATTTTATTTTATACCACGCAAAACAGTGGTATAGTAGCATTCCCGAATAAGGTCGTTAATTTTAGAATTGTGAATGGTAAAACGTAAAATTAATTTATTCTCTAATAACTAGCACTTTAATCTAAGAATAAAATTTATTCTCGTTTGGTCGAATCCGCCCTTAATGGCTTAACCAATTGCCATTAAATTTAGTAATATCTACGTAATAATTCAAATGAAGAATGATAGCTACTTTAAAACCGACTTTAAAAAAGAAGGTTATTCAATTCGGTTGTATTTTTTATTGCGTTTAATCTAACTCACTTTCTTATGTATATTATTAGTAAGAATGTAACTAATCTATGTCTAAAAATCGCACCTATTTACTTACATCTATTTTTAAAGTTTCAGTCATGTTTTGGGTTGGGTCGTCATTACATCATTGGTGTTTGGCTACTATGTCATTATTAATAGACAAGCCGTCATGAAGATAGTCATTTTAAATTCCATAATTGGCAATTTTTTTGCGCGTCTCCATGCCGTCATATTATGTCCGTTCGGTAAAAATATTTGTATTAGCTTGTAAGGATTTTAACTGTATCTATCTATTTCTGATAACATTATGTTCTGTATTAAAAAGGTAAGATTTATGGCCTGAACAGAAATAAGATATCTATTATTTGTTTGTACATTATTGTGAAGCATTCCCACCAATAGGATCATAATGGGTAGAACTAAACTAACTTTTGATAATATTTTATTTACTTATTTATTTAAAGGAACACCAACAGCATATTGCATTTTAACACATAATAAACATTAAATATAATACAATATTAATGCACATGCCTATTATTCACAGCGTTTACTTTAACATAGTTATACAGTGCGAAAAAATGAAGTAACAATTATAATGAATTAAATTATAATAATATTATTATAGTATATAATACTGTTATATATGTACTGTTGTACATCTTTATTTTATATATATTATATGTTGTAATTTTTTGTGTACAATAAAGAATAAATAAATAAAAAAAAATGGCGAAAAAGGATAGAATTGAAATCAACATTGTGTGTATATACAAGGAATATATATATATACAAAGAATGGCAACGCATGGGGGGTATCATGGGCGAAACAGTATACTCTGTTATGTCCATGGTATTGCTCATGTCTATAGGCGGCGGTTACCACTTTCCATCAGGTGGGCCGTTAGCTTGTTTGCCATTCTAAGTTGTATAAAAAATATATTTAAAATATTTTTTATTAATAACTATTACACATTATATAATCTTTTGACCCACACTTAGTTTAGTTAACGGAAGTCATAATTTATTATTCTTAAATAACAAAGACCAATAATAACAGGAATATGCAGGGACAAGCAAGCGATACGGAGGTCTTAAATGGATAATGAAGTCGCCATAGTATGAATGGTGAACACTACTTGCCATTTAAAAGTTTATTATACATTTAAAAAATACTTTTACCAGCTTTGTCAATTAGATAAGGTGCTTAAGGTTTTAAGCTCAATTTAAAAACAGTTTGTGGGGACAGATTTAAAAACTGATATTGTACTGTCAAAAACTACAGTTGACAATTATACCAAGTCGAATAATGTAATTTTTTTACTGTTATTTTAAACAAGGGTTATCTATTTAAAAGCCACAAGAATAAAAGTCTGTGTCTCTCGTCTTACTCATAGATATATTAGTGTTTTACTAAACAAAAAAGTATGCCACCTATAGTCTAGTCGATATCAGTAAGTACACAAGGCTAAGTTTAACTGTGGAAAAAAAAACTTTTCAGGAATAATCAGTTGTGAGATGTACAAAATAATAGAATATGCAAAAACAAAACAAAAATTAAGACCCTTGTAGCTACTATTTTGATAACTGGACACGTCATAACAGGACGGAGTTCCAAATTTTTTGTCATTCTACAACGGGTTTTTTTTTTCGGGAACAAAATATTATTTGAATTAACATTGAAATAGATTACAGACAACTACACACGTGTACGTCTACTATAAGTGTCACACAATAACATTAATCGTCTGATTCTCAAACTAGGATATTCTATATTATGAGGAACCAACCAATGAACAATTAGGTATACCACCCAGAACACCCAGACCTGACGCATTTCAGAAAAGTTTATTTCCTTATCGGTCGGGTAATTTTTTATACCACGAAGTTGGCAATTTTTAAAATAGAATAGAGTATAGGTATAAAGCGACTACTTTATTTATATGTTATTAACAACACAAATATAATAAATATTAAGGTAAACTTATCTTAAATACCTTCAAATAAACAATATAGGTAATTTCCAACCACAAACTGGCGATAATTATAAAACAAAAAACATAAAATTTTTGATTGTTTACTTACGCGAATACCTTGTTCAGACCATAATAAAATACATACCCGCGTCAAAAGATGTAATTACATTACAAATTAATCTAATTGTATTCACAAACGTATTGTATCAAAACGGGACATTCTTTATTCTAAGAACTCGTGATCATTAGTTGAGGATATACTAATTAACTATTGTTGCTATGTCCTAAATTAATAGCATTTTTTAAATTTAAAATTACGTAAAACAAATCAAATCATACTAATTAAATTCATACACGTTATAAATATTAAAACGGGATATTCCCTATTGTGAACAATAAATATTAACTTAATATATTTTTGTTATGTGGTAAATTAATAATAACCGTAGTCGACTTTTAGCCGTGTAGGTCCCGGTATAGAATAGGTCACGCGTTCTTTTCCCGTGAATATCGTCAGAGGCGACTAAGGAATCTTATAGTTGAGTATCAAAAGTTTAATTGTGGTTGTCAACCCGCCTGCCAAGTGGCAACTACTGGTAACCTCCCCCCCCCCCTTATCAGGAAGGCTTTGTTCAGCAATGGCTACACAGCTAACGACTGATACAAAGTTTTAACAACGACGTATGATGGATACCATAGATATTATAGTGTATTCGGGTGGAGAAGGGATTGTTAGTAACGGGGACTAACAGCCCCATTGCTGACAACATACCCTAGCAAGTCGATCCCTACGCGGTCCCTGAAAACCATTCGAACGATGGGCTAACAGACCTGTTTTCATCCTCACCTATCATTCCTCACTTGTACTCCGCCAGTGTATACCGATAGCGCATTTCATTATCATGGTAGAATTGTCCATGGGGCTGTTATGGAACATATAACATTACCGTATATATATGACATAACCGTCGTCGAGACGACGTAGACATAGATGACATTTACCGCTTTCATCAGTTGGGCCATCAGCTTGTTTGCCGTTTTAAGTTTCATTAAAAAGAAAAAAATAGTAAATTTTGATCGACAATCAAAATTAAGTAAGACGCAATGATATATCTCTGCAGACTCCCAACAAAATACAAGAGTCATAAAAAACTCGTAAAATTTTTGCAAACTAGATTTATTGAGGACAGTACGACAGTAGTCGACTCCTATCAATTCGGCACTTTGTCTAATTGCCGATTTGTTTTGTTTACCGTTATAAATTAGACAATGGTGCAACTAACTTTCACTATGTTATATATGGTGCAATAAAATTAAGTATTGTCAATGGTTATTCCCTTACAGTGGCCATTCTCGAGCATTGTCTTTACTTTAACGGTAGTAGCAAGGAGGAGGTCTGACAAAAACTGTCGTGCGACACGAAATTACCAATGCATTGTATTACTGTTGACGGCTTTTTAAAAGGGCCTCCTGTATTCTGTACTGTACAATGAGATCGGTTCGTGTGCAACAATTAAATTTGACACAATGCTTGCTGTAACATCACACTTAAAGTTTTGAATAGGCGTATCATTGGACGTTTGTTTGATAAATTGCACGTCAACAACACGCCCCTCTTCCGGTTCAAGTGTACGACATGACGTCATTAAACTATGAATGAAATGTATACGAATATACGTTTTTTAACATGTGTTTTTACGTTTGCGTAATATAGATAACACGATAACAGTTCTAGGCATGAATTGTCATATGAATCAAATTATATCTGAAGTCTTATTATGCTGGCGCTGATACAATATTTTATGCGTTTTTTAATAAACCACGCTCCTCCTACTTTTTTTATTTGAATCAGCGACCATCTATGTACTAACTATGAATATAAGATTTAATCCAAAGAGGTAAAACAGTTTTTTTATTTAACTTAGAATGGTAAACAAGCTGACGGCCCACCTGATGGAAAGTGGCAACCGTCGTAATAGACAACAGAGTATACTGTTTCGCCCATGATACTGCCTATGCGTTGCCATTCTTGAGGACTCAGGTGTTATTCCTCTATACTCTGTAAATTCATTGCCATATTCCACCATTCAAACCGAAACACAGCCACGCGACACGACTGTTTAACCATAGAGACACGAATGTGACAGAGGTGCCCCAGTACAAAGTCTCCCTTTGGAGACTAATGAATTATACTGCAAGAGTAAAAAGTAATTAAGTACTGATAATAATGTAATTCTTTCCAGATTTATTACTATCTTCATCATCATTATCTCAGCCATTACTTGTCTATTGCTGAATATAGTTACATTACTTCCTTGCTATCCTGATAAATGTTATCTTGCCTACATTCTCATTTACATAGACAAAAAATACAGGCCTTAGCCTTAGCCTGAGCTTTAGGAGAATATTCGTTCAAACAGCACGAGCGCTGCAGACAGCACGAGCTAGAAAGTTATTGTTTTCAACATTATTGAGGGTAATAAACTCGACTAGGTGCGAAGATTGAAAAGGATGGGAACCGCTGTTGAAATTTTATTGTCCGTTATTTGTGCACCCGTATACAAATTTGGGTATAATAATACGAAAAGTAGGTCCATAAACAAACCCCTATATATTGTTTAAACCTTACTAATATTATTAACGTGAAAGTGACTTTGTTTCTTTGTTACTTCTTGGCGCCTTGACGGTGTAATCGATTGTTTTGAAATATGGTAAAGAGGCGGGAGGAGTTGTTAGTAATGAAGATTTAACGGCTCAATTGCTTGTAATATACCCTACCAGGTAGCCCTTCCACTGGACAAAATCGTGGTTATTTCTTTATGAATTTATCATGATGAACTAACTGAACTGCTTTCATCCTCGTCTATCACTAATGTCCCCACAATATATACCGATAGAGCAAACAAAATCGCCATTCCATTGTCACCCATAAAAAAAATGTTATACGTATATTGTGGTATGGAGAAGGACATAGGCTTTTTATTCTGCAACGAACATATCCCGATTACGCGAATGAAATCATGGCGAAAGTAGTAATTATATAAACTTAATCAATGATGCAAATTAGGCTTAAGGATAGTGAAAATGTACACGAGAGAAAAGAATCTGGAACGGGCCTCAATTTTACGCAATTCGCTTGCACTACAAGCCACTATATCGTATACGTACGTAAATATTACGTAACCAATTCCACTGATCCAACACAGTGACGATAAAAATAAATGAATACTAATCAACATTAATTAACACTCTGGTCCAGAGTATACCGTGAATCGTGAGTACAACTGCGTAGACGTATCAAGACAGTAATCAATTGATTTCTTAGACAGTCAATGCGTCATCAAACAGACCGGAATCAAATCCTCGATGGTCGATTACACAATACAAACGCCTACTACGCTCAATGGGTCAAACCCGTTGCTAAAAGTTTACGTTATTTGCTATTACGCGTACAATGATGTCTTGTTTGAATATGTAGTATGAGAGAATAGCGTAAACTGATCATTGGATATGGTATATAGGCAAAACACATGATTCACATGAACTGTCATAATTCTGACGCGAAACGGAGGCTGCATTGCTTAATTTAGAGGTCAAGTATATTTAGCGTTTTCTTCATAGTATTATTAGTTTTACGACACTGTTTTTCTCGTATTCAGTAGCAACATTTAATGATTCCCTTTATCTTATTTGAAAATCTTTGTAACCGACTTTAAAAAAGGAGGATGTTCTCATTTTGGTTGTATGTTATTTTATGTGTGAAACTAACACATAATTTGAATAATTGTTATATAATTAATTCGATTTAGATTTTTTTTATATCTGAAAGGATATACATTTAATACTAAATACCTTTATATAGCTAATGTGTATAATTAAACGAGCATTCATTAATTACTGAGCAAACTACCTAATTTATTATTTAAGGTGCCATGTATTAAAATATTACGTCTCCGTAAATTATGATTTCACTGCCATAACCCGCCTTTAAAAGCATATAAAGTAAATAGTAAATTCTGTAAATTAATGATAATTAATGAAATATTTTGTTTTTGTTAAATATTCATAGTTTCTTTTTTAGATTACAACATATATTTTACATTTTACAATATATAAAACGTTTAGTACCACTGTATTGAAAACTGAAAACATGCACCCTATACAAGCTTCAAGAAAGTCCATATACAAAATTGCAGTAAAGGAGAAATCTCAGTCGCTGGCAACCCAAGTCGGTATATGAAACGAACATAAATGGACCGCTATTAAACAAGATATAACAGCATAATTTCGTTTGATTTGACATGCCGAAACAATTTAATCATTATCTCTGTTGGAAAATTAGTCGTAGTATACTTGATCAAGATTACTCCTTAATTTTATAGTGGTAAAGTTTAAAATCGCGTGATCTCGCATATAGTTATAAGTCTTGTGGGATGAAGGGAGCTATGGCGTAGGAATTGGCGGTATTCGCCGACGACTGCAGTGGAACGGTCGCGATCCGGTATAGTCAACGGACTGGGTGGGCAAGTCACAACGGCCCCACTCAGCCTCTTTTTTGCTCCAGAATTTTGAATTTAAAATACAAAATGGTGTGAAAATATCGTCGATATCACTTCGAGCGATATAACGCGCTTAAGTTATCCGCCATATTTGTGTTCACACGCGATTTAGAAACGTATTTATATTGAGACTTCAAAATTGTTTTATTCACATCAACGTTACAAATTATAATAAAAATAATTATATCCATATCTAATTGCCAAGAAAATATAAGGAGATGGGTCTACAATTAAAACATTACTTTGTTGTCGTCAAATTATGTCGTAATTAGCTGGACAATTAAAATCGAAGGTCATTATGGTAGTAAAAACTGGAGTGGGAACTGATCCTCTTTTTGTTGCGATTATAGATGTAACACTTTTACAGAGGGTTTATTTTTGTATAGGTAGGTACGTAATTATAGTCTTAAGATACAAAATTAGTAATTAATTTATTTTAATATAAATTAACGACTTTAATATTATAAGAGATATGCAAATTTGATTCGCAAAATACAGCGTCTTTATAGTGAAAAACTTAATATTGTTTAGTAATTTCATTATTAGTATTCCCTACCAAAAACGTACAAAGAAACATTATAATACCTACAACTGTCTGTCCGTCCGTCAATCTGTTACAATAACTACTGATATATTGCTCTGTTACTAATGCTATCGATTTGAAATTTAAAATATTTTTATATATTGTTGCAATAAATGTATGCAATGGAAATGATTGAAAACATATTTTTATTTTCTTATTATGGTGTTCAAAAGGGGTACTGAAATTTTCAAATTTAACCCAATACATGTGGGGCATCATATGAGAAATAAAATATTTGTACATTTCAAAATAGATTTGTATTTTTTTTTCTTGCTGCGTAATTTTGTTTTTAAATATGATCGAAAATGTGAGAAAAAGTAATATCCCCACCTATATCTCCAAAGTTTGTGGAGCGAAAAATCTGAAATAATTATAATTTATAAAGATATATGAGAATACAACAGGAAAAATAAAAAAGTTTCTAACTAGCTCTGTTTTAGAAATCATCAAAAAATCTTCGAGAACAAACTTAATTATGCGGTCTAGTTTTTTAACCATTTTTAATGGTCCAAAATACAATTACACATTTCAGTATTAATAACAGTAACTATTAGATGTCTATTTCGTATACTTCGTGTATGTCTCGGCGTATGAGTTCAACGTTGACCGGTTTCATTATTAGTTTAAAGCAAAAAATGCATCGTTAGATAATTAGATATTTATAAATTCGGGATTAATCATGGAAGTAAACTTAGAAAGATTATGAGAGTAAAACAAAATTGTAAAAAGGATTGTCAATATCTGTTCATAATTGGCGAAGGCATAGCTTAATATACACATAAGAATATAGAGGCTTATAAAGCTTCGAGAAACTGTGCCAGATATAATAATCCTGTCTGGTACTATTAAGTTATTAAGAAGAATGACTACCACCAACAAAAAATAATGTAAGAGACCAAATAAAAAAAAATGACAAATCTAGAGCGCGTGAATCATAGATGATCAACAATACAAATATGTTACAAGGTTTTCAAGTGGTGGAAACACCATGTTTGACGGTCAATGATGCAGAATCCGATACGTATTCGCTGAAACTAAATGACGAAATTCAACGGACATAATAATACACGCAATTCGTAACACGTAACCAGAAAACCCCTTTTTTCTCTATGTTTGATCATAAACCCTTCAATATTTACAACATTAACTTCAAGGTTATTATCGCTTTCATTTACGACGTTGACAAGTGTATAGGTACTAATAATTTGGTCTAATATTTTTACGCTATTAAATGTCATCGTAGAAGACGCTTATATGACTTACAACACTCTGTTTTACTATTTCTCTCTACTTGTGAGAAAATAGTTTAAATTAAATTATGTTTATGTTAAAATATATTATGTAAAATGGATGAATAAAGACGTAAAAAATTTGTTCTTTTGTTGTTATCGTTTTTTTTTTTTTTGTTAATGTTCTTTATTATTTGAAAAAAATATATAAAATTTGTTAAAAACACAATTTCAAGTAACCAAGCGATTAGTACTTTTATGTGTTTAAAGCAATATCTTTCCCCATAATAGTCTTTACAAATTTTTTAAATTGAAAATATTTACTTTCTTAACTCTTTCTTTCTTTGTCTCTGTATCTACAAATTTTTTGAACATTAAAATACCTACATATTGTTTGATAGGTCTATAAAAAAATCTAAACTTATTACGTTTGGTGTACCTCATCAACCTAATGACGATATAACGCGAAAATAAAATAAATTAATAATTAATTGAAGTAAATAAATTTGAAATTGCTAATAATCTTATGAAATTGTAACCTATCTGCTCCATATAAAATCTATGACAAAAACAGGGAAGGCTGTGTGAAAACATCCATCGAGGGCCGGCGCTTGTCGACATGTGTGGGACAATTACAGTAACGGTACTAAATACAGGAAAATACATTAAACTACGAACTAATGAGGCAATCGTGATAATTGAACTTTTTATCAATCACACCGGTTGATCACTTGAATATTGATTACGATACTGTTTTGTTGTTGTGAGGTACTTTGAAAATTTAAAACAATTCTTCGTAAATGTGATTTGTTTCTTTTTGTTTATACATAAGTTATTTTTACTTGAATTGCGATCACTAATATTTAAATATTCTGTATACTTGAGTTTTATGTGACAGTTTTAGTTTAATGACCAGAGCGAGACGTTACGAAGTCTATCCATAGACATAGACATATTCCTATTTCACTATATGTTTTTTTTTTATAGAACTTAGAATGGCTGTGTTGCCATTCTAAGTTGTATATGTAACAGAGTATACTGTTTCGCCCATGATACTTGATATTGCCATTCCTGAGGACTCAGGTGTTATTCCTCTGTACCCTGTAAATTCACGCCATATCCCTTCAAATCTACCCTTCAAACTGAAACACAGCTATGCAAACACAACTGCTTCACGATAGAAACACGAATGGGACAAAGGTACCCAAGCAATCGACTTTTGTACAAAGTCTCATATATTAATTTTGCCGCCTTGCATCTTCTACACAAAATTTGTTTATAGAAAATTAAATATTAATATCTGTCTGAATGTATTTATTAATATTTGCAAATACGATTGTGTTAATAAATAACAAAATATAAATTAAAATCGGTTTTTTATAAGGACTGTTCTTATGGTAGGTAGGTATATTAAAAAAAATTAGAGTTTCTCAGTTTTTTTTTAGAAAGAACTAAGTACGAAAACGGTCTTACATTCATGTTTTGCTTTGTCCGTTTTCATATTTTTTATTATTTCGTGCTTAATATTTATAGAACTTTTACTATGTTATCTTATACATGTCGACATAATATAATCCTAAAATAATTTTAAAACTACGTGTCTTATTTTTTTTTTTAAGATAGCACAGTTTTTCGGCTTACGTAACTATTCTGATTTTTGATTAATGAATTTATGAAAATCTATATTAATTTATAACTACATATATTCATCATCGTAACAGCCGTTAACTGTCCACTACTAAACATATGTCTTCCCCATAAAGGGAATTTTTTCCAGTAGTTGTCATGCTTGGCAGGTAGTTTGACACTGCACCACATTTAGCCTTTGGTGATATTTTAAGAAAGACGCTGCTGTCCATCCCAGTCATCTCTTACGACATATACGGATAAGGAAAGGGTGACCGCTATATCTATTGCTAGCTATTAATATAGTTTCATACCTGAAAACTCCCAATAAGAACTTCTTCTACCTTTCGATGAAAACATCCGTTCAACATGATGAAGACACTAAGATTTTTTTTCCCACGCACCTAACTAATGCATTAACGTCCAATCTTTCCATTAACAATTTACGGATGGTACCACACCATGACCTCGAATAAAATAAACAATTTCATCAAAAATACAATACACGAAAAATATTATAAAACCAATTACAAATAACACATTTACACTAAGTGATGTGAACGCAATAAAGTCAGCGTGAAAACGTCAAGTGGTATACCATAGACAATCTAGTTGGTCTTTTTAAAAAAAATAATCAATATGTTTATTTTTTTTATATAGGTTTTAAATGTTACTTCAAATCTCTTTGCTTTCTTAATATTATTGCCTCCTAATGTTATATTTCAGCGGTTCCCCTGTTCGCTATAACTATAACAAATATGAAAATAAATGTTCTTCATTGTTGACTCAATTAACAACTTATCATGATTGATTGATAACTCTACATATTGATTTTGTTATTGAGTATTATATATTTTTTAGCCTCGTAAACGAAATCACGGGTATTGCTAACCGTTATTCTTACTTTTTTTAAATTATAAATGTAAAAATGGATTTGTTATCAAATTTAACTAATCGTTATCAAATTTAGCCAAAACAATTCTTTTTTTATATTTGTATTTAAGAGGCGAATTATTTGAAAAAGTTACTTTTTATTTCTATTAATGAGTATAAAATGGGTTTAATTATTGGTTACTAGCTTTTACCCGCGATTTTGTTCGCATGACCAGGATATGTTTAGTGTCGGGATAAATTGTAGCCTATATCCTTCTCTGTTTCATATACTACCTGTATAACAATTTTCATATTGATTGATTAAGCCGTTAAGGCACTAAAGATAACAAATCAATAAACAAAATACTTTTATATTTATAATATTATGTAAGTTAATTATTTTTTAACAATCAACGTATGTCGTTTGATACCTGTATGGAATAGGCCATCCCTTTATTTCTTGTGGGTGTCGTAAAAGGCGACTAAGGGAACTAAATGGTCAAATGATATGCAGCATTGGACATTTGACAACTGATATAATAATAATAAAAAAAAATCAATGTACCCCAATCGTACAGATAAAAATTTGTATTTATATAAATTTCGACTGTATCGGTAATGCATGTCACGTAGGTATATCGAAATATCTGATTACATTTCATAAGTTACTGAATCAGCCTCAAGTCATTGATCGGAACGGAAACCTCACCTGATGTATGGTCATATTTTGTTATTACTATATTTACATATGTTGCAACTTTAGAAATGAACACCTGTTTCTCTGACAGTAGTCACGTACTCGTATGCTGATAAAAACGAGGGCAATAGGTAGGTATGCTTGTGTTCTCAGGAATTGTTAGAAATGATCCCCCACAGTCACCTTTTATCGTCGCACCACTCGCCATCGATAGGGAATTCATGCTTACATACTAGAATTTAATTGGTCGCGCACAATGTGATTTCAGAGAAGTTTCGTCATGTAGTAGAATGAGCCAACGTGTCAAGATTTTCTCTATACTATAGTATAAGGTTCTTTAAAAAGGACTTACTAAGGTTAATTTAGGATCGACAACGCACACGTGACATCCTTAGTATTGCAGACGTCTATAGGCTATAGTTACCGTTTACCATCAGACGGACTGTATGCTTGTTTGCCATCTTTATGAAAACCGTTTGATAAACTTGGTACAAACTATAGGTACTTAATATCAGCTTGTACTAACAAAATAAACTACCTACATTTTATTAGTATATTACATACTTTATCTATCACCGCGTGGTCCGCCGTAGAATGGGCCACCTCTTTCTTTCTTTCTTTCAAGGAAATTTAATGGGCGATAAATGAGCAGCAGCGTCCATCATAAAACATCGTAAAGGCTTAACTGCAGTTACCAACTCACCTGCCAAGCGTGGCAATTACTGGCAAAACTATTCAATAGGGAGAGGCCTATCTTTAGCAGTCGACAATTAATAGTTGATATGGATTACATATTTTATTAACGTTTAGCTATTTGGCAACAGAGAATTGAAAAATATAAAAAAATATGATTCGATTACCTAATTTTTACTGTATGATTGAAAAAATTTCGAAATAAGCGTGATTTGAGCCCACACAGCATTTGACGTTACGCTTTATATACCAAGACTCTTATCAGTTGAGTAGCTCAACTCTTTCGTCAAAGAAGCTTCATTTCTCACTCATCTCGAAATTTATAGTCGCTATACTTGGCAATTCTATGAGAAAATTAATATTTCTAATAACATTCTAAGCGAATGATTAAAAACTCACCTTAGAGTACGATGCGGTCGGGGCTATAGACGGTTGTAAGACCTGCAACAAAAGAAATGCTATTTTTACTAAAAATAATACTAACAGAAAACTAACAAAATTACTTAATTGGACTCAAATTATTCCAACATGTACATATTTTTTTTCCAAAACGAAAATTCCAGTTTGAAATTGATGGCTAATAATGGAACTTCTAGTAGTAATAGTGGTAGTCAATATTCGACTGTTGGCAGAGAGACTCATATTAAGCGTAGCGGAATTTAACATTACATACAATATATATTTACCAGAGGGAGACTTTGTACAAAAGTCGATGGCTTGGATACCTCTATCCCATTCGTGTTTCAACCGTGGAGCAGCTGTGTTTGCATGACTGTGTTTCGGTTTGAAGGGTGGGATATGGCGTGAATTTACTGGGTACAGAGGAATAACACCTGAGTCCTCAGGAATGGCAACGCATGGGGGTATCATGGGCGAAACAGTTTACTCTGTTATGTCCATGGTACTGCTCATGTCTATAGGCGACGGTTACCACTTTCCATTAGGTGGACCGTCAGTTTGTTTGCCTTTCTAAGTTGTATAAAAAAAATGTGTACTGGTATCAATATCAATAGGAACACCCAGTAACTACATGCGAGCACGTAGACGGCTCTTATTTGATGTTCCGTTAAGAAGAACAGAGTTGGCTAAGCAAGCTTTCCTATCTCTTGCATTGAAACTTTCAATGATATTTTGAGAAGATATCCACATTTGGACGTATTTGCCTCCAACTTGCTAGAGTTTCGTTGGATGAACACAGAGTGTTTTTGTTCAAAGATTTAGGCTCTAATGTTATAGAAATAACATTAGAGCCTAGATCCTTATCTAGGAAGATAAGTTAAATATTTTTTATAATATTTCTTTTATGTATTTTTTTATATATTTTATTGTACTGATGCTTTCCTGGATGAGCGTATTAGAAGAGTGTAAAGCTCATCCAGTTGTACAATTAATTAGTAATATAATTTTATATTATAAAATACATTATATTTCGAATAACAATTATAAAATTATATCTAGAATACAGTGAAAGCACTCATAGGCTTTTATTTATTTAATTGGTATATTTAGCGATGTAGTGTATACTATCCTAATAATTTAAAAGAGATGGAAGATTAAAATAATAAGAATAAAAAAGATAGCTAGTGTTTATCATTTGTGCGGAAGTGTATGCAAATATAATGGAGGTGCTTATAAAACTTGGCGCCATCTCTAGGTTTCTTTTCGACACGCTTGTAATAAATGTAACTTTTTTTCTTTTTTATGTATCTTTATCTCCTTCGACGCGCATATTCCTCGATGCCGATTGATTTTTATCATGCATCATAGACAATATACCTATACTCTTTTCCAACCAACTTCATCAACCGACTTAAAAAAGAAAGTTCTCAATTGGATTATATTGTTTTATGTTTGTTACGTCATGACTTCGACAGTTCTAAACCAATTTGGAAAACTATTTTTTTATCTAATAGAATACTCTAACAGATTAGTGCCAGATAAATTTTATCAAAATCGATTCATTAGTTTTTAAATCCAAACAACTGGTATTATCACAGTTGAAGTCTGTTTTTATGGGACACAATCTTTAATTTAATTATATAGTGTATTAGTTAATAACTAATACTTTTAAGGTAAACTTATAACAAAAAACTGCAAGCATAAAATTGGTATTGTGTCCGTTTTTTATGACCGAAACTAATCATCAGTCTGAGTTTGATGGTAATTTGATATTTAGGTTAGATGGTCGAGCCTGGGGCTGGGAGCAATGGTTTTCGTGACCTAGATCTTTTTGAACACCACACCATTATAGATAGAACTTTGAATACAATAATTATTCGTACGAATGTTAATATAAAATACATTGAATTTTTAACAAATAGAGTTGTAAACTCTTTGAATTTTCTTTTCAGGGGAGGTTCATGTTACGGTGGTCAATATTAGCAAAATTACAACCTGTCATATCGCAGACGAGATCATGAGGAACACATGAGAAGGTCATATCGATAATTGTTACTAACGTATGGAAATTACTTAAATATTGTTCAGCACCAATTTGCACACGTCAAAATTTACTTTGTAATGAATACTTTTATACATATATTTGAACAACTCTCTAATAAAAATAACCAAAAATAACAAAATACAAAGTAGTATTTTTAAGTAAAGCATTTGTTTCATAATACATATAACATTTATAAAATAATTATATTTCTTTATACATTTATATAATACTATTATTATTAATTTATTTTTACTTATTATTTTAAAAAAAATAGTAACCAATTGCAAATAATAATTTGTATTTACAAATATGAATACATGACCACCTGTCTCATCCATTTGGTGCGACGATATTTTTCTTTTAGATCAATTACATACCTACTAGACAGATTAAAATAATTCAGGAATACTGGATAATATATAAATACATATTTAATAAATATATTTTCATTTAAGGAAACATTTTTGTATAGTTATTTTTTCAATCTCTCTTCCAGTTTCATTAAATATTGACGTTTGAACATGTATATATATATATATATATATATATATATATATATATATATATATATATATATATATATATATATATATATATATAGACTGCTATAAGGTATGGTCCCGTTCCTTTGTTCCTTAAGGCAGTCTATGAAGGAGGCTTACATTTAGCAGTAGACATATAATGGCTTATATGATGATGATGATGACAAAAATATAATAATATTGAAAATAAAATGCATGATACTTGAAACCTGGATATTTGTACATATTAACGAACTGGACCATACAATAAAGTCATGTTATAATACTCGTATTAGTCACTATTACAATAAATGTGGTTTAAAAATACAATGAAACAAATTTATTTACGTCAAACATATAGTATTACGTTGGACGTGTGGAATAAATTTTGGCAGCTGTTTGATTAACATTATAACGTGTAGATATTTTTTTTTATATTTTTATTTATATTGAATTTAATTGTAAAAAATATAATATAGCTTATGTTACTTGCTGATAATGTAGCATTCTGTAGGTGAAATAATTTTTTAAAATTTGTTAAATATATAGTTTTTCAGTTTATCCATCATAAACAATACCTATTTCTATGAATGTCATCGTAATCAATACTCTCTGAAGATAAACATCATAAGAACTCTAGCGTAACGGTTGGTTGGTAGATAATGCTATCAGGCATTAAGTCAAATATTAAGTAAACAGTAGTAGTAGTATTTTAATGTGTGCAAGTATGTATATAAATAAATAAAATAAATAAACAAATAAAGAATCAATTCTTTCTTCTTTTTGATATTAGTATAAATTATATTTTCCTGGAATTATTTAATTTTTTATATTTTAAATACTATATACGCGTAGTATTTGTAGGGATTTTTTGGAAATCAAACTTAAATACCTGTTGAATTAGTCTTTGATTGCTACGTAGCGTAATTTTATATAGACTGGTGACGAGTTTTGTCATTATCTCTACAGACGCCATCCGGTATCCGCAGCTTAAGTCTTTAACTAAGAATTTTGGGTAAATGTCTTGATTTTAAAATATTTTATTACTCTATATTTTTCTGTATGTTATATGGTATGTATTGTGTATATGTATTTTCTATATGTTATAAGTATTATAAATTTTCTTAATAAATATTTGCAAATACAGTTGCAAAATTAAATTTCTACTGTAAAATTTGGTAACTATAATATTAATACTACTTACTCTACGTATAAATATAATTATTATTTAAATATCGTAAATCATCTGTTTATTTATACAGAATGTATAATCATATGTTTGCTTATGATATGAATCAATACTGATGCAATAAGTAGTCATGGGGTGGGGAATTGATCTAGAAAAGAAAAGAGCCAGATGTTTTCTGCAATTACAAAAACAATACGTCATTAGTATTATCAAAATATAAATGACTATAACTGTACCACTAGTAGTACGTCTACTTTTTCAACCGACTTCAAACAGGAGGAGGTTTTCAATTCAGTTGTTTTTTTTACGTGTGTTACCTCATAACTCCTTCAGTTGGAAACCGATTTATAAAATTCTTTTTTAATCTGAAAGGATATATTGGCAGATTAGTTCCATATAAATTTTATCAAAATCGGTTCAGTCGTTTAGTTTTTAAATTAAAGTAACTGGTTTTGCCACAATTAAAGTCGGTTTTTTTATTCTATATAATAACACGTATCATATAATATGATCACGATTAAATCACTGACTGACTTCACTTTCACATATCAACATTTAATGGTACCTCACCAACGTATACTGATAGCACATGAAGTCAGTATTGCATATTCTTTTTTTTCTTTTATACGACTTAGAATGGCAAATAAGCTGACGGCCAAAGTGGTAACCGTCGCCTATAGACATGAGCAGTACCATGGACATAACAAAGTATACTGATTTGCCCATGATGCCCCCCATGCGTTGCCATTCCTGAGGACTCAGGTGTTATTCCTCTGTACCCAGTAAATTCACGCCATATCCCACCCTTCAAACCGAAACACAGCCATGCAAACACAACTACTTCATGGTTGAAACACGAATGGGACAGAGGTACCCAAGCAAACAACTTTTGTACAAAGTCTCCCTCTGGTAAATTGGTTCATCACATCAACAAATAAACAGACAAAATCTCGATCATAATTTATTTCAAAACTTTCTTATAGGTATATAAAAAAGTTCTATGTCCAATAGTGGACGATGAATATATTGTATGATGATGCATTGCTGAGTTTCAGTTGAAGACAAAATCGCAAGACAGAGGTTCCATATTACACAAATTACTCAAAACGCGAAGTAATCTAGCTATGATTAATTAAGCAAAGTATGATTACATCATATGATCATATCATCGAATCATTGGGAATGCCCACGAACAAGTGCAAGTGTTAATATCGGTTCTTGTGACTCACACGGAAGGTTGTTCATATTACTGTTAACAGTTAAGCAGTGAAAGTTCGACATTCAAATTCTTTTTCTTCGACTTTTACTTGCAATTATATCAATTAAGAAATGCAATATTTTATAATAAATTGTTGCAACAAATCTCTTTAATACAATACATTTGTAATTAGACGATATCTATGCATGAAAGATATTTAAGAAAAAAAAAAATTATAATATTAAATTGTTGCTTTACTTTTCCTGTATTCAATAATGCACCGCCTACTTATTTCTCGGTTTGCCCAATGGTTGACTGATAGAGAACACCGTCCGGTGTTAAGTCCGCCAAATGTACATAGAATTTTACTGAGCATTAAAATTTTAATGAATAAATAAAGACAATAGAATCCAAAACGAATTTTCGTTCTAGAGTAACAAATAAAGGAAAAACAACTGGATTATGAAGTGTCTCCTTTTTTCGATCGGTACGCTATCACAGTAGCGTAAAATACATATTAATTGCGAATTAATATGTATTTTAAAATAGAATTTACTTCACTGTTCATTATAACTAACCCTAATAATCCCGTTACTCTCATTCGAAGTTCAGCACCAGGATTTCCGTCAATCTCGACGCAACCGGAGCATTTCACGCGTAAAGCCGCTACACTCTATTGTTTATACCTGATTAAGGAATTAACAGAACCAGAGTACAGTGGCAAGAACCCGAATACGGAACTTGTTCGGCTATAGTTAGTATGAGCGTCCGTTTTGCCGTGGTTATTTATTCCGGCTATTGTTTGTTTTGTCACAGAGCTGTGTATATACACATTTTACACGAGTCGTGACTTTTTTTATGAATGGACATGCAATATGAAACGCGCCTGTCCTAATAATGTAGAATACGGGAAAGTAGACAGATCTATCTATATATTGGGTCTTGTTATAAGCTGCGAATTTATTTTATTATCAGTAGCATTGCGTATTTTCAACTTACCCCAAAAAAAGGTGATTCACAATTCGGTTGTATTTTTTTATGTTTGTTACCTCATAACTCCGTCAGTTATAAACCGATTTAGAAAATTCTTTTTTATCTGAAAAGATATACTTATAGATTTGTCTCGCAGAAATTTTCTCAAAATCGGGTCAATAATTTAGTTTATAGATCTAAATAACTGGTTTTGTCACAAATGAAGTAGGACACAATCTTTAATTATTATCACAATCTATCAATATGTTCCGATTATACAGACGAAGCTGAAGAAACAGCTAACTTGTTATAAGTAATAATATCATAAATGTTTTTAGATTTTTTTATTGTTAAATAATATGTTATTTAATAACATGTTATTTAGACCTCACCGAAGAGCAATTAAACAAGCTTGAGCGTCTCCAAAATTTATGTATCCGCTTCATATTTGGTCTTCGCAAATATGATCACATTTCTCAATTTCGTACTCAACTCAAGTGGCTCTCTATCCGTTTTCGTCGTAATCTGCATATCCTGTCTCTTCTTTACACAATCCTTTTTAATCCTGCTGCTCCTGATTATCTAAAAGACCGATTCTTGTTTCTCAGTGAGGCTAATGATCATACTTTACGCAGTGTCAATAACCTCCGACTTAAATTTCCCACTCATTCTTCTTCCTTTTATTCTAGATCCTTTACTGTTCAGGCAGTTCGTCTATGGAACTCACTACCTACCTCTATTCGGTGCGCTCAAACTCTTACTAGCTTCAAAACCTCTGTTAAATCTTACTACCTCTCACTTTAGTACTATTTTCCTGTGTTCTCTCTTCGTTTTCCTTCATCATTTTTTTCTGTTGTATGTATGCTGTTAAGTATGTGTATGTTATGTATATATTTAATTGTGTATATATTATATATGTATGTGTATGTATGTATGTATGTTATGTATATATTTAATTGTGTTTATATTATATATGTATGTGTATATATGTATGTATGTATCTATATATGTTTGTATATGATAATATTTATATAATAGTGCGCCACCTACTCTTTGTCTTTTTCTCAATGTCCTCTACCCAAAGGTTGTCTGGAAGAGATTGCTTAGCGATAAGGCCGCCTTTTGTATCACTTCTCATTAATATTTACTGTATTTGTTATTTCTCTTTTTACTTGGTGCAATAAAGTGTAAATAAATAAATAAATAAATAATTTATAGTTAAAGGTATAATTAAACTCTGCACGCACACAACTTATGCTTTTTTCGAATACTTGAATCAAAATAAGTTTAACATAACCAACCATATCTATATACAGAGCTCTAGTATGTATGTTATTACCAAAAGGAGAAGTCACATAATATAGTAGTTATAATCTGTTTAAACAAAACTTAATAAAAAAATAAGCCAATTTTGTCAAATTTATAGTAGAAACACTAAAATCTAACCAAAATATAACCTGGACCTACCCGTAAGACGTTTTAAAGATATTTTAAAGACTATTTATTCGAAATTGATAACATATCGAAACATTCAATCAAATAATTGATTTTTTATTTGTACTACAATCTGCATCAACAAGTGCATATGGTCTTCGTTTAATTACTTTTTTATTAAGTTCTATTCAAACAGACTATGATGTCTCAAAGTGTTATTTTTTCAAAACTTATTCGATATACATATATATTACGATCGATACAAAAATGACCGGAAGTGGCGAATTTTTGAGTGAACATCTAAATCCAAAAAAATACCTTTACCTTTGTAAAATGGTTTCTTAACCTCAACTCGATTGGTACCTAAGTAAATAATTTCGAAGTTTACTCATCACATCGACATGTAAATTTGAACACTGTAGTTATAATTTTTCAAACCGATACCTAAATACAAATTATGTATATTCTGATTCGAATAACTACCGATTAGTCATATGAATTTATGATAAATAATTTGATGATATTACAGAAGTGGGCTGGTATTATGTAAATAATGTCGTACGATATATATACGTGTATACTATAAGTACTTATATACGTATACTTAGCCGTCTGTTCTAATTTTTTATATCATTAGTATATAAGGTTCATATTTGTTTTGCGTTACATCTTAAACAAAATCTTCCTTTACAGATACGTGAAATATGTACTACAAAGGCCATGTGAGTAAAGCGGATATTAGTAATTTATATAATTATCATTAATTACTTATGCAGTTCGAGTTCACTTCAAATCGCAAATCGTAAATTTCTTTATCTTCTCTTTCGTTAGATAATTTTTTGTGACGTATCTATATCGATTTTTAATCTCTAAAAATCTCCATACACTAAATTTCATAGCCATTTACGGGAACTCAAAACATATATACCTAGCTACACAATACGAGTGCCTTACGTTTACTGCATATAAATGCCAATCACGCATAACCAATGGTAAATAATTTCACACAGGCGTGTAACTTTCCATAGCGGATAGCACACAGTGACAGCGTGACATTCATTGATAGGTGCACAAACACAGACGCAAATTATCAATGAACCTGACGTATACGTATCGTTTAATGAATGGAGACCTTGAGGTTGTTTCTCGAGGCGCTGACATTGGAAGCCGAGCAATGAACTTCTATGTGAAAATCAGTTACGCTATTATTTTATATTGTTGTATTGGATTTTCGTTAAGTAAATACATAATACTGCACATTACTGCTTATACGTCCGTGTGGTTCCGGCATAGAATAGGCCACCCATTCTTTTCTTTTGGATGTCGTAAAAGGCGACTAAGAGAACTTAAAGGTAGGTGAATGGGCAACAACGTTCCTCTTAAAATATCTCTAAAAGCCTAATTACGGTTGCCAACCCGCCTGTCAAACATAGCAACTACTGGCAAAACTTCAGTTATGGGAAAGGCTTATGTTTAACAGTGGATAGTTTACGGCTGAAATGACGATGATGTGGGACCTTAAGAGAGATGGTTGGATATGATATTGAATACTAAGGTAACTGAAAATATATGAATGAATGAAAGAACAGTATAAAACAGCGACCCTAAAAGATATACGACATGGGCAGGTAGTGCAATAAATAAAAACGTTTCCGAGAATATAGTACTTTATGCTATGGGCGATTTACTCGTAGAAAGAGTAAGTTTATGACTTACGAAATTTATGAATTAAAAATATAAATAAGGTAATATAATGCCGATCTCAGTGTGCTACTTAAAATATCATATAACTACATAAGTACAAATTTCTGTTTTTTTTTTATAAGAGGAAAAATTCATGGCATTTTTGGACCATTACTTCTAGAAGGGAGTGGGGGTTCAGAATTTACCAATGACAATAATTTTATATAAACTTGGAATTTTATATATTTAGTTTTTTATTTGGTAAATAAAGCATAATCTGTTTTCGCAACTTAAAAGTTAAAGCAACAATTAAAATTTGGGGATTGCTGCTAATAGGGATAAATAAATATAACTAAACTAAGCATTACTAATCTTTACTATTTATTCCAACTACACTTTTTATTATTAATATAATGATTAGATCGTCTCAAAATTAGTATAAGCTTTTTTCACATAGAAATAAACCCAGAAGCGTGAATTCCGAAAAATATCCTTGTTATTTACTAATTTCGCGCTCACCTAATTATTAAGAGAATTTCAAATAGATTTATGATAATATTTATCAAAAGCTTGCCTTGGCACGGTTAGTAGGCAGGTATTGAAAACTCTGCGTGAATCATTGGCATAACAAAATATCAGATCGTGCATGGCACGAGCGCGCCATTCTCCCAACTCATCGTCAGTGATTAAGCTGAAAAATATTTGATCTACTTTAGAATATATGGCTCTATATATTTAATGAGACTATCAGATCTTAATAATATAATAATATAGTAACTATAATCTATTAGCCATCTAAAGTGATTTACATAATTTGTTTTCCTATTTCTAAAATTTATGCATAGAAAGTAGCAGACAACAAGCTAATCCTAAGGTATAGAAAAATGAGAAAATATCAAAAACTATCAAGTCTGTGACAATCTTAGTCTATCAGAATGAACGTTACTGTAGTTTGCATATTCTAGTAACTTTTTACAATCACTTCAAAATGTATTAGGTCTAGAAATATCTTATTCTTCAAGAATAGCAATGCATCAGGGATGCCACGATATAGTTTATTTATTTATATCCTAATGATAAATTAATCGTAAATATTAGTAATTTATGATAATCATCAATATAATTATAATAAATATTTCTCTTTAATATATTTGTATCATAAATAATCCAATTGTTGGGAAAGGCCTCCCTTATTTTATTTCATTCTCGTTAATTTATGGTTCCGTTATATACTGATATCGGGTTAATAACTCCGCTATACACGAATCACGATAGTAAATTTGTTTTGTAACCCGCCAATGAAAATGCACTAGTCTAGTCAAGGAGCCTTTTGAACACTGCGGGTTCAATCCCTTCCCTCCCTGTTTATTTATAGGCGACGGTTACTATTTTCAATCAAGTTGTTCATCATCTTTCGTCAGCTTTTTTATTACTCCAAGTTGCATATAATTTTTTTTTAATGGATAACAATAAATGGTAACCCCAACTGCGCTATCGATATACGCTGACAGGATACTAGTGAGAGATGATAGGTGAGGGTGAAAGCAGCCCAGTTGTTTCATTGGAATGAATTTATGAAGAAATACATAATTAAGGTGGTATCCATGGGGGACCGCGATGAGGACGGATTGATATTACTATTAATTCCTTTCCCCCGCATAAAACATTTTATTTACTAGGTTCCATATTTGGGTAATATATCAAAAGCCTTTTTGGTACAGATTTCGGAAAAAGACATAACTGATTCGGCGTAAATAAAACCACTTAATTTTTTTTTAGTACTAGTATATATAATGCAATGTAATAAGTAAAACTAAGTTCATTAAATCCATAGTTTCCGAGGAAAAAAAAATTAATCTGATAACTTTTTGCTAACTACGCGATGCGAGTTCGACGAGCTAAGCTTCATTTTTTATTTTGGCACATAGTTTGACGACATCCTGTTTGGATAATGTTTTCCAAACGGATCTTACTGCCTGTTGACTGAACTATTGTTACTCCAATTGTGAACATTTCATTAGTACGTACTTACATCGGATATGACGCAAACCGTACAGTTCGTAGTTCCGTGATCCAAATCCGCATGGTTTGGCCCGCAATTTCGATATTTGCGAACACGTAATATAACTAACAGTTCTTCGAGTTTGACCATACATAGTTCTGCAAATATTCATGTGTCTGCGTACGTCTCTGTTTACTATCTAATTTTAGATAACATGATGTCATGTCACGTGTTTGTCGGAATACTAAAAGATTATAAATTAAAACAAACATTATAATTATTCACAAACTGTAATTTGAATCCTTTCCTATTTCCTACTACTACTACTATTAATCGTGTGAGGGTGACGCCATCTATTGTCAGATTTTCTGAACTACTTTCATTATAACCGAAGGCCTCTGACGTCTCTTATTGGATGATGGCTTTACATTCCCATTTAGGACTCTTCGACTGATGAAATTACTGTTAACGTTCACTTCCTACTTATAGCATAAATTTAAAATTATGAATAACATATACAGGTGAAACGAATATGACTAACATAGATCGAAGACTAAGGAGTCAGTGGACGCAGGTAGCTCGTGCCTGTTCCTTAGGGCCGTCTATGGGAAGGCCTATGTTCAGTAATGTACAGATAACAGAGGATATAATGATAAAGAGTGAAATAGAAATCGTTATCATCCTTTTAAAATAGTGTTCGACGAATAAATTTCAAAATTTTTTCTTAAAGAAACATATATTGAAATACGACAAAAAATTATTATCTTCCCACACTGACATGGCACATTTAGCAGTGAAATTTACTGGCATACTCTATAAATTGAACAAGTCCAAAATTTTTGGATTCAATTGATTTTTTATCATACTAGCTATAACCCGCGGTTTTACCCGCGTGAATTAGAAGATAAAGAATCTTAGATATATGCTAAGTAAAGGATAAAAGTTGCCCCTGTATCAATTTTTATTCCAAAACGTTCAGTTGTTTTTGCATGAAAGATTAACAATATCCATCCATCAAGAACTCTCACATTTACAATATTAATAGGATTATTTTGGTAAACAATGAAATGGTGTGAAGTAGCAAATAATAAAACACACAGCCAAGTCATTAACGTGCTCATAAATTCGTATTAGATAAGTGTTTTGACTACTTTGTGCCGTTGATTCATATCATAAAACAAAAATTACTCACTACACACAACACGCAGTAAAAGTATTTCAAAAATTTTTGCAATAATATGAAATCTTGCAAACTTATATAAAAGATATGTGACATATTTTTCAGATGACAATTTTTTTTCTACAGAACTTATTCGTTTACACACGACTAGCTGTACTCTCGCTTGGGTACCTCTGTCCCATTCGTGTTTCAACCGTGAAGCAGTTGTGTTTGCATGGCTGTGTTTCGATTTAAACGGTGGGATATGGCATGAATTTACTCGGTACGAATGAATAATACCTGAGTCCTCAGGAATGGCAACGCATGGGGGGTATCATGGGCGAAACAGTATACTCTGTTATGTCCATGGTACTGCTCATGTCTATAGGCGACGGTTACCACTATCCATCAGGTGGGCCATCAGCTTGTTTGCCATTCTAAGTTGTATAAAAAAAAAAAACATTCTGTATATTAAATTTACTAGTTTTAGCGAGAAAAAGTAACAAAAATCCATACATACGTCATTCAAATTCTCAATATGTCTTTCTCATGTTATTGTGGCAACCATTAAATTATTTTAGACTAGCGATCCGGCCCGGCTTCGCACGAGTAGATAGAATTTTCTAAAATAATATATAGCTTACATTACTCGTTGATAATGTGGCTTTCTATAGGTTAAATGTTTTTTTAAAATAAGTTGAGTACTTTTTGAGTTTATCCATTACAAACAATCAAATCTTTCCTCTTTATAATCTTACTTCTAATAATATAATAAAATTGTAACTAAAGGATGTCTGTACATCCATGTAAATTTGAATGTCTATCTGTCTGTATGTTTGTTCCGGCATCACGTAAATACTACTGCACTAAACTGGATATGGTTTTTACAATTCTGCTACTTAAGACGTAACTTAATATCTGGTATATGATTTATCTCGATAAGCCACCGAGAAGTAGCCTATTTCATTGGTATTTATACTTCTGTAATTCACGCGTACATAGTAGCAGGCAAAAATCTAGTAACAGTATAGAATTATATTAAGAGAAATGTTCGCTATAGCAATCTATTGGAAAAGCCTGTATAAACTTATACACCGTAGAACAACTAAAGACTGAAACGATGATAGCGGTGATTAACAAATTTAATATGTATATATGTATGTTTTTATTTTTTATACCACTGAGGTGGCAAACAAGCATACGGCCTACCTGATGGTAAGCGGTTATCATAGCCTATGAACGCCTGCAACACCAGAGGTATTACGCGCGCGTTGCCGACCCTGTATGTTAGTCTCTTGGGAAAACCTCGGCAGGGAGCTCATTCCATAACCTATGTTAAATTATAAATATTAAATATAATATTTAACAGCAAAGAAATAAAGTAAAAAGTATTATATATGCCAAATAATACGAGTACACTAATATATATATTTATATATATTCAGAGCATATTTTTCGCGTGACCTGTATCCGCATATCTACGAGCAGCATCTCTAATTTTCAGTGTTTCATATGAAATTAAAAACAAATACAAAACAGCATCCTACTGAGTCAGACATAGCGATGTAATATCTGTTTGTTTTGTCTGTTTGACCGGCGCCGAAGGTCGCTTTCACCGTGAATCATAAGCACCCGCGGAACGCGTGCCATAATTTGTCACTTAAAGATTGCGTTCGTTTATTTAATTACGTTATCATTTAAATTATATTACATTATACAATATATCTGTTAGCCATATGGTCCCAGCATAGAATAGGTCACTTCTTTCTTTCCTGTGGGTGTTGTAAATAGCGAGTAAGGGATGGCGAGGGATGGGCAGCAGCGTCCCTCTTAAGAAATCTCTAAACTAACTGTAGTTGCCAATCCGCCTGCCATGCGTGTCAACTACTTGCAAAAGCCCCCCAAAGGGAAGGCTTATACTCAGCAGTGGATAGTTACAGGTTGATATGATGATATATCAATTGGTATTGGACAAATAAAAACCAAGATGATGATAATGATGATGATATACGTGTTAGAAGTTATAGTTTTATTTAATTAAAATTTTTGAAATAAGTTTATAAAGTCTTTAATCTAAAGGGAATAATTAAATTGTTTTCTAATCAAAATTGTTATAGTTATTATAAATTATTATATCAAAACTAATATTATAAAGAGGGAAGTTTTTTTACATATATTTTTAATAAATAAACTGAAAAATACTTAACCGATTTTATAAATTCTTTCATCTGTAGAAAGTTATATTATCAGCGAGATATAAAAATTATTAAGTTTAAAATTTTACAAATCTGCATATACGTACATACATACATATATATACATATGAAGTACCTCTAGACATTATTTGTAGAATTTGTAAATCAAACATCTCAACATCTGTATTATTTATCTATATAGTCTCCATAATACAAGTAGGATGTAGATAGTTATCAAAGTCACAGAATGAATCACCTAATTATATTTTGTATTTATTTTTATATTATTAATATGTTTTTGACGATCTTTTTATTATAGCAGTTGACATAATTATCTCACCTTCTGATAATTGCGGGTTCTTTTTAATGTCTGATTATGAAACCCCGCCTACGCTATTGGTATACACTTGCAAGGCACCAGTGAGGGATGATAGGTGAGGATGAAGCAGGTCAGTTAGCCTATCGTGCCGAATTCAACAATAAATCAATCATGATGGATTCCAGGGGGACCCGCGAAAAGGTTGACCTGATAGGATATATTGCTAGCAATGGGGTTGCTAATCCCCATTACTAATTCTCCGTCCTGATCGCGGGTTCGATCCTATACAATACAAATATCCAATCACCTATCAATCAATCGCAAGTCTTCTTGACCCTTCCTTTAGGAAGGCTCAGGCGAGGCTTCAGGCAAACTCCATTGCCCAGAATTCATCACCAGAGGCATCTAACCTCAGTTTTTGGGTTCAGTGCCCGCTAGCTAGGATCATGGTGGTGATAGGTGATGTCTATCCCTTGTCTTATATCCATAGTACAAGTTGTACCTAGTTTGAGACTAGGTGGCGCTATACGTATGTTCCGTATTTATTAATTTATGTTGTGTTTACCACATTCTAAACATGATTAATGACACAATTTAAAATAAATATTTTTTTGGAAATTTTATCTGTATATCTGTATGTTTGTTCTGGCGTTATGCAGAAACTATTTCACCAAATTGGACAAATTGGATGTAGTTTTTACAGTTATGCTCCTGAAAGTCTAACTTAAAATCTAGTGGATTTTATCGTGACACGTCACCTAAGTTATCTATACAATTGGTTTTTCTACTTCTGAAAACCACGCGTAAGCTTAGTAGACGTAAAGCTAATCAGTAAATAAATAAATAAAAATAGATATACAAGCATCATACATACCTGAGGTCATTTATACTAATATTTATTTTAGTGACCAAAATCAGAATTGCATTCTTAAAAGCCTTTGGAAATTCCAATTTTCTGACGTTAAATTGAAGGCTCGAATTCTGGGAGATCGAAAGTTGCGGTCAACATGGACTCGGTGGTCGTCTGAATTGCGAGACTCTGAGTCAAAGTTGACGAAGAAACTTTTCTATTTTCAAATCCTCTTGTAATAAACATGAGAAAAATGAGTCAGGTCAGATAACAAAAAAAGAAATGGTCGTAAAAACCACGTGATCACTTAACAATGTATGTATAACACTATGTATAACAATTTTAACAAATTAATATTTCTATTCGTATTACTTGGCAAAAATGGTATAGATTCATACTCGACTACATTACAGAAAAGACAAAAAAAAAAAATTATCTACCCAACTAACAACTTGACGCGCCACATTACGAATTTTATGGAAGGCTTAACATTTTTGTCACTTATCGCTCCAACCTCCTTTGCAGAAATTATTCAGTGCCACTAATAGAATATTGTCTTAAAGTTTAAGGAATAAAATAATTAAATCATTAGATTCTTTTAAGACTTAAAGAAATATAATCATTTCATTCAATTATACCCTGTATAGATTACATAAAAACCCTTTACTCATAAAATCGGTGTGATTTACTGCCTAACTTTAAAGAGGATACCAAGTTTTTTGACTACCACTTTTGCTTTGAATTCGATGAAGCATCAAAATATTGCACTTCATTTTTATTTATTTTTTTACAACACCAAAGGCATTGCAGGTGTGCTGCCGGCCTTTTAAAAAGGAATATGCTCTTTTCTTGAAGCTTATAATATTGTATCGGTTCGGAAATAAATGTAAAATCATGTGAAGAAAACACTTCAATAGGTAAAATAGGTTTGTATTAGATTTTAATTTTTATAAATAATGGAGAAAGACTATTAGATTCTTTGTATTGTTATCTAATAATTTAGAGTATGGAAGTATTTTTTTTTTCTTGAATTTATCACGATATACCAACTGATCTTTATCCTCATTATTTCATCCTTCCCTATTATATAGTGGTATACCATTAGAACTGGGAAGTGTACCATTCCATTATCATCCAAAAATAAAAATATAATGGGTGTAATCATCGCGGAAAAACTTATGTTTCATACAATCAGTTAAGAGTAGTTGCAAATGAAACCATATCAAATTCTAGTTTCACGGACACCATCAATGACGTACACGTGAATAATGACATGATTCATTCATTTACGGATACGGTACAGATGTACAGATATAGTAAAATAATATCCCATAGTACTCGTACGGGAAAACCTAGATGTGTCTCGATCAGCTGAAACAAGGTACCATTCATACGGTTTATGTACCATCTGTAGTAATATGGTATTGTGAATCATCAATTAAAATTTTGCGATCCTGTCATCGCATATCTTTATACTATTCAAGTCAAATATAATAGGAATAGTAGAAAAAGAGATCCCTAACGATTATCCTTACTAATATTATAAATTTAAAAATGAATTTGTTCGTTTGTTTATTACCTTACAGTGCATAATGCTTAACTAGTCACTATGAAATTTAGTATATACGTAATATGGGATGAAGAAGAAAATAGGCTAATCTTATCCTGGCCAGTAAACATATCTCTATTACGTGGACAAAGTCACGTGGTAAAACTAATGATTATATAAATGTGAATGTTTATCTTTTTTTAAATTTAAAAACTTAATCACATAACAAAACTGTTTGTATCGCAAGATACAAACAATTTTCGTATGCGATTAACTCTCCTTGATAATAGTAATACATTAACGTACGCAATACCCTTTGATTATACATTTTTAATTTATTAACTATAACAAATAGGTGCGTTTGATTTGTAATATTTTGGTTGAAAACAAAGAATTAAATCAAAGGTTTATGCTCAACATTGGTCAGTTAACGACTGATATGATGATGTCAATAATAATTAGGTTACACGTAGGTACATTATTACAGTTACACAAAAGATACTTAATTATCTAACACGAATATTTTTGACTATATAATATTATTCAAAATACTTGCATATTGTTTCATTGTCTCTATTAAAATGTTTTTATTACTCGCTAGTTTTTTGGACGCTAATTCGTACGCGCGGATTTTAGAAGTAAAAAAATTAATAAATTAGACCACTGCTAGATGGCAGATCAAAATAAAACATATACCAGTTTTTAGTGCAAAAACTACATCCAATTTTAATAAATGTACATACAGTCTATAGGCAACGGTTACCACTTTCCATCAGATGGGCCGTCAGCTTGTTTGCCATTCTAAGTTGCATAAAAGAACATATAAAATTTCTAAAAATTATTGTTTTGTAATCTATTATTTATTACGACTATATAGTTATAATGCAAAATGAAGGCTATAAGCAAATAATTATATAAATGTACAATAAATAATTTAAAAATTTTAATCTACAAATATGACTGGACTTTCAGTTTAAAAGATTTCACTTGAAAAATTAACAGAGAAAAGTATGCATTTAAAAAAAATATTTCCTATTTTAAAAAATGCGCTGTATATTAACACATAATAAAAAGTGAAAACGTATTCCAGAGTAGAAACCTCATCTGATTAGACATAGTGTAGAGCGACTGCTAGTTATAAGGCAAGGCGATTTCCAAAAATATTAGGAACATTTGGATGCGTGAAACCTAACACTATATTAAGTGAAGCACCTTGGAAGACGTTTATATCCAGCAGGGTATTACTATAGTCAGATGATAATGAAGAAATATTTGATTGCATTAATTTATCTATAGGTTAGAATTAGGAAGCTTTCTTTGAACCAGCAATTTACACAACAGCTTAGTTAACCTGTTGGTGGAAATAACCATATAAAATGTATAAGCCCTAAAAATGTAAATTTTCCATGCAATACTTTTAAATGCGTTTACATTCTTATTACTATTATTTCTTGCATATCTTTATAAGGAAAAAGAATAACCTTCAAAGTTCAAAGTACTAAATAAATCGTTTATAGCATGAATAATGTATATTTAATGACAGTAACTTTATTATATTGGTTTACCAAACCAATCATCGTAGACACATTCCAATGAGATTTGAATGTATCTACGATGTAGTACATTTATTTTTATTGATCAATTAAAATGAAAAAAGAAAATACACATATAATTCGAAAATACTATGTATATAAATCTCTAAATAATAATAATACACTAATATTTTGAAAAGGAAAGATTTGAATGTTTGTTTGTAATAGATAAAGTCAAAACCGATTTTAAAAATACTTTCACCTATAGAAAGCTACGTTATTAGCAAGTAACCTAGGCTATATATTAATTTAAAGAAAAAAATTAGAGATCCTTATGAAAGTTACAATAATGTACCCAAAATATAAAAAATTGATTTTATTAGGTAAATTTTTGGTAAAAATTAGGCTAATATAAAATACTAATTTATTTTTCTATCTATCTATTTGTGCAAAGTGTGGGTTTATTGCTAGTTATTTATAATAATTATTAAGTTTTTTTTTTTATTTGTAACTGAATGTTAAGTTTATTTTTACACTTTATATCTCATTATTATTATCTGTGTAATACTAATTGGTTGCCTTGTATTTGTGTAGTCCATGGAGATGGGGCACTGGTGACTTGTAACACAGGTTCTTCAAAACCTACAGCAAGCACCAGTCTCTCACAAAATTGGTCGTACATATCTAATTGTACCTCAAATTGTTACTTTATACTACCTTTTGTGAAGAGAAAATAAACCATTCATTCATTCATTCAAAGAAATAATTTATCCAAGAATTTCTCTCTATTTTATATTTATAGAAATAACGTTTTTTGTACATGTCAGTAGGTTTATAAATAAACTGTTGGATTGATTTAAACGAATAGAATATAGTTAGTTTTATGATGATTATGAGAGTGTTATGGTTTAATACTTATACAAAAAGGACAAATCATGAACAGTTTTATAAAACAAATATGATGTCCATATACATGGACCATATTCTGTTAACAATATATGAAGCTGGTGAAATTTTCAACGTATAAATTATTCAAAATTGCATTTAATATTATTACTATATTAGTGTTTAGCATAACGATGTGTGGTACTAACATAGAATGGGCCACCCCTTCTTTTCCCGTAGATATCATAAGCGACTAAAGGAATTTAATAGTCAAGTGATGGGCAGCAGCGTTCCAGCGCAACATCACCAAAGCCTAACTGCGATTGCCAACCTGCTTGCCAAGCGTAGCAACAATCTCCCATTATGGGGAAGACCTATATTCAACAGTGAAGAGCTAACAGCTGATATAATATTAATAATTTAGCATAAATGAAATTACAATTAAAAAAAAAAAAAACATCCCTGCACATATTCGCATAACAAAACCTTCCGGTTCATTATGACTCAACGATAACCGTATGTAGTTTTCCATGCTAATTGTATGGTATTATATGGTAATGTAAATTCTCCTAACTTGCATGAAGACATTGGGAATACCAGAAGATTTACTGATAGAAGTATTCTAAATGGAAGTTACTCATCTTAATTCGCTATAAATCCCTCAACTCAAGGGGGAAAAGGATCGTTAGTATTGGGGTCTGTTAGTCCCAGTGCTATATACCCTATCAGATTTCCTCCTAAAAACTATTGCAAAATTTGTCACGATAGGCTAACGGACCTTTTATCTGCATCTGTTATCTCTCACTGATGCCCTGTCAGCTTATACGGATAGCGCAGGCGGGGTTACCATTCTATTGGTTGGTATGTTTCATTTTTTTTAAAATTTAGCAATGCCTTTATTCGTAATTTTTAAATCATAGCTCGTTCATATATTAAAATTAAAAAAGTATATATGGTACAAGGACGTAGAAAATGAAACCGCAAGATGGTACTAATTGACACCACCATTATATAATATTTATACATACATTTTCTCATTTGTCAAACACTAATTAATCATTATACTTATTACAAACCAACTTCAAAAAAGAGGAAATTCTTATTTTATTTGTATTTTTTATGCTTGCTACATCATAACACAGTCAGTTGTACACCAATTCGGAAAATTCTTTTATTATCTGAAAGGATACGCTTACAGATTGGTCCCATACAAATTTTATCAAAATCGGTTTTGTAATTTAGTTCTCAAATCCAAATAACTAGGTTTGCTACAAGTGAAGTCGGTTTTTTTTTTAATTCATACAAAATTAATTATTTATTTAAAAATAAATAAACTAATTGAAATTTTCATACATTTATATTCCCTTAATAAAGAGAAATAAAACAAATAGTATTGAACCTATTTTTTATTATTCTAAAAATATTTATTTTTCAAAATTTTTCTTAAGGATGAATAAAAAAAATAATAGATTTTATATACAAAATATTATTTTTGTTTTAAAGGGGCTAGTTAAAGTGAACACAGTAACATGATGTGACCTGTAAGCAAGTAATGGGATCCATACGTGAGGATTGCCATCACATCAATTTATACTATGTTGCTGAACATCATTTTGCCAACCTACAAATGCATTTCTTCACGACCCGTTTAAATATCGTAGAATTATAAACATTGCATTGAAGTCGGTTGCTTGGGTATCTCTGTCCCATTCGTGTTTCAATCGTGAAGCAGCTGTGTTTGCATGGCTGTGTTTCGGTTTGAAGGGTGGGATATGGCGTGAATTTACTGGGTACAGAGGAATAACACCTGAGTCCTCAGGAATGGTAACGCATGGGGGGTATCATGGGCGAAACAGTATACTCTGTTATGTCCATGGTACTGCTCATGTCTATAGGCGACGGTTACCACTTTCCATCAGGTGGGCCGTCAGCTTGTTTGCCATTCTAAGTTGTATAAAATAAAATCTTCAAAAGATTATTGCGGTAACTCAATTAGACTCTTTTGAGTTCCCTCTATAATGTTATCACTATTATACTGGTAACATGAAATACATTTATGATTTATTACTAATAAATATAGTTTTATATTTATAATAAGCAGTTATTTATAGTTTTGTTATTCCTTTAGATCCCTGTCTAACAGAAATGCGGCTCTATATTCTGGAAGGATGTGGCGTGGGTGTCTTTCCTGTAGACTCTACAAGTATATATTGATAACAGGGATCCATTAATTAATTATATCCGTAAATATCCATATTTACTATCGCCTTTTAATTGGTCAATATTTTACTTCAGTTAGATACAAATATTATGAAGCATTCGTATTTTTGTTTATAAATACAGAAAAAAATTGCCTTATTAAAAAGTAATGTTCTTCTTTAGACCCTTGGTATATTATTATGTTATTTAATTCCAAAATGCAAAGAAAATATTTTATATTAAGCAATGAATAATATTATGGTAGGAAATAATTGTCACTAATGAGGTTTAACTACCCGTCTGTTAGCAATATATCTGTCGGGCTGACCTCTACGCCGTCTCGATCGCCCCTAGAATCTCGTATCGTATCAGCCTTTAACTGTCCACTGCTGGACAGGCTTCTCTTATAAAGGAGGTGTTGCCAATAGTTTCCATGCTTGGCAAGCGGATTGGCATCCGCAGGTACGCTTTGGAGATTTTTGTAAGAGGGACGCTGCTGCCCATCTTTTGCCAATTAAGTTCACTTATTCGCCTCTTACGACATCCGCGAGAAAGAAAATGGTAACCCATTCTATGCCGGGACGACACGGCACCCTGGAAACTCGTATGTGATTAATTAATTCCTAATGGATTCGTTAACAATAACGGGCTATCTGACCTGAGTTTATTCTCACCTATCATTCTTTACCGGTCGGTACTTAATCGGCGTAAATTAATAGTTAATAGGCGTTAATAGTACAAGCTATACATATAAATTTATCATCATCTTCCTACCCTTATTCTAATAATATGTTTTTATCCATATTACAAAAAGATTTGGCTTTTAGTTTTACGACCACCCGTTCGCCTGACGTCAACCCCGTTTGGGAATTTAACATAATATAATAATATATTAAATACCGGTTATCCTAGGGTTAAGGGGGGTTTTGCCCGTAGTTGCCACAATTGGTAAGCGGGTTGGCAACTGCAGTTAAGCTTTGATGATGTTTTAAGAGGGATCAGCTGCTGCCCATCCGTTTATTTTATTCATTATTTATTATTAACATCAGAGGAAAACGTTTAAGTTATTTATATAACGTAATGCAATAGATTGCATCAAAAATATTTACATATTTTCCTGTAGTAAGCAAACCAATGTACGTAATTTACGTAAGCAGACTAATGACATTAGACGATATCCGATATCATATAACATCATTATCTGATATCGATAAATTTATCGATATTACGTAGGTAACAAAAGAACTATTGTGATGTCATTATTAAATAAATGTCTAGTAAAATAGCAAACGATTTTATTCACATATCACACACTTAAAATATGTGGTTGGGATTGAAATATATGTAAAAAAAAAATGTATACATTAAATATTGTAATTGTAATAATAATATTATTATTACGTTTCTCTTAGTCAAGTTTTTTTTTATGCAACTTAGAATGGCAAACAAGCTGACGGCCCACCTGATGGAAAGTGGTGCACGTCGCCAATAGACATGAGCAGTACCATACACATAACAGAGTATACTGTTTCGCTCACGACACCTCCCATGCGTTGCCATTCCTGAGAACTCAGGTGTTATTCCTCTGTACCCTGTAAATTCACTGCCATATCCCACCCTTCAAACCGAAACACAGCTATACAAACACAACTGCTTCAGTGTTGAAACACGAATGGGAAATTATATATGATTATTTTATTCGTCTGTCTTTTAATTTATATCACTATCAACTGACCCATTACTGGCCACTGCTGAATTTAGGGCTCCCATATAGACTGCTCTAAGGAACAGTCCTGATTTACCAGTATACACTAATCCCTACAAAACCTTCTGTCCCATTCGTGTTTCAACCCTGAAGCACTTGTGTTTGCATGGCTGTGTTTCGATTTAAAGGGTGGAATATGGCGTGAATTTACTGGGTACAGAAGAATAACACCTGAGTCCTCAGGCAACGCATAGGGGGTATCATGGGTGAAACAGTATACTCTGTTATGTCTATGGTACTGCTCATGTCTATAGGTGACGGTTACCACTTTCCATTAGGTTGACCGTCAGCTTATTTGCCATTCTAAGTTGTATAAAAAAAAATCATTTGAGATCGTCACTCCATCTAGTGAGGGGTTGTCCTACACTGTATTTACGCTTTTAGGTTCGCCACTCAAAAACTTTTCTACTAATCGTATCTTTATATTAATTCTTGATTCTATATTCTATATGACGAGTTGACCCATCGGCCGTATCTAATAGCGAGGACAAGTCGCTCTATTATTTATGCTACCCACAACTATAAACATATACCTATAACAAAAAATAAACGCTTTTCGACGATAATGTTATCAAGACTACCATTGGAATTAGCTTTTTTTTTAAAAAAAAAAGGTAAATAAATAAATAAATTCCATATATCCTTTTTCTTTCTCCATGCAGGTTATATAAAAAAAAAATTGAATTTGGAACGGACAGTGTCTGTCAAGTCAGCCAGTTGTTCAATAATTTTTAAGGCTAAATTCTGTTTTTTTTTTTTTATATTATAGTAAACATTAAAATTAGCTACAAACATGGAAAAAATCTTAATCAAAATTTAAAACTATTACGTCGATTAAATCAAAATACAAGGAAAATTATATTCAAAACCGGCACTAACCAACATTTATTGTTGAGTCTATAAATAAACCTTGATTATGTAACAGTATAATCAGTCTATTATGTGCGTTGATACGTTTCGTTTTCCGAGCGCGATGACCTTGGTGTGGCGCGCGCGTCGCGGGCGTGGCGCGACGTCACCCGCGTCACAAGCATATACGTCACAGTTCCACAGAACCGTAGACGCGATAATAGGGTGACTATGGCTTGTGTTCAGTTTTATGAGACATATCATAATACTTTTGCGTTTAATTTTATTTATATAAATAATAAGTGGCTAGATGACCACTCAGAATCGAGATTGTAATTTCAACGTTAGTAGTTAGTAATCAAAGTAGTAATCGAAGTATGCTACTTCGGATTTATGATGATAAGTCAAGTCAAGACGATGATAAGTCTTTCAATAGTATTAGAATAGAGCAATTCAATTAGTATTTTGCGCAACTTATATAACACCCCAAGCTTACTTTTTCTATTCCAATTTTAAAACAAACAATATAATATGAAAGGTCTTGTTTTTTTTTTCTAACATACTTGTTCAAAGTAAATATTAAAAAAAAATATAGCAATTGTTTTTAAAGAAGATTTTTTTACATAAAATAGGTTTTTTTCTTCAAATTATTGTTTATACTAACAAATAAGTAATGAACTCCCAAAAGTTTGTTTCGTATTTAAATAATAAAATATTAGTCCTTAGTAGACAATATTTGTTTAAGTACACATATTTAAAAATATATATACAATAATAACATGTTAGTAAAATTTATTAAAATCAACACAATCAACAAATCATGGTCACCCTACACATTAACGACGTCACACACAGCGCGAGACTGTTAGCAGTTACGCAGCCCTGTGGGGATTTTGTATCCATAACGTTTCCGATCCGAGCTCCGTCATAACTTCTACCAGGAATCATCAGGACAAAGTCCTGTGTGTAACCCTAACTGACAACCATGATATAAGCATATCCGTTTTGACTCAATTGATTTAAAACGCGTGGGAAATTGTAAAACATTTCCAATCATCGCAGTGACGTTATGATGATTGCTGCGATAAAACAGTAATCATGGAAAAACATACGGGTTAGGGGATATTTTAATGAGAAATTATGATGATTATTCATTACCTGTATACAGTGAAATAGTTTGGAAATTCTGATGACTGGAAATTGGTTTCGGGGTACGAATTGGAAATTTTATCGTTTCGTTTCGTTTCGTTTCTGTTACGCCCTCGTGACCGGGATATGATCGTTGACCGAGATAAACAGTAGTCTATATTCCTTTTCATTCCGTATAGTACACGAATACTAAATTTTATAGTAATTGGTCAGGCAGTTAAGATGCTAAGAGGTAACAAAAACAAACAAACTCACTTTCATATTTTTAATATTAGTAAAGATGGATTATCTAGAAACATATAAATTAAAATGATGGAGGCTTTTAACTTGTTGAAAGGTTCTAGATTGTTATCACTAATATTATTTATTGGGGGGGAGGGGGAGGGATTGTTAGCAATGGAGTTTGACAGCCCCATTGCTAGCAATATGCCTTATTAGGTCGACTTCGACGTGATTCCCCCTGGAAACCATCGTGAACAATTCTTGTTGAATTCGTCACGATGGGCTAACTGACCTACTTCATCCTCACCTATCATCCTTCACTGATGCCCCGCCGGTGTATACCGATAGCGCGGGTGGGGCGACCATTCCATTATTATCCATTAAAAAAAATATCCTTTTATTTATTAATTGTAACATAACTAAATTAATAAATTCTTCTTATAAATAATTAATTAACAAGTTGTAAGAAATTTTATTGTATATTTGCTATAACGATTGTAAATTATTAGAAAGGGGGGATAGAGATTGTTAGTAATGCAGATTATCTGTCCCATTGCAATATACTCTATCAGGTCCACCTCCACGTAATCCCCCTGAAAACCATCTTACTGAATTCCTGGTGTATTCATCATGATAGGCTAACTAACCTGCCTTTTCATCCTTACTTATCATCCCTTACTTGTAGCCCGCCAACGTAGATATACCGTTAGCGCAGGCGGCGCTACCATTCCATTATCATACATTAAAAAAAAATATTAGGAAAATAAACGATACTATAATAAATAAAATAATTATATAAATAAATATAATTTGTGTGATAAATGTCACCAAGATTACACACACTTTATTATATGATTTAGAAAAATATAAAAAATTGTTAAACAGTTTTGACATCATTATTGTCTGTTTAGATATCATTTAGTCAACGAAACCCTACTAACTACTAACACTATAAAAAAAAAATTAAGAAAGTGATTTTTTTTCTTCATTTATTTGAATGGATGAAATTTGATATACATTTAGTTGTCAACTTCTAGTTCCGTAGACGAAGTCTTACAAACTAATATTTTACTGTTACTATTATAAGAAAGATTGTAAGAATGGATGGATATGTATTTGTTACTCTTTCACGCAGAAACTACTGAACGAATTTGACTAAAATTTGATACGTGCATAGCCGATAGTTTATATACAACTTATAACATAGGATAGTTCATATAATGATCCACGTAGACGAAGCCGCGGGGATACAGCTAGTTGGCTATAAAAACGAAAGTATAAAATTTCATTAAGTTATTCAAATATATTTACTTCTATCACGAATAAAAGTCTGAAAGGATTTCATTTGGTAAACAGATGTAACATAATCCCTAGTTAATACAACGCCAAAGTTAGTTCTTTCTAATTACTTCACAGATAATTACAGTTATTAACAATTCTTTTTTATAACATAGGTACCTATTTATTTTATTAATAGTGAAAGATAACATGTAAAGAATAAATTATTTAGAGCTAAACAACTACGTGGACAGTTTAAGTCTAATATAATAATTAGTAAATAATTAAAGTCTACACAGCTTTTATAAGAAAATTAAATTTAAAGAAATATATTCATCAATAGACATGCTTAAAATATTTTTTTATTTTTTATCATATGCATCGGGTAGTGACATCTATCGTACAGTGCAAAATCTGACTGCTAATTTTTACTAGTGACATCTGTTATCGAGTAGGTTACTAAGCAGTTTATGAATAACATAGTATTGTTATTTAAAAATGGTAAAACCATAAATGAAAATATTAAAATTAATTTAATTTCATTATATATAATATTATTAACGGTACAACAAAAAATTTGCCTGTTAATATTTTTAAATTTAGTGACATCTAACGGTAGTTTAGCGAACAACACCTGCTATTTGTCAAATGACATCATCACTAGAAAACAGACCAAAAAATTAAGTAATGCCATATTTACAATAATAATTAATATGCGTATTAAGTACTACAACAAAAAATACTAATACAATAAAACACCTGTTTAACTGTGCTTTAAACTTATCCGAGTAACAATTAAAATAAACTAAATTCCATAGAAATACAAAATAAAACACTTCAACTGTCCATTAATATCCCACGGTTGACCCCTGCTCAGCAGCTCTCTCCGCAGGAGTTTTTTTTTTTAATGAATAATAATGGAGTGGTAACCCTACCTGCACTAACGGTATACGTTAGGTGGGCACCAGTGGAGAATGATAAATGAGAATGAAAAGACAGGTCAATTAGCCCATCGTAATGAATTAGAAAATCTGGAATTCAGCGCGATGGTTTTTAAGGACCCACGGAAAGATCAACTTGACATTGCTAGCAATCCGATTGGTATTTTTTTTAACGGGTGAAAATGGAATGGTAACCATGCCTGTGTTATCGGTATACAGCGACGAGGCACCAGTGGAAGATGATAGCTGAAAATGAATGCAGGTCAGTTGGCCCACTATGATGAATTCGACAAGAATTAAACATGATGGTTTCCAGGGGGAATCGCGTGGAGGTCGATCTCAGAGGGTATATTGCTAGTAATGGGGCTATTAAACCCCAATACTACCAATCCCTTTCCCCCTATCCGACTGGTATTATGCATTACTAACAATACCCCCAACTCGCAGGAGAAGGTTAGTAGAATTTAAGTAGATACGATCTTAACCAGACGATTTGGTATAGGCTTTTATTTTTTAATTGTCTTTTACATTGTTCGAATGAAAAGAAGTGATATTACGTTCTTACTCTATCAACACAGGGAAACGTTTTTAATAAACATTTTTATTCAATTAACAACTTCTACAATAGTTTCAACATTCTTATTACTATAGAGGGATCAAGACATGATCTTTTTTTTTATTAATTCGTAGACAATATATTTGTAATAATATTTGAAAACATATTTAATGTGTAATCTTGCATATGGGAATCCTAATTTATTAATACTCGTAAATAGATGGCGCTACACCAGGCATACGGTTGTCAAATTATTGTCAGATTTTGCTGGTTTCCTCTATCCACCTTTCGTTTTAGGCTGAGAGTTTCTTTATATAGGTGATATGGATTGTTAGTTATGGGAATTATCAGTTGATCTATATCGTTAGCAATGTAAATACCCCCGGAAACTATTCTTAATGAATTCTAATAAAGTATAAAATCCTTCCTCTTTATTAGTCTTTTTTTTATACTACTTAGAATGACAAACAAGCTGATAGCCCACCTGATGGAAAGTGGTAGCCGTCGTCTATGGACATGAGCAATACCATGGGCATAACAGAGTATACTGTTTCGCCCATGATACCCCCTATACGTTGCCATTCCTGAGGACTCAGGTGTTATTCCTCTGTACCCAGTAAATTCACGCCATATTCAGTAATAACACCTGAGTCAGGTGTTATTACTCTGTACCCTATAAATTTACTGCCATATCCCACCCTTCAAACTAAAACACAGCCATGCAAACACAACTGCTTCACGGTAGAAACACGAATGGGATAGAGGTGCGACTTTTGTACGAAGTCTCCTTCTGGTAAGTAGGTAAAAGAAAGAAATAATTTTTGACCAAGTAAACTTACATTTCAATGTTTGTGAATAGTCATTTTTATCTATCACCCATGCAGTTTCAGTTGAGAAGATCAAACAAGAAATTTAGATATTATTTTTTCAAAAAATTAAATTATAAATTTGTCTGTATACAGACTACAAAGCTATATCATACAGTTTTTACAACATAATATATCTGTATGTATAGCATAGAAAAGGCTTCGCGGAAGTCAACTTTTTACAATAATTTGTACAATTCAATTGATCTACGAAGCATATTACTTTTTTGTATCACAATTTTGTACTCTAATTGGTTTTGAATCCGGTTGGTGATTGATTTTGTATAAGTGAGTAGATTTATTAGTTTTTTATATTAAATTCAAATTAAGTTTGCTTAATAAAGTAGGTAAGTATTTTTTGTAGCTACTTATGGGCGATGACTTTGTCTCTAAGAAGTTTTTGCAACGAATTCGCCTATACAATCTTCAATAAGAGAAAATTTGACTCAAAATATTTATGAAAAAAAGTCATTAACTTGGGCGAAACGGGGGAAGGGATTGTTAGTAATGGAGACTGAGAATCCTATTGCTAGCAATATACTCAACCAGGTCGACCTCCTCGCGTTTCCACCTGGAGACTATCATAGTTAATTCTTGATGAATTCATCATGATGGGCTAACTGGCCTGTTTTCATTCTCATCTATCACCTTTCACTGGTGCTCCGCCAGCGTATCCCGTTAGCGTAGGCGGGGTTACCATACCATTTTCACCCAATAACTTGGCGAAACCATGTAGTTTAAATTCATTACATTTTATATTTACCCCGGTTAATCAATATATCTCAGGCATGCAGACGAAGTCATAAGTAAAAGCTAGTAAGACTCTGTATAAAACTAAAATGTCTGCTTTGACATAGGTATAGTTTATTGCGATCTTAATAAGGTGGGCGGTAGTTGCAAATAATTCCTAGTTGGATGTTATTTAAATAATTCTTGGCAGGCGTCCAAAATTTAAGCTATATTTACTTACATGATTGATAGTATACTTTTAAAATTGTTGATTGTTGTTAGTAGTTAAAGCACGTCAGGTAAATTCTGAATGTTGTGCTCGCCTTTTATAAGTAAACCTTTAGACCTAATTTTGTATAGATTTTTAATATATATGTATAATGTATTGTGAGTGTGTCTTAATAAATAAAATGTATAATTTTAATTTATTAATTTAATACCTATATAATTAACAAAAATATGTATTTTAATAATTAGAGAACCTTAAAAAATATGATTGGTAATTTAGTTTCTGATAGAAGCTAAATTATTAATCATTCGAATTATTACCTATTTGTTGTTTGTTACCTCACTACGAGAAAGTAGCTAAAGGAAGAAATATTAGTTGAACGTAAAAATAGTGTGTTTTACGTTCGACTAATGTTGTTATGTTCAACTAATAAGTTTCAAACATAGCGACAGAAGATATGACAGCAGATTGAAATAATAAAATCCGTAGTGTTTGTCCTTTGCACGGAAATGTATACAGATGTTATAATGAAACTAATTAGTTAGCTATCTATTTATCTATTCAGCCTACATCACATCATTTTACTGTTGGGTATATATATGTATATGCATGTATATATATATGTATGTATGTATGTATGTATGTATGTGTGTGTGTGTGTGTGTGTGTATAAATGTAGTTATTTTGATTAGAAAACAAAACAATGTTTTTGACCAATCTAAAAGAATATCCTTTCAGATAAATAAAGAATATTCCAAGTCAGATCATAAATAACGGAGTAATAAAAATAATAATATCCGAATTAAGATTCTCTCTCCTTTTTTAAATCTGTTGAAAATACAACATATATGAATATAATATAATTATTTATTTACAGTCTCATACTAAATTAAAATAAGGAATATAATCACAATTAGGGTTACAAACCACATCACTAATGGACGCCCCTTGACCTTCAAACTGAAACATGATAACGCACGTATTACGACTTGAGGGCAGAAATAGATAAGACGTCGTGACTGAGGTGAATCATACAAAACTCGATCACTAGGCCTAATAATAAAAGTGTATATAGGTTTACTTAGAGTTAAAATGTAAAATACTACTAATCGTTTGAGGGTACTACCATCACCAAGGTATTTTTAAACCACCTTCGTTATACGAAAATTTTAAATAATCCAAATTTGAATTTTACTATTAAGAAGGTAGAGACTCGAAATGGTAATCTTCTGACCACAGTCAACGTTATTCAATTGAGTTCTCATAGCTTCATTATAATAATAAAAAATCTATTATAGATGACCTAAGATCTGAAGGTTCTGATACTTCCTTGCTCTGTAGTTAGGTATTCAACGCTCGCAGTATTTTGGAAAAGTGTCAGTAAAAAAGAGTAATTTCCCAATTCGATTGTAGTTGAGTATTCCATGATATTTTATACGTATTTAGTGTTACTCGTATAGAATTTATTTAATTATTAAAATGTTCTTCATTGAAATAAATTATAATAATACTGAATTATAAAAAAAATATAGACGACTGTTACCACTTTCCATCAGGTGGGCCGTCAACTTGCTCGCCATTCTAAGTTGTATAAAAGAAACTCATTACGCTATTTTTTCCCTTTCCCTTTCCTCTTAAAACATCAGCTAACTTTAGTTGCCAACCCACCTGTCAAGCGTAGCAACTACTGGCAAAACTTCTCTTATGGGATAGGCTTATGTTTAGTAATGGATAGTTAACGACTGACATGATAAATAAAAAGCTATTTTTAGTTTAAAATTTATGCGCTGTTAAGATACCAACGTTCACAAGTTCTATTACTTATATTGTGATTATACCAAACCGTTGGCTAGTTCCATTAATTTTATTTTTTTCTGAACATAGAATACAAATATCCATAAGACTATGGTGAAACACTGCATCCCAAATAGGTAAATATTGTATTTTAAAATAATCTGTGTCCTTACCTTAACTTGTCTGTATATTATATGGTATGTAGTCCTAGTAAGCAAAAAAAAGGGTATTTTATACAATTTGTAATGGTAAAAAGCTGATGATTCACATGATTGAATATGGTAACTGTTGCTTGTTGAAATGTATTGTACCATGAACGTCACAAAGGCATCCCTGAATTGCCTCCATACCATTTGATTTACCTTGGTGGAATAAATAATTCCTCCATCCTTTTTCTCTTTTCCTGGTCCAAAGAAGTGGTATAACAGTATAGTTCAATATTAACTCCGGAAATAGCACGGCATCGAATTCAAAGCCACGTGTTTTCAATCACAATGAGTGCCAAAACGTATAAATATATGCTTTTAATGTATTAATAAATACTATTTGAAGACAGAAACGTCTGGCGGACATGATATTTGGATGTTTCTCGTTGTTTTATTTCTACCGTTCTCTGAGAAAGTGACATAATATGGCCATTGACAGTTTATAATTAATTTATTATAGTAGAATAGGATTTCAATCAACTTTATTATGCTCCCGACTCGATTATCTTTATAATACCGTATCTAACATATATTACGACATCAGATATGCTGTCATAAAATATTAAAATTTATTTATATTACTTAAAATGAACAATCATTAAAAAATATTATTTTTATTATTATATTTTTGTAGTACAATTAATTTGCATTATCCACATGAAATATTTTTATAATTATTATTAGCTAGAGAAACTCTATGTCGACTAAAGCGTTATTGAGAACACTATGCAATTCTACACAGTATATAGCTTACAGTCATTTAGCAAATAGGTTTGAATAAGTAAATACTTAATGACTTCGAATTGTTGGTTAAATATTTCAATTTATATGAACTGCTGATCTCGTACAGTGCGGTTTCTATGGAATTTTCTCCCGCAAATGCTCAGGTTTAGGTAGAATGAGCTCCCTGTCAAAGTTTTCTCTAGAGACTATAGTACAGAATTTTTCAAAAAGAGTACATTAAGGTTTTCTCAGGATCAGCAACGCACACGTGACAACCCTAGTGTAGTAGACGGGCTGTATTCTTGTTTGCTATCTTCATGATATGATTATATAACAAAAAAAGTTATTTCTACCTTGTACTTAATATTTTGAGATATTGGCTTCTTTTATTTTTGGTCAAACGAAGTTTCTGATAGACTTAATATAGACACTACATTAACAAGTATGTACAAAATAAAACAACCCATTAATGCTCCGCTAATAAGAACTCTTACTATCCCTACTAATATTATGAATGTAAAAGTGAGTTTATTTGTTATCTTATAGCGCCTTAACGGCTTCGCCGATTACTAAGAAATTTGGTATACAAGTACTATATGAAATGAAGAAGGATATAGAATACTTTTTATCCCAGCCAGTAAACATGTCCTAGTCATGCGTAACATAGTGACAGATAAAAGTTGGTACAGTAATAAGAGAACAATTCTATCTTACTTTTGTCACGTTGGGCATGCAGGGTTTTAATTCGAGTTTTTCACCTTTTTAACTGACTTCAAAAAGAAGGAGGTTATCTCATGACTTCGTCAGTTAAAAACCAATTTGTAAAATGATTTTTTTATCTGAAAGGATATAGTTACAGATCAGTCTTATAGAAATTTTACCAATATCAATTCAGTAGTTTATTATTACATCAAAATAACTGGTTTTCCATAATTAAAGTCAGTTTTTTTTTATGAAACATAATATTAATGAATTGTAAAATAGTACTTTGTTTCGCTAGTTACTTATATCGATAAAAAATAAAATAAAGGAGAAATAACAACTTCTTTATATTTTTAATTCGATAAATACAAAATATACTTACAACCATCTATTTTTATGGTGCTGTTCATCTCTATAGGTAACTGTTTCCAGTTTCCATCATGTAGTCAGGTAAACCGTCAGATTCTTGGCTATTTATATTATATATCATAAAACAGATTATCTTTAGCTAAGTCATGGCGCGTAACACAAAACATACCGTTTATGAGTGTTTTATGGCATTTTACAATATACACAAATGATAACGTTATTTACTATTACGTCACTGCTCATATCTAATAAAGAAGCAGAATTTATTGTAATCGTTAGTGCGTACATTCTTGTAAACATACAATTACATACTGTATTCGAAACAAAATTAAAATAACACGTGTATTCGGTTTATAAAAACATTGGATTAAATTCATGAGCAATATAACTCATTCCACCCACGAATTACTTTACACAAGCCAGACACAAAATGATTCATAACATTTTTTTACAACAACCGAAAGAAGTCAAATAATATCAAAATAAAGGTATTGGTATTCTTCTATGAAAAATAACATTAACAGAATTTCACGCACACACACACACACACAGATTCACTGTATTTACTTAAATTGAATGTGTCTCTATAAAAGAAATTGTCATACCTTTTCTAAAGACTCCATACAATCTCCATCCATCCATTCATTTCTCCAATATTTAAATATTTAAAAATGAAACGTTTACAATGTAATATATTAAAGATAAAAAATTTCTTTGAGATCACTGCCAGCTGGTAGGGTACCTAGGAGACTTGCAGCTTGAGACTTTTTCCAATTGGTTTTATTTCCATCTCTGGGAAAATATTGTAACATGATATCGAACTCAGTGCTCATGAAAGGAAGCTCTTTTGTAAGGGTACTGTACAGAAAATTTCGATTTTTGAATGATATCTTTCTATTCATTCTAGCTCGTCTTAAGTCTACAACTGTTACATAGACATCCCTTTAAACAATTCTTCCGAATATATCAATAATGACATCATATAATACAAGTCCATGTAAATCTATCCTTCTGTATCAGCTCTTGTCACATCTATCTTTGGATACACAAAGAGTCGTCTTAGATACTGTTCATTTTACTACAATAATTATTGCTTGGTAACATTATCAATCGAAAAACAGACAACCAATAGGAAGAAAAAGGCTCTTGACTGGCAACTAAGGAGTTATTATTATTACTTAGGAGTTATTCCCATAAGGATGGGAAAACGCAGTGCAGGACGATCCCCCACTAGATGGAATGCCGACCTCAAATGCATTGCAGGAAGTCAGTGGATGCAGATGACTCAGGACCGTTCATTATGGCAGTCTATAGGGGAGGCCTATGTTCAGCAATGAACAAATAATGGCTGATATGATGATGATGATGATGAACGTTGTCAATATTAAATATTTGAAGGATTACAATTATTATTATTGGAAGCAGATGGGTAACGTTTTGAAAAATAGATTGTCATTAGTGCTTATCAAATCTTTAGAAACACTAAATTCTGTCGTCATTGTTTTAACAAATAAATAATTTCAGATGTAGTAAAAAAATGTGGGAATTTATCATGATTGTCAATTTCCAAATAGATTACTCAATTTAGTAAACATAGCACGAGTACACTAATTTCAATATATAAAAGGAAGTACCTAGTCAAGACTAGAATATACTTGTATATTTAGAGTCAAAATATCCACAAGGTAAACTCAGGTAACCTTGGCATGCTTTAAGCAACCAAGTATTTTAACTGTTAGGAGATTTTTGATGATTTTGGTAAGTCATTTAGTATGTAGCTTTTGTAGTTCAAATATAGCAGTTGTCATTTGTCGTGAAACTTACTCCTACATAGTCTTTAACAACATTATCGCTTAGATGGTCACACAATGCGGAGAGATGAAGAATATATTTAATCAGAAAATCTTTTCGCCTTTTCTAAAAAGAATAAGCCCCCTGCTATTTGTTAAAAAAAACTTTTATTAAAAATGATAATACGAACAGAAAATCTTAAAGCAGCAAAATTAGATGAATCCACATGTAGAGGGAATAAGCTAATCATAGGAAGAATCTAGAAATAATATATTTGAATTATTAAAATGTTAAATTCCTTTGCGTAAATTTATTAATGTATTATATACACACTTAATAATAAGTAATGCACGTTCGTTATTTGTTTAGTTGGTTTAATATTCCACATAGTGTTTATTGAAAACATGAAAATTTATATTGTCTGTAGTGCGTCACGCGTCGTTAAGATATGTATCTGTGGCCTTGACGTAGTATCAGTTAACAGTTTTATCAACTACAGTTTAATATTCTTTTATTTTTATTATTTTTCTTTGCATCCGACTATTAAATACTTGTAAAGTTACAACACAATTCTGTCGAAAGCATAACACATTTGACGTGAGGCTGTAGTACAAATTTAGGTTGTCAGTTCTTCGAGCTATGTGACCAGTTCATTGCCACTTCAGCTTGCTTATCCTTTGAGCTATGTTGATCACTTTTATTCTTTTGCGGATATTCTTATTCCTCATTAAACAAAAAATTGCTTGTTTTCGAATACGGTAATAGGGTGCTGGTGTTAGGGGGCTTAGTCCCAGCATAAAATAGGCCACCCCTTCCTTTCCCGTGGATGTGATAAGTGGCAGATAAAGGCTCTTGTGGTATAGAAATGGGAAGCAGCCTCCCTCTTAAAACATAACCAAAAGCCAAATTGCGGTTGCCAACCCGCTTGTCAAGCGTGACAATTACTGGCAAAACCCCCCTTCTGATGGAGGCTACATTCAGCAGTGGGCAGTTAATGGCTGATACAACAACATAGGTAAATAGGTAGCACCTAATGTCTGTCACATTCTCAATTTATTCTAATAATGTGACTCGCCAAGGCCATGTCTAGTCTAGACACGTTTATTATAAACTTTGGGTATTTTTAAAATAAGAATCTGTAACGAAAATCAATTCGTGAAAGTTGGACGTAATATTTGCTATTTTTAAAATTACTTTATATTTTCAACTTTATGGTCTAAACTAGCTTATACAAGTTGTTGGCTTAATTTTAAGCGATATTAATATATTCTCAATTTCTTTTATGATTTTTTTCTTATAAAGAAACTCTCATGATGCGATATTTCCATTCGTCCGTCGGTCACAGCGCTGTTCAAGTCTGAAATATGAAACAATTCTGCATATTGTTAACCTACACATATTGCAATAAAAATATTTAAAAAATATTTTGATTTTCTTTGCCAAAAAGAATCCAAAAGGGGTACTCAACATTTCAAGATTGAGCTACTAGTCCAAGATGGATATCTTTTTATTTAGAACTTTTACTTATGATCGAAAATGTTAGTATAATATACCATACTCCCTCTATCGTATCTTCGAAGTCTCTGAAGCAAAAAGATTGAATTAATTATAGTTTATTAAGATACATGTGAATATTACAGTAAAAATAAAACATTATTTCTAACTAGTAACGTTTTTGAGGGATTATCTAAAAACCTCCAAAAATAAGCTTAGTTATACGGTCCCATAATAATCACAATTAAAGTCCAATATAATAAATCACATATTATAGTATTAATAATAAATAAATAATAATATAATAAAGGCCGTTTTATTTCATATAGTGTACGGAATCTTCGGTGTGAGAATTCAACTCTCACCTTATAAGTTTTTTTATTAGTCTCTGAAAAACTGTTATATTGAAATGAAGGTAAAAAAATGTACCTAATTTATCTAAATGATCGCGTTAATTTTCATTTCTAATAAACTAAAAACGCAAAAGTCTGAAAGTTAATATAAGAGAAATGTTTATTCATTAAATAAACATTTCACTATCAATCTCTATCAATTACGTGTCATGTGTGAGTCGTATGTGTGTGTGTGTGTTACAAATATATTAAAGAAACAATTTGGACATATCCATATAACTTTCAAGATACCCCACAGGTCATAAATTAAATACTCATAAAGTGATAATTTTAGCAGTATCTATCTTTATGTCTGTTTCTTACATCCATACAATGTACTGCTTCACTCATTTTCATAATTTGGTCACTAACATTGTCATAGAGTCTAAAATACATTTTTTTAATAGGTGAAAATGGAATGATCACCCCGTCTGCACTATTGGTATATTCTGGCGGGGCACCAGTGAAAATTTATAGATAAAGATGAAAGCAGGCCAGTAAGCATATAGTGACGAATTTCATAATAATTAACTGCGATGGTTTTCAGGGGGAACCGCTTGGATATAGACTGATAGACTATATTGCTAGCAATTTACCTTTCAGACAGCATTACTAACAATTCTTATTCCCCTAATATTAAATTTTTGTTAACTAAAAATAGTCACAGATATTATAATAATATAAAAGTTGAAAATAAACAAAAATATATTTAATTATTAACAAAAAATAAATGGAACCCGTGACGATTTAAAGGCGAGGCGGTGTGTTAAACCGCTGCACCACCGAAATTGTTTTCTATCAAAATATACTTCTTGTAACATTTTAGGTCACGAGAAGTAGTTTTTTATAGATTAAGTTATATCTATTAATTACATCTACAAACTGGTACCGATTGTCTACGTTAACATGGCACACCCCTCCAATTTTTTTACTTCAATGCGAATGACCATATCAGACTGGTGGTGCTCTGTTTGTGTTTGTGAGGAAACGTCTTCAGTAGTTGTATAGAAATATATCAAAGAGTATTATACTCCTTGGTTAAATCATTGTAAACATTTTCATTGGCACATTTTTAATTCTTTAAGAGGCGTATCATGTTATTATAGACAATTTATATTTAATTAAAATGTAAACTGAGATATAATAATCTTAAATAAAATAGCAATAAATATTTCTAAAAAATTGTCTGGACATTAGAATACATTTCACATACATGTCGTTTCTACAAATTATCAATAAAACAAGTTTTTTATGGCGGGCATGTAATATCACTACATAGTATAAAATAAAGTCGCTGTCGTTGTCTCTCCGTCCCTATGTATGCTTAAATTTTGAAAACTACGCAACGGATTTTGAAACGGTTATTTTTTTAAATAGATAGTGATTCAAGAGGAAATTTTATATGTATAATATAGTAGATAAACATTGATAATTTTAGAGATTTCTAATGTGATGAGATGTAGTGTGCACCCGTGCGAAGCCAGGGCGAGTCGCTAGTTTATAATAAATCATTGGTGCTATCACACATAGATACATTTAATACTAATGCGACAGTGGCGAGAGGAATGTTAAGTCGGGAATTTTTCATGTAAAAAATCTTTAATTAGCCTATTTTGTCTTTCAACATATATGTATGTTATATATGATGACAAGCATAATTTCGTTATTGTATTCTTGTATTTCTAATGTTATCTTTTAAGCATGTTATATTTTTTTGTTTATTATTTCATTAATGTGTGCGTACTTGCATTTACAGTTGCCCATTTTACGCGTTTCTTTTATATTCTATAACTATGTGTGGAGACCCATTATTGGCTATCTTTTTTATTATAATATGTATTTTCTGTTATTATTGGAAAAGCTGTTGGTCTTACAAATAAATAAATTAATAATATAACATTCTGAAACACTGTCTAGTTAGATAAGGTCATTGATTTGTTTCAGATGACGTTACGCATGACTTGCCTTTCAAGGTCTTGATTCACGGTTTCTTCCAAACATATACTTACTTGCTATATAACATTTACCTATAAAACGTTTGAAGTAAAGGCTCTAATAGTAAGTAGATACTAATTTAATTAACACTATATTTATATGGTCATACGCTGTGTCGTTCTGAATGCGTTGAACACGTTCGTGGACTTATTAAAACATTAGTACAGACTGGTACATTTTTTTATCGGTGAAACGGTATGGTAACCCCGCTTGTGTTAACGGGATACGCTGGCGGAGCACCAGTGAAGGGTGGTAGATGAGAATGAAAACAGGCTAGTTAGCCCATCATGATGAATTCATCAGGAATTAACCATGATAGTTTCCAGGGAGAACCGTGAGGAGTTCGACCTGGTTGGGTATATTGCTAGCAATAGGATTCTCTCCATTACTAACAATCCCTTTCCCTACTGGTACATATTGGTAGGCATTGAATGGGCCACCTCTTCCTTTATCGTGGGTGTTGTAAGAGGCGACTAAGGGAACTTAATTGTCGAGGGATGGGCAGCAGCGTCTCTCTTTAAACATCATCAAAGTCTACCAAGCATAGTAACAATTTTTTTTCAAAACGTTGGCGATAAAGAAGCAGGTATGTAGTTACTATTTACATGTAAATTTTTTTTATACTAAATAATAATAAACATTATGTGAAACAAACTACAGTGCATTAATGAAAACCGCATTCAAATCAGTTAACCGGTTTCTGAGATTAGCGCGCACAAACGTACAGACAAACAGACAAAAATTCTAAAAATCTTTTAGTTTCTATTGTGTTCATAAAGTCCCCCTATGGAAGTTTTTCTTATATATATATATCTTTCATGTACAGACTATGAACAGTTACGATTTTATTATATGTATTGATTTATACTTTAATTTATAATATAATTATATATACATTTGATAAACGTAACACCGTATGGTGTTCTTTACCAGTTAACTATTGGGCAAATAGAGAAATAGGTAGGCGGTGCATTCATAAATTAAGAAAACATAAACTAATACTTAACATATTTATACAAACAAGTTTTTTTTTTCCAAATAAACTTGGTTCGAATAAAAAGATTGCGTTCCACCAAAAAAAAAACGGACTTCAATTGTGACAAAACCAGTTATTTTGATTTAAAAACTAATAAAAAAGAATTTTCCAAAATAAATTTATAAATGACGGAGTTATGACGTAACTAACATAAAAAATACAACTAAATTGAGGACCTTCTTTTTCAGGTTGGTTAAAAATGATACTAATTAGACAGCAATGACAGCTGAATGCGCCATGCTAATATGGAAGGTGCAAATTTTTTCTTCTTTCTAATCCCCTTACTCAATTCAAGGTATTTTTTTAATTACACCGATTTCATTATTAACAACTTTTTATGGAATATCAACATATTATTATATTTATGTGTATTTAATTTTTAGAGTTATCAAAATCGATAAACAAACATATGAATATTGTTTACTAATTATATCAAATATGGAAAAATAGATGATTATACAATTTACGCAATTATTAAAAAGATTCTTATTATAACATTAGAATTTTGTATAATTTCCACTTAAAAAATAATTGATATTTGCTTATTGCTTAATAACCCATTTCCTTTTACTCCCTCAAATTATCTGAGTATATCGATTACAGATTTGCGTGCATTTAATAACGCAGTAGATACCTTCACGCTAGTACATTTAAATATTTGTAACGCGGGAACGCGTTATCAGTAATAAACAAAGATAAGAATATGAAAATTTATATGATATTTACTTACACCTTACAAATGTTTATTGACACTGCACAAAATGATACAGCACAAAACCGGTTTTCAGTTATCGATAATTTCGAAAAACGCGCGATTTAAGAACACCAATCTTCATATACGAGTAGTTACACGTCGAGTTCACTTTGTTATCGGCGCGGCACTAACACGAGCAGTTATTTTACGCACACATCTATAAGTTTATAACTCAACACAATGGTTAGGTACCACGAAAATAGTGCTGTGAAAACCGGTCGTATCGTATCTTTCTTTTAGCGGACAGATGTTAAAATTGCGTAATGCGACCGAAAACTGTCGGATTTGACTTTCGCTTCAATACTACCGCGCGGCGCCTACGTTCAACGCATTCGATTTTATTTTAGCTCCGTGTTCCTAGTAATTTGTAGGCCAAGAGCCGACATACTGTTAATCAATCTATGTAAATTAGATTACAACCGTGTATTTTTCGTTGCCATTTTTAAATCTTTTTTTTTTTAACTGAAGTTTTCTTTTGCTGACTTTGTGTCACCTAATTATTTAATGCATGAGTGCAACATAAGACGGAATTTTTGTGATATTGATATTTTTTGGATACACATACGAAAATAAAGTTAAATAAAAAAATTTAATATATTTATATTAAGAGATAAAAATCCAGAAAATAAACTATATTAAAAAAAATTATTATGCCAATTTTTAATTGCGTACAAGATGTTTACTGTCTATACTCATGGAAATTAAAATTAAAGCATTTGCTACTATTTCTTTTTTTTTTTAACTTCTGAAATAATCTTTTTAAGTTTAATAATAATAAGTATTTCAATTGATTTACGTTTCTAGAACAAATTTATATTTATATTCAAGTCAAAACACCATCTAGACTAACTAAATTAAAAATAAAAAATAAATAATTTGTATTTATATATTTATATTATTGTACCTGTGCTCTAAGTGTACTAAGAGTAGGTATCTGGTACTATAGAACGACTGAACTATTTTGACACTTGTTCAATGAATTGTAAAATAATAATCAATGGAAAAATCCCACAAAATTGAATGTAAATATCAAAATAGGTAGCAATTTAGTACTTATTTATAAAAAACGGAACTACCCGACTGATCTAACTCATGAAAACAAAAAATATTTGATCTACAAAAATGAAAGAAAAAACAGACAAGAATTTTTCGAAGTTACCGGCTATAAAATCTATTGTCTAAAAAATTTCTCAGAAACATACTAGTGTAAGGCGTTATGACTTTTTTTATGTTTTTATAAATACTTATAATTATCACTATGTCTGAAGTAATTATTCACTTGATCTGATCAGCTACTAATCACCATCAGTATCATACAACCACGAAAATTTTTATTACCATACAAACCATATGATGAGTGACAATCATCCGTCATGTATTTTTATTAGAAATTCTTTCCACATAAGATAACACTATAGAATCAACTTTTAGCATCAGCATACGACATCGAAACCTTACAATTAAGAGCATGTTTTTTCATACTCCTAATGGTCCGGCAAACACACTTGCAGTTCTTCGAGTATTACAAGTGCTTATGAGCGGAAGTTTAGAAGCCAGTCTATTATTTATAAATGCTCCTTTGATGTATTTCAGATAAAAGTCATAAATTACTTACTGAGAGTACTTTGTATTATTATATCATAGTTCCAATGTGCTAATCGCTTACTCGTGAAGTGACTGATAAAAGTACGAAGTTGTTTTCAATTTGATGACATTTCGAGACATGTTGATTTTGATGTTGACGTTCATGTGACTAGAGGGAGACTTTGTACAAAAGTTGATTGCTTGGGTACCTCTGTCCTATTCGTGTTTCAACCGTGAAGCAGCTGTGTTTGCATGGCTGTATTTCGGTTTGAAGGGTGGGATATGGCGTGAATTTACAGGGTACAGAGGAATAACACCTGAGTTCTCAGGAATGGCAACGCATGGGGTGTATCATGGGCGAAACAGTATACTCTGTTACGTCCATGGTACTGCTCATGTCTATAGGCGACGGTTACCACTTTTCATCAGGTGGACCGTCAGCTTCTTTGCCATTCTAAGTTGTATAAAGAAAAATATTTATCATTTAATAGTAGTAATTTCACATAAATTCATGAGAATAACCTCTATAATCTATCTGAAGTATATTAAACATTTCCTTTTTCCATTTAATTACATCGTTAATGTTTTTATTGATATTACAGTACAATACAATATTTCATATATATAATATAAATACATTACTTTTTAAACGTAACATAAAAAATAAGTTTTATTATTAATTTCTTGATTCCCACAAAATATTTTAACTCCAATTGGAAAAAAAAATATTATGTCAATAATTTATTGCTAATATTTTGTGGTTATACCTATGAGTATTTATTTTTATTTTCAAAGTTTATAAGAGTTTTTCTTTCGTATACATTTTATCCTTCTTAATAGACCACCCAGATGAAACAAAGCGTTCATCGAATTCACGTCAATAATTTTTCTTTAATTGAAATCTACTTATCTATTAGTGTAGACTAAAATTTAATTACACAAATTGATAACATAAAATATAAGAATAATTAGTTATTATCGAATTATTTTTTACGAGTTAAGAAAACAAAACTGATAACTAGATGTAATTAATAACAGCACAACATCAGTAACCACTAGTTTTTACATTCATTATCTTTGTATTTATAAATATTCTAAAAAATAAATACATTGGCAATTGTAATTCCTAATAAGAGAGTAGAAATGTTTTTCGACAGTTAAAAATAAATATTAAATACAATAATAATGTAAATATTTTATTTAATGTAAAGAAATATAAAAACATTTTATCTTAACCGCAAGAGTATCAAATAACTACAGTCGGTGTAATCATTATAATAAGACAAAGAGGCCTTACAAGGCTGAGCGCAAGGTTGACAAAGCAATGGCAAAAAAAAACTAAATAAAAGTATTAATACTTACTTAAGAGATGCATAGGTATATATGTATAATATATTAATATTATTTATTAATATTTATTTATTTATTATTAATATCAATTTATTAATCATCGTCAATTTGTGAGATGATAATGTGTAATTAAAAGAATTTATATTACAATTTCTCATCAATGTACTAGGTGAGGATGCTATTTAGTGTTAAGTCTGTATATCTTCTAGTAATAAGAGAACAATAAAATTATTACAAATAAATAGAAAATATTGCAAATTTTACTCATAACATAATTAACTTAACGACGTCAATTTACGTGCCCGTCAATTAATTCAGAAAAATGCAAATTATTGGAATATTCCATAATAAACTATTAATTTTCTTAGTGTACCAATCAAACAATAGATTTGCATGTGAATACTGTGATTTAGCAGTATTTATTCACTTAACAATTTTCTTGGTAAGCAATTTTTATTTCAATTTCCATCGTTGTAAGATCAAAATTATTTGAGTGTAGTAGAACAACAGAAATGTCACGTCATAAATTTTGATAATAGCTTGGCTAATAAGCAAGTGGAGTAATATCGATGCTTACCAAATACTTGGTTGAACTGTAGTTGAATATTGATTGATGCGATGAGTAAGATATTGTGACGTTTTCAAGGTTAGTTGACTAATCGTCATAAAAAGCAATTGTATGTACTATTCCACAATTATTATTTAATATTATCACTATATACGAATACTATGAATACATAGTAAAAAAACTAGGATAATGTCACAGTATAAGTAATAACTTATACTGTGACATTATCCTAGTTTTTTTCGTGGCTTCGTCTGCATAACTGAAATTGATTGACCGCAATAAAAACTAGTCTACGTGAATATAACGTAAGTATATGAACCAGAGGGAGATTCTGTACAAAAGTCGATTGCTTGGGTACCTCTGTTCCATTCGTGTTTCAACCGTGAAGCAGCTGTGTTTGCATGGCTGTGTTTCGGTTTGAAGGGTGGGATATGGCGTGAATTTACTGGGTACAGAGGAATAACATCTGAGTACTTAGGAATGGCAACGCATGGGAGGTATCATGGGCGAAACAGTATACTCTGTTATATCCATGGTACTGCTCATGTCTATAGGCGACGGTTACCACTTTCCATCAGGTGGGCCGTTAGCTTGTTTGCCATTCTAAGTTGAAATGTCTTCACACAATTGCATACGTTTTACTTTTCTATTATTATTTAGTGAAAATGAAGTGGTATCACTGTCTGCGCCATCAGTATACGCAGGCTATTATTGGATGATAATGAAATGGTAAACCTGCCTGCGTTAACGGCATACACTGACGGGGCACCAGTAAGTGATGATAGATGAGAATGAAAAGGCAGGTCAGTTAGCCCATCGTGATGAATGCACCTGGGATTTAGCACGATGGTTTCCAGGGGGGATCACATGGAGGTCGACCTGACAAAGTATACTGCTAGCAATGGAACTGGTAGTCCACATTACTAACAATTACAGATTAAGATAAAATTAGGTTAGTTTGCCCATGATTGCTAATTCGCCGAGAATTAACTACGATTGTTTCCTGCGATTGGGGGACTGCGTGGAGATCGGTCTGAAAGGACATATTGCTAGCAATGCAGACTAATTTTGCCATTACTAAATCCCTTCACCCTTCACGCTTCTTGATATATTATAACGGGAAAATCGTATGATATGGTGTCGTATTATGGTAAATTATAAAAGTACTCATAGGTATATATAGATTTAGAAATAATATGGGTGCGGTAGTCACGCGATCTGGCCATAGGTCATGCATTGGGGTTAACAGCAAATAGGTTAATGTATAGTTTAGCCTTCGTAGAACATTTCATCAAATCGATGCGACGATTCCGGATACAAACAGCTTGTTGTTATTCTAAATAAAAAAAAAAAAAAAAAATCAGCCGAGACTAAGTTCTAAAAGAAGGTGTTTGCGTATTTGTTTTTTTTTTTGCATGAACATGATACAAATTTTGAACCGATTTTAATAAGTCTGGAATATTTCACATTTACCATGTTGTTTTTCATGTTGTTTGTCACTCTAGATACGTTACTTTACGTGTATATAGACTGTTACAAATTAATATAAATAAAATTGCAGATAGTCACTAACTTCGGATTTATTCGTGAGTTATCGGCGGCCCTTATTGTTACAATAAAATGAAATCGCAGTAGATGATAAACTGGGCCGTACAGAATAAGCGAGTAGAGACTTTATGACACTGTGTTAAAGTCTCCATTCGCTCCCTCTTATCATAGAAGTAATAATTCATATATAACTTTTAATAGCAAATAGTAGCAAGTGTCGTATTTAATCATTGTAAGCGGAAGTCACATTTATTATTTCGTCATAGTCGTAGAATACCGACGGATCTTTATATGTAATCTTTGTCAGATCCGTCAGTATTCTACGACTATGACGATTTGTCACCGGTATAACTGTGAAGAAAAAATAATTTCATTAATTGATAATAATTTAAACGTGGCAATACTTTCCACTCCTATGTTCTAAAAATAATGCTTGCGATCTATCGGGTTTATTTTTATGCTGCTTTATTTTATCACAAATGAAGCTTATCACAAAAGATGTACTGTACGGAAAAAATGTTATAATTTTTTTTTACAACACAGGGGGCAAACGAGCATGCGGCTCACCTGATGGTAAGTGACTACTGCCGTCCATGATCACCCACAACACCAACGGCATTGTAGGTATGATGTCAGCCTTTTAAAAAAGAATATGCTCTTTTCTTGAAAGTTATATCGTCGTATCGGTTCGAAAATACTGCTGCTGGAAGTAATGTATGTATTGTCTCCATTTCAATTAACAGTCTATAAAATCATTAAGAAGTCTAAGTCCAATGGTCATCTTTTACTTTCAAAATATCGATTTTCTGTCGTCTGTGTCGTTCCTGTTACAGAATAACATAACAAGGTTATATATATATAACCTACGGTGGGAAAAAATCTGTCCAATGTCAATATTTCTGTAACAAACCTTTTTGGTAATTAGTATGGAGACATTTACTGTTTATATGTATAGCACTCTGCATCTGAATATAATATAAAATAAAAAAAATAATCACCATTATTTTTTTGTTTATAACCTATCTCACCAATAAAATTCAATAAATATTGCTTTTAAGTTTCTTTACAGACAAAAAATCTAAGGGGGAAGGGATTGTTAATCATGGGAAGGTAGGACAATACACCCTATCAGGTCGACCTCCACGCGGTTTCCCCTGGAAAGCATCGTGACTAATTTATCGTTGAATACGTCACGATGGGCTAACTGACTTGCTTTTTTATCCTCACCTATTATCCCTCACTGGTGCTCCGCCAGTGTATACCGATAGCGCAGGAGGGGTTCTCATTCCATTACCATCCATTAAAAAAAACTAACATAACCTTTAAGTCCTTTTAAATTCTCTAAATATTGCTACATACCTTTATAGCTACAGTGTTTTGGATTACAGGCCCCACTCACAACCATATCAATTTCCCCATTCTTCTTCTTCAACCTCATCAATTCTTCTTTTTTCATCAACCACTTGACTGTCTTCTGAGCTATCTGTAATTTACTCGTTTGATTTTATATCACATAAAAGTGTCTCTTATAAATATTAAAATAAAAAGTAAGTAATAAACATTGTATTAAAAAAAAAAAAAAAACAGACTAATGGACAGCTTCACACACTTTCAATTTCGCAATTCCCTGATTGCGCCGATTCGAAACCATTAACGTCCAATTAACGTGATGAATACGACAAAAACGGACACTCATTGAGTACACTGACCCAATTAAATACTTATTAACTATTTGAGACACTTTGCCGAACTATTCCCGGTTCGTGTATATCCGAACGATTTCGTTTTTGCCACGTGCAATTTTTGTTTTCATTAAGATAAGCTTCAGTTCGTCTAGGGAAGAATTCGCTCGCAAAAACACGTGAGTGTAACATTTACGCGCTATTAACTTCCAAATAGAACGAAAACCATTGAAATTATATATAGCACAATGCTAAATGGTAGCAGTAAGTAAAAAAACCTTTTTTAACTCCTCGTGTTTATTAAGATTCATAAGACTAAGCATAAGCTGTCAATATTTAAAATATTTTTTTATACAAAATATTGGTGAATTAAATGGAACCTTTTGTCTACAACAACCGTTGTTTAGTGCCATTATTTAAAAAAAGCTTATAAATAGATAATTTATAATTAAATATTTTTTTAATAATGACAACTATTTTAGTCTTAAATGAGCCTCTTTTTTGCATATTTAAAAAAAATTTAAGTAATTAACTTTTATGAACTCTGATCGAATAAAAATTTATATTTTAATATTTATTAAAAATGTGTAAATTTGCCCTTATCATGGGCAGCAGCGTCCTTCTTAAAACTCTAACTCTAACTAACTCTATTCTAACTGCGGTTGCCAATCCGACTGCCAAGCGCGACAACTACTGGTAAAATCCCCCAAGAGGGAGACTTGTTCAGCAGTGGACAGTTAAAGGTGGATATGACGATGATGTAGAATTGTACTATATTGATCATGAGCGAGTTCAAACTCCGACTCTTAATTGGCCGATTTTCGGGCAATGACCACAATTTTAATTTAGCGCTAGATTCGTGCCTGCTTACATTTAAAGCTAAATTAAATTAAAAAATAAATATTAAATAAATAATTATAAAACATTTTTAAGTAAATTCATAAATAATAATAATAATTAATATTTATTTTATATTTTTTAAATTTACTCTTATTTAATTTAATAAATTTAAATCACATAATCGAGTCGTCAAGTGTAGAAGTGTAAATATGTATATAAAAAGCAGGATTTTGCTTAGTAAAAGTGTGACTTCAAAATGTACGTTGTAATAGCATTTAGATAAATTTAAAAAGTGCATTACAAATATCAGTGATAGCTAACATACAATGAAATTTTTAACTTATAAATCTTGTAATTAAGGTTTTTTATTGATCAATTTTTATATCCAATCTCTTGTCATATAACGCTGCCGGCGATCACGTATGAAAACAATTATAGTGACTACAATCAAACCTATTTCGTCACAATGAGTCAGTTTCTTAGAAAACCAAATTCACTTTCATTCGTTGGCGTCAATGTGTCTAAGAGTTTCTTTGTATACCATCCGCTGTAGACCAGTGAAAGCTTTTAGAGGTCACGTCAAATATTTAATAGATCGATTGATTAATTAGTCGACTAAATGGCTAGTATGTTTCTTTGTTACAGTTTTGTTTATTTTTGAACGTCGAAGCGAACGGTAACACCTGTTCAATTTTTTATAACGTTGAACTCGAGATTACAAAAAAGTGCTGTGTTATCCGTTAATATAGTAACTGCTTTTTTTATTTATAAAGATGTGTCAGTAACTCTTAACTATTGGCTTCTTTTAATACATTTTTAAAATTTTTGGACAATTCTAAATATGTACTACAAGCAATATTATAAATTAATAATTGCCGTGTGGTCCCGGTATAGAGTAAGCCACCCCTGTCTCTGGAGACGACAGGAGAGCGAATGATAGTCAGCAGCGTCCCTCTCCAAAGCCTAACTGTAGTTGCCAATCTGCCTGCCAAGCTTGGCAACCACTGGCAAAACCCCCCAAGGGAGACGCTTATGTTCAACAGTGAATAGTTAAAGGCTGATATGATGATGATGAATATTATAAATATGAAAGTTTGTTTGCTATCTATTAATACTTTTATCGCCTAATCAATTGTCATTTCTGAAATACACGTAGAAGTTTAAATGGAGAAATAATTACTTTATCACAACGAATACATATATCCTATTCACGTGGACAGAGTCGCGAGAATATACTAGTAAGGAATGATAAAATGTGATAGGCATTTATAAGCAGATAAGTACCAACATTAGATCACAGTAATTTTATATATCTATCTATCTATCCATTTAAGAGCTGCGCTCTTGTCGGTGGAGCTCTTGCCACTCACTACGATTTTCAGCGAGTCTCTTCACCTCTTGATACGACCTTATTATGTCGTCTTATTTTATATATAATTAAGCTAAAATAATAAATTATTCAGCGACCAACGTATTAATATGATATAAAAATATTTAGAATCTGTAATTTTTATTTTATATTTATTATATTATTCGGCTTCGAAAATAAGGAATAGGCTATTAGACTTTATTTATTTATTTATTTATTCATTAGTACAAATATGTGTAAATGGCGGACTTAATGCTAAAAGCATTCTCTCCCAGTCAACCATAGGGAAGTGTCAGAATACTCGAATGCGGTACTACTAATTATTGATATACATACCTACTAAAATTACATATATAAACGAATAAATATATATGAATAACAAATATACTTACATACACATATATGATATATACTATATTATATACGAATTTGGGAATAATATAAAGCACTTATTGCTCGGATAAAAATAAAAAGTGAGCGTGGACGCAATGATTTCGCCAATTTTGAACCGATTTTAGAGATAACTCTTTTATTATCTAATTTTATACTAATTCTGGTACGAATGAATCATAAAATGAAATCATAAATTATTATTTAAGTATACAAATGTTCTACTCGTTTAATTTACATATAAACTCTTAATCATAATATAAAATAATTTTTAAATATAACATAAAAATCATCTAAAATTAAGACTTGTGGTCATCTTTTCTATAAGTGATTATATCAGTTTAAAATACACATTTTAATCTCATTTTATACCTACGTAAAAATTAAAATAAACGAACATTGCGGCTTACTAATATTTATAGACACTTAAAGTCAGAAAGCACGTTTGGTTTTACTGTAATTGGATATCGGGTTAAAGGTGGGATTAGACAAGAACAACAATACATAGATAGAGCGGAACACTAAACTGAATTAAAATATACAAATTTAGAAGCGAATACAGTTGAATACTGAAATGGAACCTAACCGTTGCCACATTTACATTAATATAAATATTACAGATATGGATTGAAAAGATATCATCACTCATCAGAATCTAAAGTAAATTCGAATACAATTTACTCTTTGTTAATAAAACGTAACATTCTATATAAATATTATGATCTTCTAATACAATGCTACCACGTTGCTTCTATAATTTAGACACTGGATTCTATTGCTGATAAAGTTAATTTAAGAAAGATTTTTTCAAAATAGCCTTCGATTTGAATGCCGTATAATTACATACTTAGATTTTTATTTTTTAATTTAAAGTTACTCATATATTTATATGTGTAAACACTTAAATTAAGATTTCGCTTGCCAATAAAGCAGCTTCAATCATAATTATATAGCATGAGATCAACAAAAGACAACTACTTAAAATCCTATTAAATGTATAAAAAAACATATCAAAACTATATTAGAATTGGCGAAGATAACATGTAATATGCATATAAAAAAAATGTATACGAATTCCTTTTTTAAATAATTTAAAATTTTGAGAAAGAAGAAGACCGAGCGTTCATTCGTCGGTCTAAACCCACCTTAAGTTACATATTATGCACATTATTGAATACTTTGTAATCAGTTACAACCAACCGAGATCTAACGAGCGGTGACGAGCTGCATTCCATAGTATGCGTGACCTCCGCCAATTATTTTCACTTATAATAAGAAACCATAATTTATAAAATGACATCCCGACTGTCGATACGTGGCATTTCGTGGACGAAATTACAAAGCAATTTGCCCTCAGGTCGGAGACATAGACTCAAGATGTACTAATGACGAAATGTTGGGATTGACATTTTGTTTTCATACTGTGTACTGTATGTGTATAGATAGGGACCGCGGCTTTGTCCGCGGTACCGGGCCACAAGTAAAAAACGAAAATCTCCTCGTCTATTAAATATACTGTTACTATGCTGGTTTTTTATTTATACAACTTAGAATGGCAAACAAGCTGATGGCCCACCTGATGGTAAGTGGTAACCGTCGCCTTTAAACATGAGCAGTACCATGGACATAACAAACTATACTGTTTCGCCCATGATACACCCCATGCGTTGCCATTCTTGAGGACTCAGGTGTTATTCCTTTGTACCCAGTAAATTCACGCCATATCCCACCCTTCAAACCGAAACACAGCCATGCAAACACAACTGTTTCACGGTTGAAACACGAATGGGACAGAGGTACCCAAGCAATCGACTTTAGTATAAAGTCTCCCTCTGGTACCCAAAATTTTATGACAATTGAAAGATAACAAACGTACTTTTATATTTATATGTATTTATAAGAACTTAAACTCCTTATTAAAATTAATGTATTCTTATTTATTTATTTATTTATTTATTTATACTTACTGTACACTCAGATGATGTTTTAAGAGGGATGCTGCTGCCCATCCTCCAACTGTTAGCTCCCTTAGTCGCCTCTTACGATATTCGCAGAAAAGGAAATAGTTTGCCCATTCTATGCCGAGACCACACAGCGTTTTCATCACAGAATTTAATTGCTAATAATTTACATGTACATGTGTCTTTATACGAGAAAACTACAAGCAATGGAGGGAAGAGATTATTAGTAATGCAGACTGTCCGTCCCATTGCTATATATATATATATATATATATATATATATATATATATATATATATATATATATATATATATATATGCAATGGAAATGAAAATCAGTATCTATATACCTGCTCAAATGGCCTATAATTTCTTGTTCGAGCCCCAAGCGGCAATTCTGCATGTCATTAAATTACACATTGCATCGCACGCGCATTGGTCGATTTCGACGCTGGAAGGCGGTACTAGGAAAGAATGGCGGCGAACGATGCTATTTCTGAGTTTCTGGTTTATTATTTGTTTAGGTGTAAAATACTGTGTATATTTAAGAAAATTGTGGATTTTACTATAATAAGCATCGACAATAACTTGACTGGGAAGCCTTACGTTAATACCTAATAAATATCTCCATGTAGTTCCTTTCTCATGGGTGACGTAAGAGGTGACTAATGAAACTAAATAGTTAAGGGATGGGCAGCAACGTCCTTCTTAAAGTACCACCAAAGCCTTACTGCGATAACCAACCCGCCCGCTAAACGTGGCAACTACTGGCGAATTCTCCTTATGAAGAAAGTTTAGCAGTAGACTGCTAACGGCTGATATAATAATATAATAACAGGGGGTCTACCATGAAATGAAATTCCGAATTTTTGGGCTCAATTTCGTGTTTTTGTTCGTACCAAAATCGACCCTATAGATGGAGCTGAACATTTTTTTATTCGTCATAAATCCTACCATAAAAGTCCAAAGGAACGATACTTTAGCATTTTTAATATTTTTAAACGGTATGTATCAAGTAATTTTAACATCAAATTTTTGTTTCGTTCGGATCGGAAATTTCGGAAAACATTTCATGGTAGGCCCTCAGATATGTCGATAGGTATTTCTGTCTCATTTTGATTTCTGCCGTAAAACAACTGTCTTTAAGACTCTTAATTGATCTATTTCGGTTTCAAGGGTGGTTAACAGTAGAGAAATTGTAATGTACTAAGCATATATCTAACTATGGACGTACTGTCAATATTTCTCTGGAATAGCAACGCATGTGAGGAAAAGAGGACATCACAGTGTATACAGGGTATATATACACTGTGATGCGTAATGCTGTTCATGTTTATAGACGACGGTTAAAATTTTCCGTCGAGTGGGCCGTCAGCTTGTTTGCTGTCATAAGTATCTTTGCTCTACCTTCCTAGAGTGCTTCTACAAAAGATTTTTTTAATTAACGCTTTTCATGCAGTATACATAATTTTATAGGTATATTGTTTTTATACTTACAAAATACTAGCTGTTATCCGCTACTCCGTCCGCGTGAGCAGGATTTTTTTTTATGTATGAAAATGGTAACTCTACCCGCGCTAACGGGATACGCTGGCGGAGCACCAGTGTGATAGATGAGAATGAGAACAGGCCAGTTAGCCCATCATGATAAATTCATCAGGAATTAACCATGATAGTTTCCAGGGGGAACCGCGGGGACGTCGACCTGGTTGGGTATATTGCTAGCAATGGGATTCTCAGTCTTCATTACTAACAATCCCTTTCCCCCAACCGAAACCGCCGTGATTTGTTTACTGATCGGATTGAAAAGTACCCTATGTAATCTTCTATCCCATATAGTAAGTGTATACTAAATTTCATAGTGATTGATTAAGCCGTTAAGGCGCTATAAGATAATAAAAAAATAAATAAACAAACTAACTAACTTTCACATTTATAATATTAGTAAGAATAAGCCCATCGATAATTTAATAGGTACAGAAAGTTTATAATTTTTAATCGACTTCCAAAAGGAAGTTCTCAATTCATCTGAATTCTTTTGTGATCGTGTTACGCGATTACGTTATCAATTTTAAATTATTTATACGATTCCTTTTATAATCAATTGAATGTGCCCTTCGGGACCAATATACCCTGTATTTTTCCCTTACGAAGATATCGTGTAACATAGGTACCTACTTTATGCTCTAAAATAAAGGTGTATTAAGAATATTCTTCTTTATTTTAGAAATAGCTTAAAAATGATGTATGTACAGATACTGTATATTATTATTTATTAAAAGGTACTATAAAACCAGTCATAAATGATATAAACTATAAAATAAAAAATGTTGCAATAGTTATTGCCATCTAGCGATGAATAGCATTACTAGTGGACTAGTAGTGTAGTCTCATAGAATTATAAGAATAGCGCCATCTGTTCTATATACATGCTATCAGTTATTCAGTTTCCCACGTTTCAAAATTCTGAATAAATACATGCTGTGTGCTTTTAAACATTAAAATGTTCAACAAAGACTTGGAATATTAGTAAATATGATTATCATCTTCTGCTTTTAAAGTTCAAAGTTTCTGTTAATGACCTTAATTCCTAGTAAAAATAGTAAAATAAGTTTATTTATAAGAAAACAACATAATTAACTAATTGATGCTAGCACCATCTAGAGGACATTTTCTAAACATGTCTGCCCAATCAAAAAACCTTATTTATTTTCTTTTAATAATCTAATAAATCAGACATTATTTATAATTTATTTAAAAAAATTGTTTGTTATGATAAAAATTTGATTATTTTTAGCCGATTTTAATTAAATAAATACTTTGTACTATACTTACATATTATTGGATAGACACCTATTTATTATATTAAATTTATCTGAAACATAATTGCAAATTGAAGTAAGTACCTACTTATAACGATTACTTTATGAAGAAATATGAAGTCGTCTTTAATTTGATACTATTTATGTTACTTATAAAATAAAAAAACATTACAACAAGTAGGTACAATAAAAGTATACATTAGAAATTAGAAAATTAGTATACTTCGTCGTTCTTGTAATGTTTATATAACTTAATCCCAATATTTTTTTATTAAAGCAAATAATAGGTCGATAGATATATTTTTCATTAATTAAATTGTCCCTCTCTACCCCATCTTTAATGTAATTTAGTGAGCTCAAGGATTCAATCTGTGCTCATTAGGTATTCATCGACAGGAAACGCTGACTTAGAGATTGAATTAAATTTGCATGGGAACACTTTACCTCCTAACTTGTTCTGGTGTCCTGGTAAATGTTAACGATTTGGAAATTTTCCGAAAAACATGTGAAGTTGTACCACTTTTTTATACCTACATCAGTATGTAATATGGACTGTGATAAGAGTTTGAGTCCAAGAATATTCATGGGTAAGTCAATTTTTCTTTTTCTTAATATATATGATAACATAAAATATGGTGACTGGTTTACGGATACAAAAGTTGACTAATTTAGATATATACTTAGTCGCAAGTTTTTTTTATACAACTTACAATGGCAAACAAGCTGACGGCCCATCTGATGGAAAATGGTAACAGTTGCCTATAGACATGAGCAGTACCATGGACATAACAGAGTATACTGTTTCGCCCATGATACCTCCCATGCGTTGCCATTCCTAAGGATTCAGGTGTTATTCCTCTGTACCCAGTAAATTTACGCCATATCCCACCCTTCAACCGAAACACAGCCATGCAAACACAACTGCTTCACGGTTGAAACACGAATGGGGCAGAGGTATCCAAGCAATCGACTTTTGTACAAAGTCTCCCTCTGGTGTAGAAGTACCAGAAGAGCAGAAGTCTATAAGAATGAATATGATGACATCCAAAAATTTCAACAAGTATGCACCTACATACGTAATTAAAAATAATAAGAACGCCAAGCTGACGCGATATATGCCGTAACACATTTATAACGCACTTTCCATAGAATAATATTATCATAACAATAGACTAAAACGGTAGGTAGTGCTTTCACCATTTTTATCCAACATTTTCTTATAACCCTTTCATTGTTTTTGATGTTCCTTACCCCTGGGTTACTAAGTTCATGGTTCGTTTACGTCATACACCGTATTTGCCACATAAGGGCCTATGAATAATTCAATGCCAACTACTGTCGACCTTTTTATGTTAGAACTGGCGATATAGTACCGCACTAGTGAAATTTACACGCAAACGTAGATAACATTCACATAATAAAAGTAGTATTATGAAAATACATATATTATGCGCCTTTTTTATGTTGAATTTATATTAAAGGATTATATAAAATAACTACTGCCCTATCTATTTTCCCGCTAAGTTCCTCGAGAGGTAGGCAAAAAGAATCAAATACCTCTATCCTAACATATATCTCTTGTTTGTGCACTTCCATAACTCGTCTTATGCGGGGGCAAAAGGGATTGTTAGCAATGGAGTTTGACAGTCTCATTGCTAGCAATATGCCCTATTAGGTCGACCTCCACGTGGTTCCCCCTGGAAACCATCGTGAACAATTCTTGTTAAATTCGTCACGATGGGCTGGCTAATGGCTAACTGACCTGCTTCATCCTCGCCTATCATCCTTCACTGGTGCCATTATTATCATTCCATTATCACTCATTAAAACTCGTCTTATGCATGCACGTCAGTTCTGAAGACTCTCAACTCCTCCTTCAGATAGATACAGTCTATCTGATCATAAAAGATGATTCTATAGGCATGGATAATATGAATACCGATCCGATATCTAAATACTATATATTGGATACCTCTGTACATTGATGGCGGAAAAGATGTCAGCCATTTCGATATCTCCCATATCGGTGGGGTATCTATTTTCGAATATGTTTAAAGCATATTATCCAATAATATTTTTTTAGATAACAAACTTTTAACATATTTGTTTTTGAACCAGTATATAGATACTGTAACTAAAATATATAGATATTGCTATATATATCTGACCCCTACATTCTAGGTCTCACATTCGGATTCTATATCCAATTTCTACTGCCACGGTCTTTGAATATTTTCACTGTTGAATTCAAAATTTGTAATTATAGAAAAATATATTTTTTTTTATACCACTGAGGTGGCAAACAAGCATACGGCCCACCTGATGGTAAGTGGTTACCGAAGCCTATGAACACCTGCAATACCAGAGCTATTACGCGTGCCTGCCGACCCTGAAGAAACCTCTTTACCCCCTTTTTGAAGACATTACAACAAGTCAATGGACACGGATTTCTTTACATAAAAGGAGGATAGGTATTCATCATTTCAGCCATTATTCGTTCACTGCTAGACATAACCCCCCCATCCCCCACAGACTGCCATAAAGAACGGTCCTGAGCCACTTGCATCCACTGACTCCCTGCATTGCATTTCAGGTCGTCACTATTTCTTGTTACAGTTTTGTTTCTGATTCGATTTTTCTACTATTTCCCTGATATTTTTCGTTTCTACGAGTATAATCGATATCGATTTGTGGATCAAAAGTAGTGGCGGTTATATTTTTTTACTCCGTCATCATATATAGAAGGTACTTATTCTATAATTAAATTAATTTCTCATAAAGACCTCCAGGCACGATCCTTTGCAATCAACAGCGATTATACTTATATTGCCTTAATATACCTCCATAATATGTAATTAAAGTGAGGGGCTTATATGCCTTCTAAGGGATAAACGCGTTCAAGCTCTGTTAAAACTTACATTATGGATAATACCGCCTTAATTGATATAGGTATTACAGCTAAGAGGATTATCCGATTGCGTCATATTACTCGTGTTACTTTGTAACAAGAGCGTACAATATTACTTGCAGGGGGACAGAGATTGTTAGTAGTAGGGATCTAACAGATCCATTACTAGCAATATACTCTCTCAGATCGACCCCCGCGCGGTTCTCTCTAGCAGTGACCGTGGTTAATTTTTGGTTGATTGGTTTCATATAAACTTTATCAAAATCAGTTCAGTAGTTTGATTTTTAAAAGTAACTGGTTTTGGCAAAATTGGAATTGTTTTTTTTTAATCTAGAACGCAAACTTAACTTATAGAATTAATGTACGTACATGTAAATAACTCTTGAATTAATTAGCTAAACTTCAACACTTAATTTTAAGATAGAATTTTGATTAAATAAAGCGATTTATTTTAAATTAAGAATAGTGTAAATAATAATCCTTACTAATTTCACAGTGATTAAATAATTTCTTCATATCTATTGACTTTTACCTATTATCTCATCGTTAATACTGATAGGTACGTAACTATGCTTATAAAACCAATAAGAGAGCTGAGTTATTCATTACATGCATCAAAGAGCATCTGATCGACAAAACTCGACTACTACTCAACTTAAGGACGCATTTGAATTTTAAATTTTTATCCCTGACTTGATATTAAAAATGTTAAAAACTGACGCTCATTGATTTATCAACTTGCGTAAATCGTGTTAATTTTAAAAAGTTATATTAAGTATACGTAAATTTCTTTACGTAACAAAATCCGAAATGATGATATCTGTAAGCTGAAATGGCAATGGATTGGAAACGTAATTCAAAGAATCGACAACCGATGTGGAAGAATAGTTCTTGAGTGGTGACCCCGTACGGGCAAACGCAGTATAGGATGACCACCTACTAGATAATGGCGATCTTAAATGCATTGCAGGAAGTCAACGGATGTAAGTGGCTCAGGGCCGTTCCTTATGGCAGTCTGTGCGGGAGGCCTATGTACGGCAGTAGACAGACAAATAAATATAGATTAAGAAGCAACGAGGAAGAAAAGAATCTACGCATGAGAGGTATAATAGACATTACAAAACAGAATACATTCTGGAGTGACAGTTATCACTTACTATCAGTTGTGTTACAGCTAAATATAGTGCAAAGTGATCCTCCACTATCGATGGAAAGGGATTATTAGTAACGAGATTTAACGGCGCCATTGCTAGCATTATACCCTATCAGGTCGATCTTTGCACAACCCTCTCTGGAAACCATCGTTGTATCGTCGAAATTCTTGATGGATTCGTCACAATGGACCAACTGACATGTTTTCATCACCTTACCTATCACCCTTCCCCAGTGTCCCGTTAGGATATACCGATAGCACAGGCGGGATTACCATTCCATAATCGTCCATCAAAAAAGACCTTCCACTATGATTTTTTTTAAATTATTATTAAGATTTTACAGTTTCAGATTATGTTTCACAAAAAACCGACTTCAATTGTGGCAAAACCAGTTACTTTGGTTTAAAAAGTAAATTACTAAATTGATTTTGATAACATTTCTACGAGACCAATCTTTAAGTATAACCTTTCAGATAAAAGTAGAATTTTCCTAATCGGTGTACAACTGACGAAGTTATGAGGTAACAAACATAAAAAAAATACAACCGAAAAATACCTCCTCCTTGAAGTCGGTAGTAAATAAAATTGAGCTGATTTGTTTGTTACATTTGGTCGTCTTTGTTTAACGGCTCAGCTGATGTTTATTACCATTTGGTAAACACGTTGTAATGAGGATGTAGAATCTTCTCATACGCATACATACAACTTGACGTAGGCAACTTTTTATCGTGCTCAATCAATTGATACTGGCCAAGCGGACGAAGTAAAAACTAGTAAAAGAGTATTTTTAGACGACACCGGAAAAGTTTTTATCGACAGTATTTTTTGTGGCAATATGTTACGCTATATCTCCATCAGTTCTGATCCGATTTTGATGATTTCCTTACAATCGATAATCAACAGATTGTACTCTTGTATTGGTGCCATACTAATTTTGGTTACTTCACTAGTATTTTTATAATTCTGCTATAATTAGTATGCGTGGATGGTAGCAGTCTGGGGGCCAAACTGTTAAACACTAGGCTTCAAAGCTTCCAATTGTTGAAAAAAGTCTTAAACAATTAATAGATATAAAAAAATACCTTCGACTTCTTATGTTAGACTAAACGCCGACGTTTGAAAAAAAAAGTAGTTGATAATTTACCGATTTCTAGTAAGAATTCCTTTTGTGGTGTAACTAGCAACACACTCAGCCCAGATAGTATAGGGTCGTGGATTCGAATCCTATCGGATTGAGTTGTTGCCAAGTATTTTTTCAATACGTAATTTAAAATGATACTAAACAAGTATTTGTTTTAAATAATGAAAATAAAAATAGCCGCTCCTCTACGCTATCTGTATACACTGTTGAGGTACCACAAACAGATGATAGTTGAGGATCAAGTATTAGCCCATCGTAAGGAAATCAACGATTATTAACCATTGCATTTTCGAAGGGAAATCGCATGGAAGTCGACTTGATTGGCTATTAGACCCCATTACTAACAATTTCTTCCTCCAATCAAGTAACTAGTACAACGGACGTCCGCAAAATACAATTGAAAAATAAAATATTAAATTTTACCTTGAACATAACATATAAACTTTGAAACTCTCAACACAAAAATAACCGTTTCTCATTCTTAATGCGGAGCACCGCAAAAATATCCTCGTAAACTGAACGAAAGTACTCAATGGCACATATAGATAAGAATCTCCTAGAACGAAATGGCTTGAAGGGGGTTACGGATTTAGGGATACGGAGGTGAACTTACTATTTTTTACTTGAATAAATATTTACTTCAGTTTCCAGGCCAGTTTTAATATTCTTTTTTATTAACTACTGAAACTAAAGTGTATTCTGAATATATTAAATTTTAAATTGCTTTTATCTATACTTATAAAACCGTTTGTCTGGGCTGACTATCAACATACAGCCAAAATTAATAAGTCTAGAAAGCTGAAATATAGGACTGTAAGATATGTTTATTTTATAACATACGTGCAAAGATGCGGACTACAGGCAACAGCAACAGCTATAACAATTTAAAAACTAAATGTAAATTAGTGTAAGCCATATTTTTTGAGCATATTTTAAAATCGCTTTTTAAAAACGACACTTTGAGATAGTTTTAATTACCTTCGATGGTCTCAGTTTTCTTTCATTTATAAGATATAAGATCAAAAAAAGGTACTCGACCTTTTTTTCTTAAATGTTGAGGCATGGAAAATATACACAAGTATTTCATTTACCTTATGTTTTAAATTAAAGAAAAAGACATGTATTATTAATTAAAAACTAAATACAATTTTTGTTATAATAACGATTCGAAATAATATCGTATTTCGTATCATTCGTTATACAGTAGCGTTGTCTAGGCGACTTTGAATTAATAACAAAGTTAAACCCGACAGTTTCGTAGAATTTCTAATTGTATGGGATTGCGATGCAGAATGTTTTGTATCCGGGGAGTCTCATTATCTTAGCACAGCAGCTTTGGTATGATTTGATTAAGTTACAGTTTGTATTTAATTTTATGTAAACTCAATTATTTATACTGCAGTTGGCTTTATAGCAACATATGCTCATTAGTATAAATAAACAAACAATATATACTTCACAATAATTTTTAATGCATGCCGTTTGATATTCAAGTACGACTAATAGTATATTACTTTAATATAAAATTAATAAAAATGTAAACAATTAATTATCCCTATTTAAAAACAAGCTGCCGTTTACCGATTATGGTATAAATAAGAAATTGTTTTAATTTATTTCCAATTTTTATAGATAGCATTTTTGTGGTAATTTTAACAACAAAAAAAAAAACTATTTTATTAAATTTTATTGATACAAACGATAACAATACTATTCATTATACATTGTGAAACATGTATGTTATTTCATAAAATATACTAAATTCTTAGTAAGAAAAATTAAATAAAAGTGAGTTTGTTTGTGTGTTTATGCGCTTTTTGCGCTTTAAAGACAATTAATCCTGATAAAATTTAGTATATACACTTACTCTCTTATTCATACAAATTAAAACCTTGTACAGCTTTAATTGTTAGATGATATATTGTAACTTACTAATTGTAAATTTAGCGTAAAAGAAAAAAAGTCAAAACACGTCAATAGCTAAAATATATTTAGACTTTTTTTAAACAATAGTTTTTTTTTTTATTAATATTTTTCATCGGTTAATCAATATATCCCAGTCACACGGACAAAGTTGCAAGTAAAAACTAGTGTTTAAAAAAAATTTAGTGATTCACATTTGCAATTTGTGCTTATCTGAACTCCAATAAAAAAATATGTAACAATAACAAGTTTTCTAGGGAAGACGAAAAACACAGTTGTTGACATAGAGCATTATGATACGACTCGGTTGCCATATGTCGCGATAACTGCTGGGATCGTCCCAGAATCTTTTATGTGAAATAACTTATATACATATATATATCCTTGGAGTGTTGGATTCAAACTTTTATACTTGGCTTTTGCTGTGTTCTTATTGTTAGTAATAACAATTTGAGGTTTTTCATGCTATGACTCCACCCGTCGGATTTTCTCAATCAAATTTTCTTTATAACAATGCAGATTAAAAATACATCATTTCAATAATTTTGTTCGTAATCTTTACTAATATTATAATATGAAAGTGGATTTGTTTGTTTTTTACCTACTTAACCCTTAACAGCTTAAACAATCACTATGAAATTTGATACGACACATTGTGTGCGAAAAGACTATAAGCTGGTAAGGAAACGCGATGTCGTAGGAATCTAAAATTATAATCATATGTAATATAAAGCAAAAGGCAAAGAAAAAGTGATATCAACCTTAATGTCACAAAGACTATTTTTAATATAAATAAAAAAAAAAGAAAATTAAAAAAAAACATGTTCTATGTGTAATAAAGAAGGACATAGACTTTTATGCCAGTCAGTGAACATATCCTAATCTGTGAATAAAAGCTAGTAAAGAAATATTTTAAGTAATAAGAAAAAATATAATTCGCAAACCAAATACTAATGCAATAAAAGTAGAAGAGCCAATAATAAATTTATCTGTTATAACAAGGGAGGCGGTTCGATTAAGGCGATCAAGTAATGGATAAGTTCTGTTTATTCCAGATGCTGCGGAAGTTTCTCCGTTTTGGATATTAAGCTCGACCGCACATTATGCAATACGAATTAAATCAAAAACTAAACGGGAATTTTTATGTACGTTCTTAAGTTAAGTTTTTAAATATACAAATAAATAATTGTCAATATAAAATATTAAATTTGAAATATAAAATTGAAAATTTCGACGCCGGTTACATTTTAGTTGACACCTATTTAAAATGAACAATAAATTGAAGTGGCATTTTAACTGGTAAGAACATTAGCCCAGACGTGGCGCAGAAGATTGTTTAATCCCGTCTGCTTTAAGATTTTTCAATTGTTCAATAAATATGAATATATGAAACACTAGCTTTCTGAATTTTTATAATAAAAAGGAGATTTAGAAATTTTAAAAGTAAAATATAAAATTATAGTTAAATATTATTATTATTATTTATTCTTTATTGCACAATAAAATTTTGTACAAATGGCGAGCTTAATGCCATATGGCATTCTCGACCAGCTAACCATAAGCTAAAATATATGAGTATAGTAACAAATTCATATGTATAAAATTGTGTTAAATATTTTAATTCATTATCAGAGTATAGATAAATATAATGGACATTAATACACTCCATTATTAACACTCTTAATATGGAATTTTCCATTATTGATAATAATATAATACAGCTTGTTTCTGCCTCGTGCGGAAATCTTATCAAATACAAAAACTTTTCATTTTCCCGTATAAAAAGTATTTTGTATATTTATTCTGGATTTTTGCTGTTATCCGCCAATAACAGTTACTCAGTTTAAATTTTATTTAGTGGTAATTCTTGACAGATTTATTTTAAAATTTGAACAAATTGAAATAAAATAATATAAATAGTAATAGTTGTTTTACATTTATTAGTGAATGTGTAAATCTGCATTATGTTCTTCTGTGATCTAATGAGTATTTATCACTGAATATTTTTACGAAATAAACTCGTTATTTTAAATACTCATAAAATACCTATTGTAAATATCTCAAAATAAACAGAAGGTATTGATATTGTTAGAAAACCTTTGTATATTCCACAAAAAAAGGTTTTTTTAATAAATAATTAATATTTACACAAATTATTCTCATACTATGAATTGAAAGATGGCTAAAAATTAATAGAAACAGATGGATACTTGCATTTAATGGGGGAAAATAACAAAAAGTCAGATAGTTTTCAAAAAATGTAATGTTGCCAACATAGTTTAATTGTTTTGTTTAATAGTAATATTTCAGTAATTTCTTTATTCCAATGTTGAAAAAGAAAGATAAAAGGTTTTCTGATAAGAAATTGTAATAACCACAACAGTCTTCATTTTGGTCATTTTCCTTATGGTAACGCAAATATGTAAGTGGAATGCTTACATTCCTAAAGATGAAAGCATTCCGCAGAGACATTTGTGGTGAAAATGGATAGTGCAAAATCAGCAACTTTATAAGTATATTATATGCAATAAATTCAGGAATTTATAGCAAATTATAGTTATTTTTTATGATACAGTATTCTATTAATAGAATAAATGTGAAAGTTTGTATCGATGGATGGATTCATCTTTAACGTAAAAACTACTTAATGAATGAAATTTAGTACTCAGGTAGGTTACATCGTAATTAAGTGCTAATGGGGAAAGGGATTGTTAGTAATGCGGACTACCTATCTTATTGTTAGCAATATACCCTGTCAGGTCGACCTCCACGTGGTCCCCTTGGAAACCATCGTACTGAATTTCAAGTGTATTCATCACGATTGGCTAACTGACCTGCTTTTTCATTTTCACCTATCATACATCACTAGCGCCCTGCCAGCATACACCGTTACGCAGGTGGGGTTGCCATTCCATTATTATGTGTATAAAAGTGCTAACAGGATACTTTATGTACTGATTCACGCGAGAGAAGCTGCGAATTACAGCTAGTTATAAATATATTTTCTACATTTTTTTAATAGCAAATTCACATCTGGATGGGTCTTATTGTTTTTTCCTATTTGCTGTAGAAACTATGGGCCCGTGGGGATGCAAACCATTTTATCGGACGATTGCATCCTCATCGAGGTCACTGATGACCCAAGAGCTGGTACAAGAGCAGCTACTTTGCGCAAAGGGTAAGTTTAGCGATCTAAAGAGGTTATGCGAATATTGGATACGCTACCTGGATATGGTGTGTTGGGAAGTTATTTATAATTAATTGTGTTTATATTATAAAATTGTTTGTTTATTATATGTGTAAAAACATATAAATTGACGGCTATAGGCAATAGTATACTCGGTACAGGCATGAATAACACCATAGACAATACGAAAAAGCCAATTATACCCAAAGTACTGTTTCATTTCTTTATTCAGAAATAGTTTTTACCAGTGACTTCGTTCGCATGACTGGAATATTGTCTAAAATAAAAAAGAACCTTATGTACTTTCATCGCGAAATATACGTGTATACCTAATTTCATGGCAATCCGTTGAGTCATTAAATTGCAAAGAGATAACAAACAAGTAAATAGTATAATTATTTTCAAATTTATAATTTTATACAATAAGGGTTTATGTACGGATTTATTGATTTACTTACCTTTAAAAAATGGTACAAAAGGTAATCTTAATGCTATTGACATTCTACAAGCCAAAATCTAGAAAGTTCAAAATAGTCGAATTCAATTCTGTACCATTTCTTAGCGCTAAGGTGTTATGCTACTATACTCTGTAATTTCGCTCTTGAATTCAACTCTTTAAACAGCAACATAGTTTTACTACGTTGCAAGTATGTTATTGTAAGTTGCTTACAAATTTCCCAATGTGCGAAATCGCAATTCTGTTTATGTATCGGTTTAGCGCTGGGCTTGAAATCTCAAATCTTTGGTTTGGAATTGTTTATTAACTTAATGTTATTCTCTTCGGTGAATGCTAGAGAATTTATATCAAAACGCTCCAGGCTCATTTAAAGTATTGTCATCAGCAGTAAACATCTTTAAGGCTAGAAGTTATTTTATCTTTTTTTAAGTTATTATATTATTTTATTAATATTTAATACTAATTGCGTGGAACAAAATTGCTAAAATTATGAAGTAAGACATTATCTGCTGCAACTATTCATGTAGGCATGGAGCCCATCATTGTCTTTTATAACTTGATGATTAGTGATGTTTGATTAAATCTACTTATACATTTATATAGTGTATATCTACGTAAAAGGAAAATTTACCAGTTTGAATAAATCTATATACTTTTGATGGAATATGGCACTTAAATAAAAACATATAGGGTAGCATTACAACATAGTTCTCATGAATTGTAACGCAGGCATCGCAGTATATTAACTGAATGAATGAGTGTACTTTATTTGCATGTATATATATATATATAAGAATATATCCATTGGATTAATATTCAAATACTTAAATATGTATAGGATATAAACACATTTATTATTCGTATCTTGGAAAGTCATTCGAGTGTTAATGTTGACTGTAAAACTTTTGGACCTAAACAAAATTCAAAGACATAATTCCAAGTTGAATGCGTAACGTAGAAACTTATGCCGTTTTATCGAAGTATTTCTAACTTCACTTTATTCTTGTTACGCATAGGTTACGTCGTGTATTACGAAGTTACGAAACAACAAATACAATACACATTTCATAAAAATTATTGTCATAATAATTTCGTAAGCAAATTAAGTTACAACTCCATAATTTCAAAGTTCATTTTTGGTTGTCAAATACATGTTTATAAAATAATAAAAAGAAGAAATATATTTTTATTCAACGTTTATTCTCAATTTTTCTTTTAAAATATTTGCTTCATTACCTATTTACAATGTTAAAGGACCTATACTTTTATTCAAACGACTCAATAACTTTATATATTTAATAACTAATAACATAAAGGTTAGGTTACTTTTTCCTTTAAAAGTGTAAATGTCATAAGAAATAAGCAATTACTCTGAATAAATCGATTTGCCTAATAAACTTAATGTTTTTTCTTGAATATTTGATATAATAAACATATATTGTATTTCTAAAATTTTCATTAGGAGTCTGGCTAAGTAACATTTTATTTGCCTTTAAATAAAATACAATCTTCAATTGAATTTTATGCTGTAATATAATAACAAAGCTACTATCGATCCAAACTTTTCTTATTTAACTTACTTTCTTATATAAATCTAAAAGTAGATTATTCAAAGATTAATAAATGAAGACTTAAGCAATCTGAATATTGCAGAAGACTTGGCTCACAAACCACTTCTTAATTTTATTTCCATTCTTTACTAGTTTAAAGAATTAGTGAGAAATCTCTTGCAGATAACCTTTTAATAGTGGAAATGCTATTATTATTTTCAATTACTTCTGGAACCAATAAACTATAGGCACAATTACTACTAATCAAAGCACCCTTGGAAGTAAAAAAATAATAATTAAATAGTAACAAAAATTAACACTCACTTAATATTTGCCGAATGATCTCAGTATAATAAGCTGTCGTAAGAGAGTTAAGGGAACCTAATGGTCGATAGATGGACCGACGCCTAACTGTGGTTGCCAACCCGTCTGTCAAGCATAGCAAGTATTGGCAAAACTCTCCTTATGGCAGAAGCCTGTGTTCAGCGGTGGACAGCTAACAGCTGATATGATGATAATGAAAAATTATCAATATGGGTACAATTAACAAATTAATACAATCTACCGAATACAAAAAGAATTATCAATATCAGAACTAGTGAAGACATCGGGTGACATACATACAAAAATAATTACAATTAAATTGAAGCCTGTTCTTTTTAAAGCAGTTAAACATAAATGTTGAATAAGCTGTTTTGAGATATTAAATGCGATAGACTACTGGTTGTTTTTTACACTCTGGATTGACAAAGCAGTTATAGCTATTTTCTTTGAAACTTGCATAATGATAATATAAAGAAATCCTAAACAAAGTCACAATTTAATAGCCTAGAAACAAATGGTGTAGTTTAGAAAGGAAAATAAGATAAAACTGTAACAGAGGATCTGACTAGGACAAATGCAAACTGTTAGCGGGCTTTGCCGTTGATGCGCTTTCAGAGAATAGCCCTATTATTTTTATGCCACTTTGTTGATACATCTCGTGAATTTACAACGAGCATCAATCTTCGCAGATAAAACGTACAAATAATTTTTATTATCACTATCTAATTAAATTGTATTAAACAATAATAAAATAGAATCAAGGTTTGATGTAGCTTATTATATTATTTATAAGTCTAATAATCATTTCAAGTACAATCAAACAATTTAAAAAAGAATGGTTTTTGATTCGAATGAACGTTTTTGTATGTATGTTACCACTGCTGTTGTTTTATTTTAATTGTATCAGTAGTAAAGTTGTTTTTGTAAATATTTTAATACGTTACCTTACATAAATAAAGTAAGTAAAGTTGATACGTTTTGTACGATGCGAAATCATAAATTATTTAGATTGTTTGAATTATTTGTATTTGAAACTATGAAATGTATTTCCGTCATTGAAATAATAATAACTTTATTTCATGCGTAGATAAACTTTATGACAAAACAATGGGATCGATTTTTAGTTGTCATTTTTCTATTTCTATAATTAAAATTTTAATTTAATATTACAGCGAAATGTTTATTATAAGAACTAATACGAACTAAATTTTTAATAGATTTAAGTAATAAATATTATTATTTTAGTGTGTGATGGTCCATGCATCGGCCCCAATGTTTACTAGAATTATGAATCCTGAAAATGATCAAGATCACAGGATGCTGTTGTTAATTTATGATTTTATTTCAATCAATTCATAATTTCAACTATTATATTACGTAAATAAAATAAGAATTTTGATTGGCAATAAATATGTAATATTAGAACGTAATTTGCTTTTTATGAAACTTACTTTTTCCTTTTACCGCTATCAACATTGCGGGCGTATACGTTATTTGTAGGTTTTAAATGAAATTTTCCATTTTTATATAGCTTTATAATTAGCTTCTCCCACGTATATACACATAGGTATAACAAGAAAAAAAAAAAACTAGACAAAAAAGTGAATATCTAACAAAAATTGTAATTTATTTTAAATATTGTTTTTATAATTTCTAGAACTTATTATCACTAGAATTATTATTTCAACCATTAACTGCCAACTGCTGAATATAGGTCTTACCCGTAAGGGGAGTTTGCTAGTCACACTTGGCCGGCAGATTGGCAACCGCTTTATGTAGGCCGTTTTATTTAGGTAGGCTTTGGTGATGTATTTAAAGGAATGCTGCTGCCTCAACCATTAAGTGCAAGTACAACTGCGTCACGGCATAAACACGAATAGAATAGAGGTACTCAAGCAAAAGAGTTTTGTACAGTTTTACTCTGGTAGATAATATAACACAGCTAAAATAACACACCTGCAATGCCGTAGGTGTTGTGGGTGATCATGGGTGGCGGTAGTCACTTACCATCAAGTGAGCCGCATGCTCGTTTTCCACCTGTGTTGTAAAAAAAAAGTACTATCAACGATCGTATACTAATAAATGTCGAGCCACAGCTCACAATGACATTTATGGTCTTCCTTTGTTCTGAGAAATAGTTTCACATAATACCCATAGCTTCCTCTCGTCATATCGCTCATTATTTACAGGAAATTCATCCTCAAAACTTAGATTAGAACCTAGTTCGAGTGCACTGTGGTATTAGAGAATAGTTCTATTATAAAACTAGCTTTTGCACACGACTTCGAATACGTGGATGTTTATAATTTTAATATGAATATATTTATGTTAATGCTACTAATATTATGTGAAAGTATCTAAAGATGTTTCGATATTTGTAACTCGTTCACGGTTGAACAACTGAACAGATTTGAATGAAATATGGTAAACATAAAGATTGTGATATACATTGATACATAGGATACTTTTTTCCTATTTTTTTTTTGTTAGGGAGCCAGACGAAGTGACTAGCGGATTGATCTAATGAAATGTACCTAACGTTGCCCGTAATTTACATTTACAAGGGATAAATCGAGGGTTTCAGCTCTGCCGTGTCATGCAAATCTCATGTATATAAGTCCAATTGTTATTAAAAAAAGGCAGTTGAAGTTTCTTCATTTAAAACTAAAAACTATATAGTAGTAGCCTAGTGGAGTTTAATAATAAAAAATTGTGCCCCATAAAAAAAAAAAAAACAAAATCGACTTCATTTATGACAATTTGATGTAAAAATTTAACTACTGGACCATTTAGTGAAAATTTCTATGGAACTTATCTATAAGTATATTCTCTTTAATAAAAAAAAATAGAACTGACGTAGTTATGAGGTAGCAAACATAAAAAAATACAACGGAATTAAAAACCTCCAGAAAAAGGTTTTTAATTTGGAATTTTTTTTCGAGGTTTTTTTTTCAACCGACTTCAAGAATGAAGTTAGTTGAAAAAATGCAAATTACGCCGCTGATTGCACACATTAAACCGTGCAACTTAAGATAACTGAGATTCGCGTGACATGGCAGATCTATTTGTATTATAAATTGACGTAGGCATATTTGATTACATCTTGTCTGGACGAAGTAATCTGTACCGTTCAACTTGGTCTCATTAGTGTAGAGCCAAAGTCGTGAGTGAAACATTTTGAAGCAATTAGGCAGTTCGCGTTAATGTCACAGTGAAATTGGATCCAATTGTAATCTTACTTTGGATTTGCAACTTATTGCTTCTGTTTCCTTATTGTAAGATCATGTTACTTGAAAGTGTTTTGGAAATTATAAATATTATATTGTTGCTTAAAAGTTATGCAAGCTAATTTGAGTAATATTTAATACATTTCTTTATTTTATGACCATTAGGGTTATGGCTTCGATCACATTTATGACATATAATGGCTATGTTTGCATTACATATTTTATTATAAATAAATATATTAATATACACTTATTTACCAAAAAAGCACTTAAGTAGGCACTAAAATGGTTTTTCTATTATCTATAAATCTGTACTAATATTATAAAGAGGAAAGATTCGATTGTTTATTTGTAATGAATAAACTCAAAAACTATTAAACCGATTTTAAAAATTCTTTCACTTATAGAAAACTATGTTATCAGCGAGTAATATAGGCTATATATTATTTTCTAAAATTCTCTCTATTCGTGCGAAATCGGGCCGGATTACTAGTTAATTATATTATTAGACATATAACAGTTGTCTAGTATCCATATAATACAAAATTTATTTAGTTTACGATTGAAATTGCTTTGTGTAAAAAGTTTAAGGATATTTGTTAGTATGTCCTGTTTCAATACAACTTAACAAAAATTTAAACAATCGAATAATTGATACGATCATCATTTGTTTTATTTCCAATAGTAGTACAAACTAATCGATTGGCTAAATGTTTTGATTTATTAAAAATTTCATTTTTTATGACGTTTACTTTATGTAACTTAAAAGGGCAAACAAGTTGACGGCCCACCTGATGGAAAGTGGTAACCGTCGCATATATACATGAACAGTATCATGGATATAATATACTGTCTCGTCCATAATATTCCCATGGATGCCAACCTATTCTTGAGGATTAAGATGTTATGTCTCTGTACCCTGTAAATTCTCAAAATAAAAAAATGTAATTTCATATAAAACTTGGTTACATTTTTATAATATTACAGACATGTCTACTAATCCATTCATCATCATCAACCATTATCTGTCCACTGCTGGATATAGGCCTTATTCCATTCCTGATAATATATTGCGTAAAAGGATAGATATAATTTATATTATTTTACGAAAAAAATCTTTATTGTATTACGTGTTTACGCCCAATCCGTAACAAAATTATGAGTCCATGCAAATTAACCTTTACGGCGTCCGCACAAATTTTCCAGACTTAAACAGCCTACACTTTATTTAAACCGCTTAATTAAAATTTACCTGATGACATCGTGTGTTTTAATAATGGCGTCGATCCTTTCATACTGGCCTAACGATTATGTAAATAAGTCGAATTGAAGTTTATTTATCGGCGTAAAGCGGGAATAAACGGAAATTTATTATCTTATTTATAACCTTAAATTTATTTATTATGTACCCAAACGTATATCACGTTAGGGTACAGAATAAATAAATTTCTCAAAAAATAAAAAACTCAGTGTACAGTTTTTTAAGAAATAGTAGTTATAAAACTGAAAAATATTTTCCAAAACGTGTAAACTTTTTTTTTTTTACTTTCATAGTAAATCGATCGAGACGGCACGGTTTTTTCAACTTATCTAAAACATTAAGAGGGAACAGCTGGGCTTTTTGTGCAATTACTTTACTAAAGTGGCTCGATATCATTTATATCGCTGTGGTGGTCAAGTATACATCTGTATTTACAAATATCTTTTAATATTAACAACAACACACATTTCGTCTTTGTTGGAGAATAGAATACATTTTTAAACATTCACTTATTGCATTTTTTTTGTATCAACCATTAACTATCCACTGCTGTCCACCCACATAAGGAGGTTTTGCCAATATCCGCCATGCTTGGCAAGCATGTTGGCAACCGCTGTAAGGCTTTGGTGATGTTTTAAACGGGGCGTTGCTGCTAATCCTTCGACCATTAAGTTTCCTTAGTCGCCTCTATCTATGCCGGTATCACATGGCGACTGTTATTACTAGTGTTTATTACTCGCGACTTTGTCTGCTGTGTTATGTTTACTGTATAAGTATAAGCGATCTATGACCTTTCTAAATATTGTTCTATTATTTATAAAAACTAAAACCTTCTACAAACGTATTTTAATATTACACTGTTTTGTCGCTTTCTTTTAAATTGGAAATTTTGCACAAAAGAAAGAGACAAAATAGCTAAAATGGGATTATGAGAGGTTAGACATTTTTATAAATAAAGGGGTAAATGTATATAAATTTAATTATGGTCGGTTGAATCTTTAGGACGTAAAGTGGATCATCTCTAACTATCAAACTCACTTTCACATTTATAATATTAGTAAGAACTTGAAGAAACAAACTTGGTCTATTTTCTATTCAACCGCTACTACTTTTGTAACAACTGTATTTTATCGATATTTTCATCGTAACCACCATTTTTCCATAGGTACATGAATTATGAATATTTAATACTAAGGTTCAAACACAACGAAGCTAACATCTCACTTAGAGAGTCGTTAAGTGTTTTTGAAAGTCGCCATTAGTGTGAAATATGAATTAATGGCCGCGGAGCGACGCTGCGGCGTCATCGGTATACGGCTTTACAGGAGGTGTCTGAGAACAGACACATCCGTAGAGATGACAAAAAGATATTACTGTATTTCGTCTGTCTATCTATCTGTCACGATTTACCTGATCGTAATAGGTACCTGCAACCAACCACATTATATCTGTCTTGTCAACCATTAATTTGTCATTCCACGTGCCTGAATCAATAATTGATTTATTTAAATTTAATTGACACCTCTGTCAGAACACACTCATTGTTATTTATAAATCTGTCAGTTTCACAGATTAAACTAATTTCCCCTGCAAATTGGCACTATAATATTATGGAAAACAGGCTAGTATGTGTGGTCATGTAATCGATACCTGTTAACTTTTTTATAAGTTTGTTCAAAGTTTGTTATAAGTCTAGACAGTAAAAAGAACAAACTAAGCAGAAGTTGTAATAGATAATTCATAGAGGATGCTAATTTTAGCGCACATATCACACATCTGATATAGTAGGGAATGATCTGAGTTACTAATAGATAATTATTATATTTAATATTTAAATCGATGTAGTGCACACTCGTACTCAAATTATATACATACTGTGTAGAATACCGAGTCAATGAACTCTTGGCTGATATGTAATTAAAATGTTACAAGCAATAAATGTAATGTTTTGGTATCATTAGTCACGGTGCACATCGACGAATCAGTGTAGTCTATATATATATATATATATATATATATATATATATATATATATATATATATACTTATTGTATAAAATGTTAAATATAGAAATTTCTTCTCATAAAAATATACAAGTTGTTTTTTTTTTTGATAAGTGTTTGTAAAGTCTAAATAATTGTGTTCTAAAAATACATATCTAACCAATATATTTTGAAAACACATATAGAGCCTTATAATAATAAAACTGTAGTATTATCATCATATACAGTCTTTTTCATTGATTTGTTTCAAAACAATAACAAATAGATAGTATTTAATATATATAAAAAAAATACGGCAACTCTATAGTATTTCAATGACAAACGCGCATATCCAAGTAAGCTGAGAAGGGTGGGTTATGATTGATTATGTCGTATTTTGTTACACAAGCTTTCAGAGCTTATTCGGTTCCGCAGAAGGGGACAGAACTCAACCACGCAACATAAAATTGGACAGATAATGAACAGAAACAATCAAAAAAATTGGATGTACAATCCAAATCAAAATGAGGATATGAGAAAAAGAGAAATGTTTGGACAGAACGAGAAAGATGATAAAGGTAAATAGTAGATTGCATCACTGAGTAATGGAGTTTTTATGAAATTTCTGTGCCGGATTTAGTAATATACTTATACATTTTTTATTTGGCATTTTATACAGAGTATAAAGGTAATAATGCATAAATTTATGAGTATTTTCTATAAACAAAATCTAACATTTTGCCCGAAGAAACATAGGGTCGAAAAACGACAAAAATAGCGAGCTTCCATGTCGCGTCCTTTTTTAAATCAGTATGGGAGACTAAATTTTTTTTCGTTTTTCCAACGACGTATCTTTAAGAAAAAAATTACTTCCAACAGTACAAAACCATTTTGAAATAGTATTATTATATAAGTTACTTAATTTAAAAAAACTTATCAAACGAAAGTAAAAGCTCTACTTTCTGGTTCATTTCTCAAATATTTTCAAAATAATCAAATACTTATTTTTATGTTCGAAATAGACATATACGAGTAAATATTTCCTTTTATAAGTTTTTATAAGTGCAAATTTATACATATCTTTCCAATTTTATTAATATTTATCTACAAATCTTTAATTACATATTTTGAATTTTAATAACCTACTTTAATATAATAAAACATAGACTATTAACATATATTTTTATTACAATAATATCCCAAGTGATTTACATATATTTCGTGGAGAATGCTCAATTAATTTTGGGATCGTCCGGGATCCTTACTCATGAGTAGACATGTAGCGAGCGCGGTGATTAAAATATTTCAATTAAAATATAATGGAGTCAATTCTCGAATGGCATTTTGCTATTTCTATCTCTAAATTGAATGTTTCAGTTTTCAGCTATTACTGTGCAATCATTATTCTAAGAATTATTACGAACCAAATATTTAATAAATTTGAGTGAGAAATACTTTAAATTTGGTTATTGATGACTCGCAACATTATAGATTCGTTACGGCATTTTAAAATTTAGATTTTATAGACAGGTTTAAGGAATAGAATTACTTAATCAACACCAATAATTATATATTATTATATATTCATATATCTTCTTCGTCATGGGGGCCCGGCATATAATAGGTTACCCCTTCCATTCTCGTGGATGTCATAGGAAGCGACTAAGGGAACTTATTAGTCGAGGTATGAGCAAAATAGTTCCTCTTGAAGATCTAGCTGAGGTTACCAACCTCAGGTAGGTTGGTGTGGCAACCAAGCGTGGCATCTACTAGAAAACCCTCTAGAGGGAGGCCTATGTTAAGTAGTGGAAAATTAACGACTAATATGGTATATCTTTTTATGGAACTTTCACATAAATGTTAATAGTATCTATTTAATATTATTTTTAATACTTTTTTAATATGCTTGCAATGCTGTATTTAAATTAATAATTTTATTCGTTCTAATAAATAACATAGCCATCATTAACGTGTGACTTCTAATGATATATGTAGGTAAACACTTATATTTTCTGTGTTTAGAAAAGAAATAAAAAGTGTTAGTGTAAAATAATATTTGTATTATCCTATAGTAGAGTCATAACAAGGAATTTTATAGGCAAGAAGTAATAAAGTTTAGAATTGTGCGACCAAAATTCATTGCCCTTATGGGACACGATTACGGCGAATTCGTCTTATCTTTTGACCCAAAATACAATTTGCATTTCAAATTACACAAGTCGTATAAAGTTTCGTAAGATTTAATCAACCAAGAACTTAATTTACTGGTCTTCAGTATTTTTTTGTAAATGAATTTGTTTTTTAAGCTCTTACAAATGTATGAAAGCGAAGGAAACAACAGATGCATCTACAGATAAAATATATAAAAACGGCCCGTCTACCTTTCCGTTCGTCTGGTAAAGAATATAATATAGGTTCCAATGGCAGCTTTAAAATTAAAGTAAAAAATAAACATTAATAATTAATATTATCTTTACAGACTATCAAATTAAGGATTTGTATGGACCGAAAATAACCGACTCTGACGGTGCACTTTTAGATGAACATGACAGCTTTTACATAACAACCAAAAGTTTACTGGTTCTCTTCCAAATCATGGGTATCATGCCCATAATGAGGGTACCGAGAGGTAAGTCAACCAAGTTCTGGCAGAATTAATTAGGAGATCTTTTGTGCCTACTATGACTTTTACATTAAAATTTTACTAATATAATATAATTGTGGACTTAACGACGTCTATACATAGAAGATATGTAGAAACAATTAATGTAAAGAGTTTTAAAAAGAGAACCTAATAGAAGTTAAAATAACCTTTTTTAGAAACTTTTCCTGTTTGTATGTGTGTTTGTTCTGGCATTACGCAAAAATTACTACACAAAATTAGATGCAGTTTTTACAGTTATATTCCTGAATGTCTAACTTAAAAATTGACGTATATTTTATTTCAGTAGTAGTTTATTTTGATTACTTGTTTAAAAAACAAGAGCTTAATAATAAAAAATAAAAAAAAAACATTATAATGAGACTTTCCTACTTCTGAAATCCACGTGTACGAATTAGTAAGCAAAACGTTAGTAGGTATATCATATTTAGAACGAATAATTCAGTAGAAAAAATAATATTCATATTATATATATTATATTACTTTGCACAATAATACACATTGGGTTGTCGATATAGATTTTTACAAATAAAGAGTTCTGGGACATTAATACTTATGAAAGGCATTAAAACTTGGAAAATTACACATTAAGGGTCTCGCATAAAAGGAGCACGGTAAAAAAAAACCGTAGACTGTCCTTGAATGAGGCTCCCTTTTTAACTTTCCACGTTTCAACAAAGAAAAATTTTCAAGATTCAATAACTTTTAAAACCCGAGATTGTTCAAGACAAAGTTTCATACTTCTCTCGTGTTGGTCGTGAAACGCGATGACATTAAAAACAGTGTGTCTGGGATCAAACTTCGTCTATAAAACGTAATGGCAACATACGTTGCCAAAAGCCACATTGTGGACACGAAAGATTTTTTTTACAATCTCTCCTTGGTTATTTCAACAACAGATACTTTTAATACGCTAATTGACCATGCAAGATTTAGATTTGATAATAACTAAATCTAGCTCCTATATAAAAATTTGAAATTGAATCTCAAAATAAATATTTATTAGAAATTTCATTACACTTATTTTAAAAACAAATACTTGGATTAAGAACGAAACATTAGTTGAGGGAACTAGTGATACCTACCTACAATGACGTTACTTTTCTGACCTGCTTGTGTTAATAGCTAATGCTATATGTTTTATAAGAAACGGGGATTAACGCGTTCATTAAGGTAAACTATGATAATTTACCTGAATTATCTAGAACTTTCGACCGGGTAACGCTGACTGTGGTCACGAGTAGTCACATAGTTTACCTAAAGGATCGCGTAAATTCCTATCTGTTATATTTAACATAAAATATGAAGCGCGAAAATCTAATAATTAATAATGCCCTCTGTTCTTGGAGGATGGATAGATCATCTTAAGGAATTACAGTGAAATTATAGAACACTGAGGTGTCATTCTGTAGTTTCCGGGAATGACAACGCATAAAGGATATTACAGACATCAGAATACATGCTGTAATATCTGTGGTGCTATTTGAATTTATATCAACATGGAGGAAAAGGAATTGTTAGTTATGTAAAGCAATTCCATTGCTAGCAATGTACCCTCAGTCAGGATGACTTATCATACATAGTTCCCCTTGGAAAGCATCGTGCTGAATTTCAAATGTATTTATCACAATAGGTTAACTAGGTCAGTTAGCCTTTTAATTATAACCTATCATCCCACTCTGGTACCAGAGAATACCAAAAGCACAATATCCATTAAAAAAATATTCTAAATTTCACAATAAATATAATATAATATGATATTTCACAAAAAAAAACGACTTCGATTGTGGCAATACCAATTAAAAAATTAATTAATTAATTATTATTTTAATTTAAAAATTCAACTACTGAAACGGTTTCGATAAAATTTCTATAAGACCAATGAGATGTAAGTATATCATTTTTAATAAAAAAAGAATTTTACAAATCGGTTTATAACTGACAGTATCATGAGATAACAAACAAAAATATATAACCGAATTGAGAATCTTCATCTTTTTGAAGCCAATTAAAAATAAAAACCTAACTAAAACGTTGAGGTTAGTACTCGTACTTCATTTGCCGTTAAATAATTCAAGTTAATTCATATAATTCACTTGGTCATACACAATAATTTAATTTTAAAAACAAAACAATCTAAGCAGATATGTGAATTGATATTTTTAGTTTAATATTTTATTCTTGTATATTATTTTATTGTGTATTTACAATCTACGTACTTCTGGAAGATCTTCCATCTGGTTTATACTCCAAATTTTATATCCATATTTATCTACATTGTAACAAAACAACAAATTTAGTGACTTTAAACAATGTTTCGTATTATTTAGTTGCATAGTGTTTAAGATTTTTTATATTCTTCCTTCTACTAGCAAAATCCCCCCAAGAGGGAGGCTTATGTTCTATGGTGAAAAATTATGGGCTAAAATAATGATATTGATATTTTTCGAGGAGAGCGCAAAAGATAGAGCTATATTTAAAATAGGCTTATGAGAGGTTTGGTTCGATTTTTGCGAATAATCCCATTATTTAGTATTATATATTATTTAGTATTATACTTTTACAAATACAACAGCCGAAATAGTATGGTTTCGTTGCATATATATATAATGAGTCTGATAACCGAGTGACAGATAAAATAACAAAATTATAAAGATAACAACTTTTTGTGTACTACTATGATGGCAAATAAGCATATTGTCTTTGTGATAGTAAACAGTTACACTAGCTTATGGACCCTTGCAATACCAGGAGTGCCATGCGCAGCTGGCAACGGTCAGATTGGATAATTTTTCCACAATTTTTGGGTTAAAAATTTTCTGTTTGCGGAATTTTATAGAAATATATAAATGCAATCAAATATATGTACGAAAGTAGACCAGAGGATGAGATAAGAGGAGGAGGAGAAAAATAAGCAAAAAATAAAAAATATATTTATGTCTTTTCTTTTTTTCGTCGTTCACTACGTTTGTGACAAATATCCAAACGTAGTGTAAAACTATTGAATTTTGTGATTGGGTAATAGTCCTGGAAATCATATTGTTTTGGAAAAATACATTGGAGGTTTTAGTAAAAATCTAAATTCGCATAGCAACCTTACCCTTAAAAAACTAAACTGACCTAAATCTCATAGTTTATTATGCGCAAATTATTACAACCGAGGTCGCCTATTCTTGGTCGGGGCACTTTTATAAACGAACTTTACTAAATTGGCTTCGGCCTGGGTGTAGAGCCCCCAAATGTTTCCCAGTTTGTGAAGCAGGCAATTGGTATAACTGTATAGTCTTCATCCAACTAATATTATAAATATTAAAGTTAGCAAAGATGTTTGATTTTTTATAAAATTTACAGATAGTCAAATTAATGTTAATTTATCGAGGAAACTCCATGGTACACAACTTTTTATATTTATCAAGTGTTACAATAATCTAAATTATAATCACAATATTATTTTTAATACTATATCATATTTTGGCTTAATTCTAATTTTGTATGTCTGTTTTTTTATTATTTTATCTGGATAATTTGTATTCACACAATTTACAAAAATATTAATTTCAAGGTAATAGTCGAGATCTTTAGAAACTAAAACTGCTTCTAAATTAGACAGTATATTGAAAAAAAAAATTATTATGAATAAATACTTTCTAGATTTTGATTAATTTTCATCTTATTTTGTAGAGGCAAAAACTACGAAAAGAACAACATACGATTGGATATCAAAAGCTACTCTGTGGGCCTACCTGGTGTGGGGCCTGGAATGCATAATAGTAGTCAAAGGTAAAAAAAAATATTATCTAAAATATTAAAAATAAATATTATTATTTATTATAATAAAATTTTGTTTCTTACATATTTCATAAAAAATTCTATAAATAAAATTAGAATTAATAAGAAATAATAGCTATCTATAAAATATTACTATTTAATTGTGTCACTTAAATATATTAGTATCGAATAAATGGTTATTTATAAGATAAACTTGAATAATTTATTAATATTGTGATACTTTATTCCAGTGGGAAGGGAACGCTTAACAAATTTCCAACAGAGTTCTTATAAACGATTCGACGAAATTATCTACAACATCATCTTTTTGAGCATCCTTATACCCCATTTCCTGCTTCCGATAGCTTCCTGGCGGCACGGGCCACAAGTTGCTATATTCAAAAATATGTGGACACATTATCAGGTAAAATTAAGTGTATTTTTATTATTCTAATTTGTTAATAGCGTGTTTTTATTATTTAATGTTTTTGCAAAATGTGGTGTTCATTTTAAAATGCCATTTACAAAGGTCCGGTCCAGGTCCGAACTCATTTTAGCGCTTTTATAATTAAATCGTCTCCTTAAATTGGATATATTTTGCTCTCCTTGAAAAATTTATAAAAAATATTCATTAGTAGTCCTCCAAGATGGTAGAAATTTGCTTGAGTACGTTTTGTGATTCTTATGCAAATATGCCATTTAATTAGCAAATTAAATAAAGGAATTACCTGTTTATTATATTATTATATTAATATTCTTTGATTTATTTCTATATTTATAACATTGACTCGTTTATGTATCTATAAAAAAACTATCAAAATCGGTTTACTATTATCGAATAACATTCACCCAAAATAAAGAAAAGTTATGTAAGTCTTCCTAAAGTAGTTTAATATTAGTTTGTTGTTGAGAAAGTAAAGTATAAACATTTTTTATTGCAGTTGAAATATCTCAAAATAACGGGCACTCCTATAATATTTCCAAATCTTTATTATCTGACATGGGGACTATGTGTTTTCTCATGGGGCCTCAGTTTCACCGTAGTTTTATCTCAACACTACTTACAAGATGATTTCGAGTTATGGCACTCGTTCGCATATTACCATATCATTGCGATGTTGGACGGCTTTTGCTCACTATGGTATGTAGTTTTTATTTTATTTTATGTACACTATATTATACATATACGCAAGAGAATTTAATATAAACATAATTATATTATTCCCTTGTATATATGCAAATTTTCATAACTTTTCATATAACGCTAACTCATTTTATTTTAGGCTTTTTTTGTGTCAAATTTCAGCAAAAGTTCATATTCCGAAATATAAAATAACTATTATACGTAACTAGCAGTAGCTTAGGGTTATTTTGATTTAATCAAGGAATACTTGATTAAATTAAAATAAAAAGTAAATACTATAAGACGTGGATGTTGTCTATCTGTGTACAAAATTTCATTCCAAATCATTCATCCGTGTTACTATTATTGAATAACAAACATCCGAACTTTGTTAGTAGAATTAACGGTTTTCCACGACTTCGCCCAAGTGGACCCCTTTATCTCCCTTTTAAAAAGCAATTTCCAAAAGCTCAAAGGTAAAATTTCCTATTTAGAATAAGCAGTTTCGATTATACATTGACTTAACAATCAGTTTCTCTTTAAATATATACATTCATAATAATACTTCAAAACAGGTATTATGAGTACTAGAAACAACACGGCTTCACCCAAACGGAAATCATTATCTCTCGTTCCTTTAAATTTCCAAAGCGTTTTCCTTAGTGAATGCTTACATCACATGAAAGGAGGTAAATTTCGAATTCGTATGATGAAATGGTTTCGGAGGTTTCGTGATTAGTCAGTGAACGGTTTTATCTTTTAAAGATATTTAGCATTTTTATAGACAAAAGATAACATAAAAGGCCACGGAGATCATTATAATAATTTTACTTTCGTACACATAAAATTGTCATTTATTGAAATAAACTTAATGCCTTAAATTAATTACTTCGAGTGGTCTTTTTATGATTCTATCGTGGGTTTAAGAATATTATTATTTGCAGAGAATTGCTCAAAAAAAGCTGTAATTCTTTTTAAATCACTTACAATTCAGAAATTTGTTAGATATACGAATAATTATTAGCGGGTAATATAATATGTTGATTTTTGTTACTAAAAATAAAGTACATTCTAATACATTATATTATTATTATTAATTAATATATATATAATAATTAAATAGATCAGTCAAATTAAACAATAGCTTTTAAGGTGTATGACGCATGAGTCAGCTATCAATACATGAATCTACATTGTATTTGTTTATATTTATAATAAATTTATTGTTGTAATCTTTTGGAGGAAACAACAAAGAGTATCTATCTATTTACTTACATTTTAAGGAACTCAGCAATTCAGTTCACCGTGTTACAGGAAAATAAAAGCAACAAACTATTTGTTTTACTCAAAGTAGTCTCCTAACTACAGTAATCTGATTATGGTTTATTTAGGGTTACTCTTAGATTATCTGGGAATTTCCATACTTAACTTCGCAATTGAGCCATGATGCTGTGAAAGTGTTGTTCAGCCGACATAGACTATTCTAGAAAATCAGAAGTATGTTTAAACTGATGCAGGCTTGAAAAAAAGGCCGATAATCTTAAGAGCTGCACAGATTTATTGTATTCAACTTAATTAAATAAATTTTTCAATTTTTTCCATTAACAGAAGCAAATAACTTAATGTCAAATGAAGTCGATCTAGAAACTCTTTACACTAGATGAAGACGCCTTTACACGAATAGTAATAGAAGTAGTAGTTAATTAATATATTAATTTCATGCAAAGTGTAAAACCACTTGTGTATATATATATATATATATATATATATATATATATATATATATATATATATATATATATATATATATATATATATATATATATTATAATAATAATATGTTATTGTAATTATTTATACCTATCAGTTTTATTTACGTTATTCATAAACACGGTATCACAGCTGTATTGGAACATTGCGAACAGCACTGCGCGACCAGCGAGCTGCATACTACTGTGTGCGCTTATGAGTAAGGGCTCCTGTGGAGTTCTAAATTAGTCGGACATCTCTAAATTTTATACGTGAAGAAAACTAATACAAATACTTGTAAAAGAATATAAATAATAAAAATGTAATATATAACTAATATAAATAGTTATAATATAATATTACTCACGACATTTATTAATCAAAGATTGTTTGTTAATTGTTGGTTTCATAATTATAGGTACATTAACTGCAACGCATTCAGTACTGCATCTCATGGTCTGGCAACGAATCTACACAAAGCGTTAGAAGCAGATTATCCAGCTCTGAAACTTGCACAATACCGGCATTTATGGGTAGATCTGTCACATATGATGCAACAATTGGGTTAGTTGTAAAGTGTATATGCATTATCTACAGACATGATAGCCAAATAGCAGAACATGTTAGCCCACGGTTGACAAATTATTAAATTTACAGTTTAATAATGTCAGTATTTAAAAATTTTATCAATTCTAAATTATGTAAATGTGAAAGTTTAGATCTTTGTAAATTTGGATGGTTATAGTTATCTTATTTTACTATCTTTCTCTTATTTTATAGAAATAAAATCAATGAAACTATACTAATGTCATGTTATACTTTGTATAGTGAAATAGGATGAGTTTATTACAATATTACTAACATATAAACCAGGTAACTAGCTCGGGTTAATGTTACATCGCACGTGTACTATAATAATAATCGTTAAGTCAAGTATCCAATTCGTACCACCTGGCATGCGATAAACAAAAATCGATTTGCAAGTTATATGGATGGTGATTTCAATATTTATGTGAAACATACGATTTTATTAGTAACTATAAATATATTTTTCATTATTTTTCATTTTACAAATTTAACTGTCATATCTTAAAATAATTAAATTTCTAATGTAGGTAGCATATTCATTTGTTTTAACATTTATTGTATAAGTAGGTAGGTATTATATAAATATAATTGTAGTAATATTATATACAAAGCTTATTTATTAATTAATATTGATGATGTTGTTCGTATAGCACTCGTGCACTTTAACTGCCCACTAACTACATGCTCTCTTACTGTATTGGGTTGGCTGCAACCGATCTCTTTCAGAGATAAGAACTCCTTTGTTCACAATATTTATAAATCTAATTCATCAGTGCAATAAAAAAAAGTGTCATATTAATTACTATTGATAGAATGACAGATAGCTAGTATTAGTATTGCCTAATATTTGTTAGGTAACGATTATTAATCGAATGATTAGAGCTACTAGTAGTGTCACACAATAAATCGATTAATTGACTAAGATAGTGTCAATTTATCAACACATCTATCTAAATTCTTATTTAAGTGTTCATAACAACAACAGAATAACAATAAGGAAAAACTTGTAAATAACAATTTTAGTGAACAAAAAAATTATAATAAAGATAAACAAGGTTCACAAAATTAAATTTCAGAATCGACCTACATTTTTTAAAAATATCGTAAACTGTAGCACCTAATATTAAATGGAAAATTGAGATATCAACAGTATTTAATTTAAATGGAAATTTATGTTATGTTACAGGTCGTGCATACTCAAATATGTACGGAATTTACTGTATGGTTATCTTCTTCACAACCACTATATCGCTTTACGGTGCGTTAACAGAGATATTGGAGCACGGCCTTAGTTATAAAGAGATGGGTCTCTTTGTCATAGTCGGGTACTGCATGACCTTACTGTTTATTATATGTAATGAGGCATATCATGCTTCGAGAAAGGTCAGCTCATTTAACTTACTACACCTATTATCGTATAGAGAATACGAGTGGTATGTAGATAATGTATACATAGGCCTATGATCCTAATAATATCACAAAGGTGGGGGAAAGGGATTTTTAGTAATAAGATTTAACAGCTCCTTTGCTCGTAATATACCCTATCAGGTCGATCTCCACGTAATTTGCCCTGGAAACAACAGTGGTTCTTGTTATTCTTGTTCAATTGGTCAATTTGGGCCAACTGACCTGCCTGCCAGCGAATACCGATGGCACAGGCGGGGTTACCATGCCATCTTTCACCTATTAAAAATATATCACAAATGTGTTACAAAGATATTTAGATGTTTGTATATTATACAATAGACAATTTTATTTTATTTAACAATGCCACTATAATAAAAAAAAAATCTAAAATAAGATGCCAGTTTATAGAGAAACAGCAAAAATTTTTATGTAAATATACATAAATAGAGATTTATCTATATTTTTAAAAAGGCTTCCAAAGTAAAAGGTTTCAATTTACCTTGTTTTTAACGTATATACCTACTCGTAATATGCAATATCATCGCTTCTTCATTCTGAAACAATTTTGATAATTAGTTTTACAATCGATAAGGTTCACTTCCTCGTTGGTTCTATATTAATTTTGTCAGGAACAGCGACTCTTATATTGTTTTAATAGCGCAGATTGTTTTATATTGAACGTATTATATTGCATTATATTGAGGGACGGAGCTTTCTCACGACAAATTAATTAAGGACCTTTTCACAATGGAGTTCAATGATACGGCAAAGGCCACATTAACGTTATCAGAGTACAAATTCTATCGACGAAAGCATTTTGTTTCATAATTGTAATTGGGCACTCCCTGATATACCCATTTACAAATTAAAATTGTTTCTACTTCATTGTGCATATGTGTATACATAAATACACTATTAAATAAGTGTAGTGATAATTCTTGTAGATTCGTCATTATCATATTTATTATCATTATTTTATATTAGTCATTAACTGTGCATTGTTGGGCACAAGCCTCCCCTATATGGGAAGTGTTGGCAGTGGTTGCCACGCTTGGCTGACGGGTTGACAATCGCACTTAGACTATAGTGATGTTTTAAAAGGAATTCTGCTTTCCTCAACCATTAAGTTCCCTTAGTCGCTTCTTACGACCCCAAAGGGACAGAAAGGGGTGGCCCATTTCTTGCCAAAACCACACATCAATCATATTATCTTTAGCAATATTTTCATTTCATATCTATCCATATCTGTCCAGTTTTGATAAAAAAATCATTATATTTAATTTTTTAGATGAAATTAATTTGTAATAGGAAATGTAAATAATTAATTTAACTTCATTATTCACTAAAGTTAATAAGAAAAAGACATTAGATTGGATTTCTATTTGTTCCATTCAATTCCATTATTAATTTCCTTTATTATGAGAACTGTTAAGCGATATTCTTGTTAATTCTTCATTGATAGTAAATCATATAAAAAAATTAAATATTCTTATTATTTTAATATAAGAATACCCGGATTGACTTATTTATATTTTAGTAGACCATACCGACTAGTTTTGGTACCATCCCGGACCTTTAGTCACGAGGGACCGTAACACGAACACAGGCTCTTTACTGAGCCTTCCTATATTAAGATATAGTATATACTTACAAAACTTTTAAAAATATATTTCTTAGTAGTTTTGATTCCTTAAAAAAGTTAGTTTCAATCGCCACAAAACCAACAATCGCGTTAATTACAATAAAAAATCGAACGAATTGAGAATCAATTCATTTTGTAAGCTTCTTAAAAATAAGATGTGAAAGTAAACGAAAAACTTTTCAGGTGGGTTTAGAATTCCAAGTTCGCCTTTTGAACGTGAATCTCGGAGCCATCGACCGTAGCACGCAACGGGAAGTAGAAATGTTTCTTGTTGCGATTGCTAAGAATCCGCCCATTATGAATCTGGATGGCTTTACAAATATTAATCGAGAACTTTTTACCGCTGTAAGTATATAAATAAACTTTATGTAAACAAAATAAATGAAGCTAAAATTAAAAATCATTAATTAACTTCTATGTGTTCCATCATGTACAGGGCAGATAACAACAAAAAAATTCTAAGCTTTATAAACAATACAGCCATGAAATTGGTACCTAACGCTTGACAGTTTAAACACGAGTAGCACACAGCTCTTTTATACAGATTACAGAGATGCTCTATATGCAGTGTAACCGAATGAAATCTATACTATCACTGATTATATGTTTTATAAAAAATGTTCATCTATGTTTCGAATGAATTGTTCTTTTTATGTTGTATATGTTTCTTTATATACAAGTTCTTATATAAATCATCCCTTTCAGAATATATCTTTCATGTCAACTTACCTGATTGTCCTGATGCAATTCAAGTTGACTCTTTTAAGGCAAAGTGCGCGACGAGCTCTAAGAACTATCGTGTCGGCTGTCTTTAGCACTAACGCTACAATGATCGATGATGACGAAGACGATGATGATGACGATGAGGAATAAATTATATCACTTTATGTTGAAATACTACTATGTAAAATGTATTCAATACACATTTCTTAGTTGATGTGACGTCATGAACAATATTTCTTTGATTTCACCAAAATAACTGTATAACTATGTACATAATAAATTTTACTGTAATTAATTTATTTTCGCATTATTTTAAATATAAAAATTGTAATCCAATAAGTATGATAAATAACCGTATTCATGTTGATAATTCAAAATAGGAGATACAATGTATTGGATCAGTTTGTGACCTAATGACTTCATAAAAAAAAAAATAGAAGAATCTTGAAATATAGATGGTAGTAAATATAGATAAGTCGAATAAAGAATAACTAGGTATTATGTGTCATGTCAAATAGAGGGAAGTAAGCCGAGGGTTGATAGTTTGTATGTAATTTGATCATTTAAGAAGTTAGGCAGGTGCAATTAGATTTGGGCTTTTAGTTCAAAAATAAAATTAATATATTTTTTTTACTTTTGAAGCATTCGCCTCAAAAAAGGATTAAATAGGATATGAAAGTTTATATTGGAGTAATCAAAATCACCGGCAATAGCTTAATAATTAAATAAACATATACTACAGTATACTTTTCTCAATGTATTGTACATAATATATTGCGAATCAATGACGTAGCGTAGCAGTTACAATGTAAGTTTGCTAGAAGTTTCACGGTAGAGAAAGTAGCAATCCAACGATAGTGGCTGGCTCCAAATAAAGTTTTATCTTACAGTGTTGTTCGCTGGATACACATAAACCTATCGAAGATATAACCCGGGTAAATAAAAGAGATACGTATTGGTGAGTTTTATATTCGGTACTCGATTTCACTAACGAGAAATTGAGTGTATCCTTAAATCAATTGGAAATAATTCTTAACGCTTGGAATATTACAATTGTAAAAGTAAATTTGTTATTTTCGATGCTTTAACGATCGTTTCAATCAATGATCGCGAATCGATCGTATCCCAGTCATGTAGATAAAGTCGTAAATAAAAATGAGTCCTACTAATATTACAAATGTGCGTTAATATACGAATTTGTAAATATGTTTTTTATTATATGATAACTTTAAGCGTTATTTATATAACGCTTAACGTTATCAAATAATAGTAGTAGTTGTATAACCATGCAGTTAACTGCATGGTTATACAACTAAGTTGTTGTTGCGTTATACAACTGTATGAACTTGAATGAAGTTTTGTACAATGGTAGATTATGTTCCATTTTAACAAATCTTTCTTTCTTTACTGCCTAGCGTTTAACCGTGACTTCGGCCGCGTAAGTGGGATATGTTTACTAATCGGGATAAAAAGTAGCCTAGACCCTTCTCCATTTCTAATAGTAGGTGTATACCAAATTCATAGTTACCGATTAACGCGCTAAAAGGTAAGAAACAAACAAAGTAATTTTCATCTATATAATATTAGAAAAGGATTCACAAAGGCAAAGTCGCGTGTAAAAACTAGTGAAATTATAAATAACAAATTAATATTTAATTTAAGTAATTGTTAATAAACTAAATCGACAATAGAAAACAAAATTAAATAAATACGTTCTTAGAATTACGGGGTTAAGAGGGCGGTGTGACGCAGAGAGCGATCGTATAGTTCCGAGGGGACATCAGTAATGGTATTGAATTTTGGGAGCAATAAAAGAAACCTACGTCATATCGTACTTCATATAGGTAGGTAAACATGATTTATAACTACCTTACTACCATAGAAACTGCATAAACGAATACACAAATATGTATCAAATTTTTTGAACATATTCGAATTATAGAAACGGAGTGAGGTCAGTTAAAGAGGGGTATGGAGTGACTATAACGTATGGGAAAGTAGACATGTTTATAAACAAAACACTGTATTGGTTATTTGAGTAGAAGTATTTTGTTTAATTCCGCTACTATTAGTATGTGTGTGACTACCAACATTCAAAGATCGATCCCCACTATTAATTACCAGAAATTCTATTACCTTCCATATTAGCAATCAATCTCCGACTGCTATTGTATTCACGCAGGTTTTATGACACATGCTTCATCTTTATTTTTTCTTCTAGAGTTATCTTAGTTTAGAGATGAAACATGTATCGCAAAACGTGTACAATGATAGCGGAATTAAACAAAATAACTCAAATCAAACAACCAGTGTCATAGGCTTCCGCAAAAAAAAACTTATTTCGGTAAAATTTTAAAACACTGCACATCACTAGTAAGTTAAAGTACCTTAGTATCTTAACTTACTAGTTATGTTATAAGTGTTATAGTCAGGCTTATTTTTTCAACTAGCAGAAACTGACTGAGGGTAAAATTACTGTAATAATGAGATTAAAGTTTAGTTGACTATAGTCCTCATTACTGATATTTCCCCATTACCCTAAATTTATATTTCATTCATTTAAATAGTCTAAAGCTATTTAAGATTACATTTAAAAGAAGTAATGAATAACACCACCTTTACACCCAGGAACAAGAAACCCGCATCGTTATCCAAGTTAAACTTAGCCTGTCACGTTGTGGTTAGCGATAACTTTAACTGTGACACCTCAAAGCTAAGATAACTTATTGTAGCCACAAGACAGTCAACTGTTAACTCTGTTGATTGAAACGGTAAACTTTAAATTTAAAGTTTATGTGAAGTTAACCCAGAGGTTAATGTTTATTTGAGAACACCAATTTAACATTGCAATCTCTACAGATACGAGTATATTTGGAATCGTTTCTGATTTTGATGGATTTCTTTCAAAATGTTAACTTTGGACTTTCATATTACTGTACTTTATAATACATACATTTAATACTAGCTATATTCTACTGATTTCCCAACATGAATTAGTTTATAAAGTATCTTATTTGTTACGGTAGGATATAATCTATTCATGTACCAAATTTCATTCAAATCCGTTCAGAAATTTTTGCGTGAAATAGTAACAAACATCTATCTATCCTCACAAATTTTCAAATTATATATAATGTGTCATAAAATCGTAGTATTATTATAAATTGCCTCTATAATTAATAAAGCTCTATGTTCTTTAAAATAATAATTTACAAATTATGTCAGTCTACCAGATCTCTGATTATACCTAATCCGAATTATCAAATTTAGGAAGTAAGTCCAATAAATTGATCTGAGATATTCAAACTATAATTTGTCATACAACTTGAAATGACAAATATGCTGTCAGTCTACCTGCTGGATAACGATACCCGTCGTTCAATAAACATGAACAGTACTTACTATGAACTTCACAAAATATATACTGTGACACCAACAATGTGTCTCATATGATATCCACGGTGCTGCATTATTATTATTACACATATATCAGTCGTTAACTGCTGGCTCTCCCATAAGGAGGATTTTACCAGTAGTTGCCACGCTTGGTAAGCGGGTCGGTGGCGGTGCTGTGATGCATTTAAGAAAGAATTATTTTTTTTCTCAAATGCGTCAATATTAATATTATTTATTTTACACTTTATTATACAAAGTAAAAAGAAAAATAACAAAGACAGTAAATATTAATGAGAAGTGATACAAAAGGTGACCTTATCGTATGGCAATATTACATATATAATAAAATTACATATATAATATATTATTACATATTTAATGTATTAAAATGATGTTATGAATTCATATCTAATAATTTCACTCTCATATTTCGCTTTCCAATGTCGGAATAAAATTCATACAAACTCTCCAACTGCAGTTGCTTTATTTCTTTTCGTATTCACTCATCACTTTTGAGAATTCGAAAGAAATCAAAGTAACTTGAAATGTAAATCAAATCTACCCTATCTATTTATATTTATAGCAATATAGTCTCAAAACGGCCTTCCATAATGGGTAACCTCCGCTACATTTATTTTCAAGTCATCAAATCCAACCCTTCAATTTTCACATCGTTCTGTATCATGACCGAGTTGGTTGTCTGTGCCCCGCGGGTGTATTTCGAACAATTGCGATTGGGTTGGGGTTACGCCCGGATAAGCTTATGTGGAACGTATGAAATTATTTTACATAAGACCAATATATGCAGTGTATTTATGTGAAAAATAATATTTCTAGTTTTTCTTTGTTGTAGTCTGTTTTTGCATTGTTAATTTTACTAATAAAATAATTAAATTGTATTTCACATAAAAAATGACTTGAAATATGGCAATATGGCATTTTGATTTAAAAACTAAACTACTGAACAGATTTTTTTAAATCTATAAGTATCCTATCAGGAAAAATAAAAAAAAACAAGTCGGTTTACAACTGATGCAGTTATAAGATAACAAACATAAAAAAATACGACCGAATTGAGAACCTCCTTCTTTTTAAAGTTGGTTAAAAATACACTCACGACTATACGAGTAAATCCCTCAGGAATATCGGACCCAATGGGGACTGGGAGCTTGTTTTTAATATTAACTATTACGACTTTTTTTTCAGTACATGACATGTTTGATGTATCTAAGGATGTTTTGCCTTAAATATCTTATAATCATTTAAATTTCCTATAGCACTTGTTTAAACTAGTTAGAGAGTATTTAAATACTATGAAATATATCAAAAAAGTTCACGAATATTTTTGTAGTAATTCATATACATATATAAATTATATTAAGATATTTATTTAAAACATAAAATAAAAATGATGACTTACCATTAGTTGTTAAATCGTTATGCGATGAAAAGAATAAATTCATTAACGAAATTACATTCAGCACTCAATATTTCAAACTCAGTTTGAATAAAAAATCCACCGTCGATAAAATATTAAAGGAGTCTGATTAATTTACATTTACGTAATATTTTAATATTCTTTGATGAGTTGATTTTGTTAGAACATTTTATAAATTGGATTAAAAATGGTCAATCTGAGCCTCGATTATATATTATATTAGATCATAGGGAGACTTTGTACAAAAGTCGATTGCTTGGGTACCTCCATTCCATTCATGTTTCTACCGTGAAGCAGTTGTGTTTGCATGGCTATGTTTTGGTTAGAAGGGTGAGATATGGCGTGAATTTACAGGGTACAGAGGAATAACACCTGAGTTCTCAGGAATGGCAACGCATGGGGGGTATCATGAGCGAAACAGCATACTCTGTTATGTACATGTAACTGCTCATGTCTATAGGTGACGGTTACTACTTTCTATCAGGTGGGCCGTCAGCTTGTTTGCTATTTTAAGTTGTATAAAAAAAAACCATGTACTAGCTTTTCCCCACAGCTTCGTCCCCGTGACTGTGGTTTGTTGTTTGACCAGAATAAAAAGTTACATATATGCTTCTTTATCTCATATAGTACATGTATATCAAACTTCATAGTGATTAGTTAAGCCATTAAAGTGCTAAGAGGTAACAAAAAACAAACTCACTTTCACATTTATAACGTTACTAATAAGAGTAGAATATATACTTTCATAATTTCTTCTCAGAAGACTTTGATTTATCTAAGTATCTACTTAGATAAATAAAACTGTCAAATCCAATAAAAGTCCCACGTCGCATCACTAGGGCCGGATTTGTTCGCAACTTGTGAGCCACTTCTCAAAAATAGTGCCATATAAATAAGAAAAAATAACATCAGAAAACCAATGTTTTGCCCTTTTGAGGGCAAAGCAATAAACTGAATTGTGGCCATTTTGTGTTACTGTAGCACACATACGACAAGGAAAAAATTATGTTCCTTTGTATTTATATATATATATATATATATATATATATATTATTTTTAACAAACTTTAGATAAAGAGTTCATCAATACAACTAAAAGGTTTTGGGTGTATACGATATAAGGAAAGACTCTCACTCTTCCTGAGCTAATTTTAATGATTATTTGTAGTCCAAAGGAGTATAATACTCCTATTGTTTCCATAATAATTTTGTTATGTTTGGAGTTAATTTTTTTTAATAAATTCGTTTATTCTTCAATCTTATACATAGTTACATAATACTGTATCAATATTTAGATTAAATTTAAATACCAAAATGTTTTTGCTTTTAGGACCGACATCAAAAAAGAACGGATTTTTGATAGTATGCTACGTGGTGACGTAATATTTTTGCAGTCGATTATAATTTTTTTCGCAAGTGACAATATGTACTCCGATATTTGTTCCATTATAAGTGACCTATCCCATTTGAAATAGCTTTTTTAACATTGTTACAGTTTGTTTTGAACAAAACAAAAAAATAATCAAAACTTAAAAAAAATGTTTACAATGTTCTAGAGCATTGATATCTAAAACATCTGAAAATGTCAAGTCATATGAGTTGATCAAATATGAGACGATTGTTATAAGACAATCAATAATAGACATTAATACCAAACAGTAAAGTTTAATTTAAGAACACACTTAAGTTGGCAATATCGTAACCATAGCAACAGGTGGCACCCACTCACGATGGTTCCCTCATACGCCGGCTTAAGTTGAGTTATGGTCTAGATCGTTTAATATAAGAGGTTACTTGATAGTCTTTTCTTATTTCACATTTTCGATACACGGTTTCGAGTACGTGTCTATATTGATTCTGTATGTGTACAAGTTGTACTATAATTATCCTATCACGTATCATTTCATCGTATAAGTGAAATATTCTTTTTGTTCTAAGCTGCATTCCGAGAAAGATTCTTATAAAGAAAAAAATATTCGGAAAAAAACATAAAAAAAATCTTTTATCCATACAAATTGTTCCTAGCTGCCAATTCACGCTAATCTATAAAACCGCTCAACGTATTTTTTTAAAAGCAAACAGCTTTAACTTAAAAGATATAACAGTTTTTATCTTGATAAGCGAAACGGATCCGGTAGATGATGGTGAGAGGAAAATGGCCTTTTGTCGAGTCAGCCACCTAATCTAAAACTAAAGCTGTCAAAATACATAAAAATATAGGTAACGTAAAAATTGTCTATGTAAAGAATTGCAAATACTTAAGCAAACAGACAGATTGTGTCGAGAAAACATATAAGATACATTTGCCAACCTGAAAATACGACGTCTAATGAAACCACATAACGTTAACACCTGCACGGTTCTACTCTCTTAGTACTTTATCTGGTACTTTGTATCTATATAAATCCTTAATGTTGTGTGTAATTTAGCAAATTTAATTTATTCTGAAGGAAGTACCACTATCATATAGTGTCGTTATTTTATTATTTTGAATTTAAAGTTAAAAAAAAAACACAAAATTATTGGCGAAACAAAAATCGCTGAAGATTATTCACTATGAAGAGGAATCTTGTTATACGTTTATTTAATAATTAAAATAAATGTAAAAATAGATAATTAACTAAAAAGTTAATTATCTATTTTCATATTTATTGTATATATTGTATAATTGTTTATACTTTCTAATCATCTTCTACTACTCAAGTGTAAAAGAATAAAAAGAAAGAACTTTACTGATCTATTCTAAATGCAGACCAAACTAATTGGTCAAAAATTCGAAATTTCGCTCATAAGTTTCCCTTGATACCTAATCTTCTAAAAAGAAAGATTTTAATGAAATATCCACGCTAAGAAAAGATATCGGATTTCATGTGGGTGTAATGACAGTATCAGCACCCATTTTGCAGGTATTAATTTGCATATACTAAGAAACAAGCTCTTACTAAAGATTTTCGGCCATTTACCAGACAATTTACGGTATCTTAACTATCTCATTTTCAAATTTTGAATAATTATAATGAAATTAAAGAAACGAGTCGTCACTTCTTTTCATTCTTTGATTATAGAATCACAATACACCGATACAAGATAAAATAAAAAAAATTATCTAAGTATATCAAATCACTTAACTCGTGTAGCAAACCTATGTCCTCTTCTCATGGGAATACCTATGCTCAGGAAATAATAAAGTAAGGTTGTCAGGATAGTAGAAAGGTACTCATATTATTACCCTTTTCTAGATAGACCAAAAATCACATTAATAAACCGGTGTTGAAAGTTGCTTCCTCGGTGAAGTCGTATATTGAATAAAGTTTGCAAAAACCCCAACTGTACAGAATCAAATTAATTCAAACGATCGGGATGGAATTTCATTAATAAACGCTAGTAAAATAATTTAGCACATTGTAAATTCTTATGAATAAAACAGTAGGCAAGAATGTAGTATGTGTAGTCTAAAAACTAAATATTCAGATAATTAAAAAATTACGTCATTTTGAAATTTAATACGCTGAGATAAGGAACAAGTCTTATATATAAAATATCTAAAGGTTAGACACAGATCCTATTTTCCCCTACGACTTTAATTCATCGTAATCATCTTATCTATATTATAAACTATTTTGTTTACTATAAATGGTTGTTTAGTATTATTTACACTAAACGTATTTACGCTTTTTTTAATATATAGTTTGCCATAACTAACAGGACGATAGCTATACTTAGTCTCCAAAATACGAATCAACAACCATTTTTAATTAAAAGTGACAATCAATTCTAAATGGTCCAAATATGAGAATGAAAAATCTAAGGTTTTGAGATTCAATATTCACCTCTAACCGCAATCAAGCTTTATTTGACTGTATTCTTACTTCTCTGTCTTAGCATTTTCATTCTTCATAAAAATTGAAATCTGAATCCTAATTTGGCGTGTTTATGAATAAGGGGTATATATACTGCCCGCATTTAGACAAAGAAGAACGCTACTTTTTAAAGTAGTATGTATGGGTAGAAACTAGTCCTACTTAAAGTTCTATTATAAATGTGAAACTTTGTAAAGAACTTTGGTTGAATGTATGTATGTTTGTTATTTAATTGCGATTGAGCACGCTGAATAGATTTTAATGAAATATGGTACATGGGTTGATTATACATATCTTCACACAGAAGATACTTTATATATTGATAGGGGAAAAATTCGCGGGATACAACTAGTCCTTAATAATATTATAATTGTGAAAGTAAGTTTGTTGTACCTTTTAGCAATTTTATAGCTTACTAATCACTATAAAGTTTGGTCTACACTAACTTGTAGAATATAAGATTAAGAAGGACCTTGCTCACTTTTTATCTCGGTAAATGAAAATATCCTGGTCACACAGACGAAGTCACAGCTAAAAGCTAATAAATAATATACAAAATGGGCTAACTATTGTATTTTATTTACTAACTTTTACCAGACTTTAACCAGAGTTTCGATGCAGTATCTAATACCTGTCTCATCTGCAACTAGCGCATAATTAGATTGGAGCAAGGTAGCAATTTATCCACTAAAGTAAACACCGTGGCCACCAGACTCATCCCTAAGCTAAGAAATTCAATTAAACCAGGTAACTCGACGTCCCCTGAAACCTTTAGCATAGCCTGAGTCCATATACTGTAGTAATTTGAGTCGCAGTAATAGCGAATACGAACTGAGTCCTTGCTTATAACATACTGTTTTGTTGACATCCTCTTGTATGTATTTAATTTCCTCTTGTATGTATAAATAATGCTGTTTCGGAATGAAGAATAAATTAGATATATAGAGATTATAAAAGAAAAAAATCCTATGTCGTAATATTACTCTTTATTCAAAAATAATTTAAGAAGAAATAATATTTTAAGTTTTTTTTTTTTTTGTAGAGATAATCCGACATAACACTGTCGGAATATGCCTAAAAAATAATGTTTGCTTAAAAGCTTTTCATCCTAAATTTTCTAAATATTTTATAATTTCATTATAGCATTTTCCAGTTTTTTTAATGATTGACCATGGAATGGTACGGCTGCGCTAGCGGTATACGAAGTCATCATTTTTTAAAATAATAAATACAATGAATTTGGTACAATAGGGATGGGATGGTGGGAGAGGGATGGGGTACAATAGGTGGCCTTATCACTCTATATCTTTAAGAAATCTCTTCTAGACAACCTTTGGATAGAAGACATTAAGAAAAAGACAAAAAGTTTTTCTCAATGTCCTCAATTGATATAAAGTATAATCTATATAAGTTATCGCTTTAATTTCCCGACTCTTATAAACCATTACCCTTTTTTCTTTAGCAGTTGCGTAAATATATACGAGTATATAATCTAATACTTGTAGATAGTCGTATAAAGCACTACAGACGGAAAAGGCCAACTGTGAGTCTACTTAAGGAGAAGAGGCGAGTTTTTGTTATGTACGACACAAGCGTGTTCCAGTTACTCAAATGGAATCCCAGGCGCCAGTACGCTGCGCTATTCCGTGTGATTCCATTATGAACAACAAGTGGAAAGTTTATTGTATCTCGTTGCGTGTGTAGACATGTTTAGTACAGCGAAAACTACACCATTGAGTTTTGCTGTTAAAACTGCAAGTGTATTTTATTCCTAAAAATTAGTCAATCCGGACCATACACCGATAAATGACGAAATGTTCCGTAGGTGCCCGTCATTGTAAATATTTAAATGTAGAACGCACGCAGTATTATGTACATTATAATAATGTTTTCTCCACAAATAAATTTTCAACTTTAACCATCATAAAATTAATATGGAACTAATATGTATTTAAACCCTATTAATTAAAAAAACTTATGAAAATCGTTTCTATAATATATTTATAAAATAATTCAAATTAATTAATCGTCTCCTTCATATGACTAATCTTCAGGTGGGCCATCAGCTTGTTTGTCATTTAAAATGCATAAAAACAACAATCTAATACATAAAGGTACGATATATTCTGTAATGACCTCAATACTCTTCATGTGTATACGCAACGGATCCCATTTCCCATCAGGTGGGCCATCAGTTTATTCACCATTTCAACTTGCATAAAAAAAAGATGTCTTTGTTACAACAAAAACAAGTACAGTAAAAAAGAAAGGAATAAAAAATCCAATTACATTTGCTCGTAACAGGAGCTGCCTCAGCTGTTGCTGTGTGCACGTCTCTCTAATTATACTTTTATAGCATTCAAATACTACACTTGGTACTAACAATTATACGGTAAACAAAACAACAATTAAATATACAATTGTCTCAGATAACAAACAAACAAACAACGTTCCTGAACATAAGCCTTCCCGTTAGGGGGTTTTGACAGTAGTTGCCACGCTTGGCAGGCGGATTGGCAACCACAGTCAGGCTTTGGAGTTGTTTTAAGAAGGATGCTGCTTGCCATCCATTACCATCTACAGGAAAGGAAGAAGTGGCCTATTCTATGCCGGGACCACACGGTCATTGCATGCAAATTACACAATAAAGCAGATATATTATAATACAGTCGAGTTTGTTGGCACTTAGTGGAAGTTTATACATAAAGATTGATACACGTATTAAAAAATCTCTTATTCTTTCTGAAATTGTTGTAATTAGTATAAAAACTACCACTATTATATTAAGTTGACAGCTTGTTAAAACTCTAATATTCATAGTACAAAAAGTTAATAACTGTTTTTATACCACTGAGGTGGCAAATAAGCATACGGTCCACCTGATGGTAAGAGGTTACCGTAGCCTATGGACGCATGTAATACCAGGGGTATTACGAGCGTCTTTCCCACCCTGAAGAAATCTCTTTACCCCCCTTTTGAAGAACCCCTAGTCTAGTCTAGTCTACGACAACGTGCTACGAATGCGTGTAAACATTTTTTATTTAAAGAATTTAACTTATATTTATTCATCTATAATTTGCTAAGGATTTTCTCCTCTAGTAATCTGTCCAGTTCTAGAGTAAGGACAAGTAGGTATGCGATCCCGACCTCCCAAGCTCCAGCAGTTTTTAACCAGTATCCCCTCTGCAACTGCAGTATTCTGTTTTCTCTTTTGCCTATAAATCCTCCATTCCTTTCCTGCCAACTTCCTTTACTCACTCTCAGTCTCCTTCCTTTTTCCTCGATTCCTGTCTTCGTACTGTAGATGACGGATACCACCAATAATGCATTCCTAAGGAAGGTTAGTTGGAAAGAATGTTGGCATCAGGCGGGCGGCCAATCGTCGTTCCGAGCCAGAAGTATTTTTTTCTACTCGCTCATTGTTATGATACTCGTAATTCAGGAAAATTATCATAGTTTATCTAAATGATCGCGTTACTTCTTGTCCCTTATAAAACATTTTGTTCTTACTGCGTCATCACACAAAGTAAGTAGGTATAGTCTCTTTAAATAGAATGTAATTAATATTTAACAAATTTTTCATTAAAATTATCATAGAAACACTCTCTAAATAAAGTAAGTAATAAATCGAAAGAACAACAGACTATCTTATAATTGGTTCAATTATATGTTATCATTTTCATTAAATTCTATTGAAATAGAAAGAAAGAAAGAAAGAATTTATTATACTATATATTATACTATACATAACTACTATATTAATTAACTACTATACTACACTATATTCTCAATATGTATTTAATTTTATACTTTGTCCTTCGGGATTTGACGTCCTGTAGCTGTAGGTATTAATAAGTAGAATGTAACAAGTTCTAGCCAATCCAATTCTCATATCGATTCGCGTATTTCTAAGTACAGATTTAAACGAATATGAGTGCCTTCAAGTAGATTTTGTTCTGCGAGAAACAACTATTTTAAGCCAGTGGCAAAATTATTATTGAATAATAGTAAGAGGTCGATTCTGTGGCATCGTTCTCTAAAACTCTCTCTAGAATTATAATATAATTAAAAACTAAATTTCTAATATTTTTCAGTTAAACTTTTAAAAAATTTAGTTCATTTTATCTATTAAGATCCAGTAGTTTCTGTATGTATACAAATTTCGATATATCAATTTTTATAATACTTATAACTTTAGAGAAAGGTGGCACAGATGCGATCCCAATACTCATTATTCATGTTTTACAACGAATAAAACACACCGATAAATAATGAAGTCATCCATCAGTAAATTAAATGTTTCATCGACATATTACATTTAAAATATGTTTGAATTTCGAACGCGGAATTGTATGTATTATATAGAAAGTATATATAGTATTATATAAATTATAATATAATATAGTATAGTTTTATATAAATTTTGATAGACATCGTATAGGTTTTATTTATAAGACATCCACTATGAATACAGTTTTTATCTCATACAAATAGTTCAAGTATACAGTATTAACTTTATTACTAGTTACCATAGCATGCATTTATTCACCATCATCATATCAGCTCTTAACTGTCTATTGCTTAACATAAGCCTCCCCCTAAGGGAGGTTTTGCCAGTAATTGCCACGCTTGCCAAGCAAATTGGCAACCGCAGTTAGGCTTTGGAGATGTTTTAAGAGCTCATGCCCATGCTGCTGCCCATTCTTTGCCCTCTATTAGTTGCCTATTACGACAGCCACGGGAAAGGATGGGATGGCCTATTCTATGCCGTGACTATTATCTGAAATAACTAATTTATTTATTTTAGACAAAATAACGTAAAAATATAACATACATAAATATGTAAGTATGCTTGAATATATGCTTATTTACTTCCCATTAAAGGGATTGATTATTAATTTTTTTTTTATTAAAATGTTCCAAAACGGCGGGCTTAAATATTCTGTGTTTTTTCCAGTTTTTTTTTTAATGTATAAATGGAATGGAAATTACCGATAAGGCAGGCTGTAACCCCGCCTACGCATGTACTCATATGCCTATATACTTGTACATTGGCGAGGCACCAGTGAGAGATGAGAGGTGAAGTGAATCAGGTCAGTTTGCCCTTCGTTTTATTTACGAGTAACAAGAATTATTTAAAAAGAAATAATCATGATGATTTCCAAGTCGTCGACCTGTTACACCTTAGTACTAATAATCCATTTCCCCGTACCACTTTTTGTACTGCAAAAAACTGCTAAATCGTCTCAAAATTAATATAGCATAAACACAATATCAGTGGCAATAGAATATTCGATTCAGAATTGATGGCATGATCGTATAACAAAATATACATTCTATCGACTACGAAAGAAATTTTCAAAATCAATTCAAAACTTACAAGGATATGACGTAACATACACCTATACAAAATATAAGGACCTACGCCTATACAAATGGAAGAACTTCTAGCATTGAAAGTGGCCAAAATTCTACTAATAATACTAATACGTAAAATCGAGACGTGCAAGAACATTCTACAACCTAATGGCACTTAATGAATTTCTAGATCAGTGTTTTTCAAACTGTTTTATAGCGTCTTCGGTTTTCTTTTCTTTTTTTTCTTTTATGTCCTTTATAAATAATATATTGCGATCTCCTACCCTCATATTTTATTATATCACAAATATCAAATCCAAATATTTTTATTTATTTTTATACTTAGATATCGATTAAAAACAATAAAATAAATGAATAATACATAATGAAATACCTAAAACAGACATCGATTATTTTGTGAAATACCTCCACAGAAAAGGTAAGCTAAACAGGATACGGTGGGTAGGAAGGTCCTTTAATGAACATTTTTTTAATAAAAATATCTTTTTGGACGTTGCTTTTTTTACGGATTGTCGCCTTTCCGCGACCCCCTTGTATAGGTTTGGGAAACCCCCAGGGGGTCGCGACCCACACTTTGAAAAACACTGTTCTAGATCACTTAACCAACAGAGCTGGTAAAGAGTGTAATGTGTGGCGGGAGACAAGATGGATACCGTCTATCGGGTAAGGTGACGCGTTCAAATGAGATTTTGATTGATCACCGAACTTTCAGTTAGGCGAGGCTACTCCGTTAATTTGAACGTCTGAAGGAGAAGCCTTATATTTTATATCATTTTCTCTTATTGAATTAATTAATGTACCTACGTATGTTCGCTAAAAAATATAAACATTGTTAAAATAATCTAAGTTATAATTGGTTTTATGAAAATATATAAGACTAGCGATCCGCTGTGGCTTTGAACAGGTGAACAGATAGAAAGATAAATCAATATTTCTTTGTATCTTTATTTTTTTTTTTAATAATATACAATCTCACGTGTGTAGTGTTATTTATAACGGATAAACTCAAAAACTACTCAACCGATTTTAACAATTCCTTCAAAACTACATTAACAGCGAGTAACATAGATATATTATTTTTAAAAAAAATTAGAGATCCTACAAAAATTAGATTGATGTAACTTAAGTTATAAAAAATTTGCCTACTAAAGTTAATATAAAATACCAATTTATCTTTCTATCAATCTACCCATGCGAAGCCAACACCGACTGCTAGTCTAACATATATGTGAATTATTTAGTCGCAGATCGATGTATTTTGTTTTACAACAAAAATAGTCAATTATAAATTTTAACATATTTTTTGTAAGAAGAAAAATGTACATACTGATTCATTTGTGTATCCAGTATTTAATATATAATGAGAATATTCGCAAAAGAACTAAAGTAACCTACATATCCCGAAGAATAAGCGAGATGAAGTGGCAATAGGCTGGTCACATAGCTCGAAGAAGCGATAACCGATGGGGAAGAAATATTCTTGAGTAGCGATACCGTATAGCAAAAACAGTATAGGACGATCCCCACTAGATGGAGTGACGTCCTCAAATGCATTGCAGGGAATCAGTGCATGCAGGTAGCTTAGGACTGTGCCTTATGGCAGTCTATGGGTAGGCCTATATTCAGCATTGGACAGATAAAAGCTGAGACGATGATAATGATTTAATATAATTTATCATTTCAAGAACTTTCGATTTGTGCGTTTCTTGTAATACAATTAATTATTACTTTAAATCTATTAGGGCTTAAGACCTAAGCTTCACTGAACATATTGTGAAGAAAAGATAATGCTTATATTTCTTATATAATATTTTTACTAAGTTATTTTTTCCGGTCGACCTATTATGTAATAATATCCATAACTTTTTCTGTTGTGCGACAAAGTTTATTTATATGAGATATAACCAATCTTGATCCTACATAATTTGGAGTTTTTTAACCTCTGTCCCAAAACACAGAGGCCGGCTGTTCGTATAAAGATATTTGTATCTCTGATACTATTTTTGGATGATAAATAAACAAATATATATCGTAATACTCAAACGACTAGTCTGTTCATAATACGAGTACTTCATAGACTCTTGTAACGGAATAACAATATATCAGTATACCTTTTCATTTCCAGAGTAAGAAATCTTGAGGCGACCGAAATAATAAGTTTATTCAATATACAAGAAAAAAAAATCGAACTAAAATTATATGTCAAATCGTCTCTCCAGCGTATATTATTGTATACGTAGGTAAGTGGTAATAAGTTAATATCTTTTCTTATGGGGGAGAGCCTGACCTGGGGACCATAGAGGTGACCTGCAATGGAATGTAAAGGATTATTATAATCATGATAGTACAGTTAAAAATAAACAAATGGAGTTTAAATAAATTAGTTTTAAACGGCCGCCAGTAACTTTGCCATTCTTTCGATGTTGCGGATGCTTATGGGCGGTGGTAGTCACATACCATCAAGTGAGCCGCAAGCTCGTTTGCTCTCTGTGTTGTAAAAAAGGTAGTCAAATATAGAACTCTTCAATCACAAAGAAAGTAACTATTGACCGACTTAGTTTGGTCTCGTGGTGCGTATCAAAACCCAATCGTTGTGCGTACCCTGGGGAGCTATTGGACAATGGTCAGACGAGACAAGATCGATAGAGAAGGCTTGTCGGCCATTTTACGACAATCCTGACCTTTGCTATTGAATGAGTTGATATGAAAATTTTGAAGCGACGATTACGTGATCAAATTTATTTAAACATCAAAACTAAATTGTAATATTATTCATTAAATTCTCTCTGTGTTCATACAGTACATCTTACATTTCTCGTTATTTTTTTTACTACAATCCTGACCTTAGGAATTGAATGAGTTGATATGAAAATTTTGAAGCGGCAATTTTGTGATCAAATTTATTTAAATATCAAAACTAAACTATGTAATATTATGCATTAAATGTACATACAGTAAGTACATCTTACATGCTTCGTTATATATTTTTTATCCAATTTCAAGAATGAGGTTCTAACACTGTTTCTCTATCTACCCCCGTAGTCTGTATTCCAATATGGCGTAAAACTAATATTTGTTTAAAAACCACTTACTAGAGTACACAATATGCTTTACATTCACAGTATATACTTGCACAGATAGATAGAATTTCTTTATAAGTTAATTCGTTTTTTGTATGACAAATGGTTTCAGAGACGTCCTTCCTGCAACGAAAATTATATATATCGGAAATTATTCATATTAATGTCAATCAACCGCACAAAAACGGAATAACACAAATGGTATATCGAAGGCATTTTATCAGGAAATTGCCGAAGCGCTATTACGCAGACAGTAGCGTAGCGCCTATACGTAAACTAGGTTGCGCGCCACTCATAAGATTGCCAAATGCATTTTTTTATTTTACCTCATATTAATTTTTATTTCTCTAATATGATGTATTGTTTATTTTTACCCAGACGCTTTGTATTAAAAAATCTAAACAAATAGCCACTCAGATATATATTAAAAATACTATTAATTTTATTACCTACATAATTATATAATTATATACACTTCCTTCGTTCGTGTTGATAAATTTTTCTCAAAATATTTTTCTCACTAGTTCTTATATCCAAAGCTTTTCTACTAGAGAAATCTTTACCAACAATTGCGAAAAAGTTACTCAATCTGGCAACACTGGCCACTCGTCTAGGGCGGCGGCCCGATCTACAGGGGGTGGCATCGGGTGTCGTATCTTAGCAACCGGGCAGCATCCCTGCCAGTATTCAGTGTGGTGTCCATTGTCGATCCGAACGCTCGCGCGTCGCGCCGGCTCGCTTATCACTCCGTGTCGAACGATCAAAATTCCAATTTAGTGTTGTGACGTTCAAAATGTTTATGTTGTTTATTTTGCTTACTGTGTATTTGATAACACTATGCCACGGTTGATTTAACTCTAGCATGAGAATTTGAATTAAAAGTGACACAACAGTAACTATTGCGAAGTAACTTCGCCGCTTCAGGAAGGTACTTTTTGGTTTCGGTAAGTTTTAATTTCACATATCAATTGTATAGCATTTTTACATTTGATATTTAATGTAAGTTATTTTGTCTATCCGTTATAAAGTTGTTTTAGTATTTGACCTACAATATGTTCTACATTTCACAGCTATTTGTCATAATGTAAATGCTTTCGTTTGTTTTCTTTTATTACCTAACCACACTCAAGTTAATTAAGATTGCAAGTTGTACGAATCGATATTGTTTTTAATTAATTAACTTGCGCTTTATACAAAGTCAGTGAATGATACCAATTATGTATGACAGCGCGCTTGAATATTGTATTCAATTTGTATACGATTGGAAAATGAAGATAGATTGATTTTCCCATAACTATACTATACCAAACCATCCGTTGTTGCTTCTTCGGCTTACTACTTCTTATAACACTGATCTTTTTTGTATATGTACCTTATTCGATTGTGTCTTTTAGATAGTAAATAATAAACCACTTTCAACCATTCTATTAAAATAAAAAAAAAATCAATTAAATATTATAAATGCGAAAGATTTTAAAGATGGATGGTTAAATGTTTATTACTCTTATGGGATATGGCAGTAAATGGTACAGAGGAATAACACCTTAGTCCTCAGGAATGGCAACGCATGGAGGGTATCATAGGAGAAACAGTATACTCTGTTATATCCATGGTACTGCTCATGTCAATAGGCGGCTGTTACCACTTTCCATCAAGTGGGCCGTCAGCTTGTTTGCTATTCTAAGTTTCATAAAAAAAGCTCTTTTACGCAATAACTTAGAATGGAATTGAATGAAATTTGGTACACAGGTAGGTTACATGCTAACTTAGACACAGGATACTTTATCTAGTGATTAACGCGGACAAAGCCATGGGATATAGCTAGTTTATTAATACGTCAACAGCCATTACCGTTCCGCTATTACCACGCAGGACAAGTGAATTGGTATAGCGTTTGATTTCTCGATTTCCTTATCTTGCAATTGTGGATTGTATTGTGTTCGCTCAGTCGTGTATTATGATATCGTAGGGATGAAAAGGAAGCGAAGGCATATTTATATTCTTACTCCGTCACTAGAAGAATACGGATGTTAACAACAATGGAATTATAAAAATAAATAACGATTTAAAAGAGCTTGACTTGTTTAGTGTATTTGAATAGAGAATATTATTTCTCTTCTATTCTATTTATGCACCTTCTGTACACGTAATACGAACTACTTTTGCAATAGGTATTGACCAGGAGGATTGGTACATAATTTTATTGTGAGTTCTCCTTCTCTTGTATAGATATATAATGATTTGTTCCCTCTGTCGCTTCTTACTATGTTATGCATTCAAGTATTCTGACACTTCCCTATGGTTGACTGGGAGAGAATGCTTTTAGCATTAAGTCCGCTATGTACACATATTTATACTAATGAATAAATAAATAAATATGGGAATGGAAAGAAGTGATAACACTTACTCTTACTACGTCGCTACATTATTACACTATATTGCGTCAAATCAAAAGGTTTTTCAGCGATATAAACATAGACGTTGTTCAGTTAGAGTTTTAATATTATGTTTGAACTATGAATGGTAAACAAAATATTTGGTTCAAGATCATTAATCAATTTTCGAAAAAAGCGGGTTCTCAATTCGTCAGTTTTATTATTACATACAGTAATGTCACGTGTTTACGTCTGAAATTTTGAATCGGTTTTCACAATTTATATTTTTTTACAAATCATAAGATTTACTGATTATTAATTTGACACTAATTTTAATTACTATTTTTCTTTCTGGAGCAAAAAACGATTTGTTGTGAAATAAAATCAACTTATAAATACGCGATAAATGTTTCTGTTTAGAAAACTATATTATACGAATTTTGGATAGTAAAAACGCATTATAAATAACCATCATATCAGCCGTTAACCGTCCACCGTTGAACTTAGGCCTGCCGCCTACGGAGTATTTTACCACACTTGGCAAGAGGGTTGACAACCGCTGTTAGGCTTTGGTGATGTTTTAAGTCGGACGCTACTGCTCATCTCTTGACCAAAAGAGGATTTAATCCTCTTTATCGTCTCTTACGACAGGAAAGAAAGAAGTGACCCATTCTATGCCGGGACCACACGGTATATGTATAAATAATAAAATGAATTAAATATATTATTGGAGCTATCACGCTTTAGTGAATGTGTACAAATCGAAAATAATAAAAAAGTTATGTTATAAACAGCTTCTGGTTACACCATTAAGGTTTATTGTCGTGAATATACATTATTTTTAACTTTTGTTATGCAAACTTACTCGTATTGGGAACCAATAAACGAATCTCATCTCCTGGAAACTTTTCATAATTATCAACTTAATCGTTGTCTCTGACGCTTTTCTAATACTTAACGAGAAACGAGAACTCCATTTTTATTTAACCACACTTTGTTTTTGAAACGTTCAGTATAATTATTATTGAAAGCAAGTTTTAATTGCTTTTAGCCACGATATAAATCTTGATCGAAATCTGTTTGGATTCTGTTGCATTATTTACCGACTTCAAAAAGGAGATAGTGTGTTTGTATATTTATTTGTTTTATTCAAGTATTATAATAAGTATTAGTATATTCACTGAATTATCAAAGGCCTTTGTATTTCCGGTACTTTACATAGTAGGGAGGTAAAATTACTAAAGAATTGTATATTTATTTTTCCGAAATGCAACAGACATACATTTTATTAAATAATTATGTATTTGTTGACTGATTGTAATAAAACATTTATCGGTTTTTAAGTTGAGTTAATTAATATTTCCTCAATTATAAAATTGCATTAAAATTCATTTAAGCCTTTTGTCATGAGGTAACAATTGGAAAGATGGTTAAAAATTAGACAAAAATTAAAATTACTGATTAGCACTAATTTCTTAGATATTTTCAATGTCCCTATTTAAATAAAAAAAAAATATATTTTAGACCCAAAAGATTCTGTCTTGATATTTTTTTTCAAAACTTTATTTTTTATATTCTTTTACTGTCAAAAATTTTGATAGACTAGCTTTCAGGTACGACTTCCTCCGCGTGACCTATATCCTTCTCGATTTCATGTATTATAGCAAATGGATAGTAATTTATTAGGTCAGTTAAACCATACGGCTTTAAAAGGTAACAACTTTTACGTTTGTAATATTAGTAAGGATTATTATATAAGATTACAATCACTGAATCTACTCTTTTGTTTATGACGTCATTGGTCCTAAATATACCCTTAATTGTATTGTAGGAGACTGATGTTTTCAGCCAGCGATACATGAACAGAATAATGTAGTCAAAAGGCCACAAACAACAAAAGACGGTTTGTTCTTAATGGTGGAAAATCCCATTAGAATCGCCTACGTAATCTTTCTAGTTCACCAGCCTGAAATTAATACAATTTATTCTATTTCAACTAAAATTGCAATAGACTGGTTGTGTAACACGAAAACAGTACAATCAATGGGTCAGAGACATTCTCAGTGGCGACCCTATATTAGCAAACGAAGTGTAGGGCAATCCCCTTTTACGTTCAAGATGATTTTAAATGTTTCGCAAGGACTTAGTAAACAAAATATGCGTATGTTCTAAAGGAGACAATCAATCATTTTAATGATTTTTGTTATTAAATTTCCTATTAAATTTCGAAATATTTTCAGTAAAATATAAAACTTTTAGAATCAATCTGCAGCTGATGTATCCATCAATCAAAAAAAATTCTCATATATGATTTCTCTACAGATATTATATCCAATAATTGAAAATTGCCTGTTATTTTGATCTCAAAACTAAATATTATGATATATACGTATAACGCCACCATAGTACCAAGTTTATATAATACCATATATAAGTTATTATCCAGTTAATCCAGGCCTTTTACGTTATCCATCAAATTTTGATACCAATGATACTGAGCAACTTATATAAAATATTCAAGGAAAAATGCTCAAGACAATCAAAAGAGGCACACTCTTGCATACAAATGTTTCTATTTAGGGATCGTAAAGAAAAGGAAATTAAAAAAAATTAAGGAACTAATTTCCGAAAGTAAAATTTTTAGATTTTTCGAATGTAAGGCACATTTAAAAATATATTTCCAATAATATTTGTGAATAATATGCGGGTATAGAACTTACTAAAGAAGGAAGATAAAGCCTAGTATTAAAACATTACATCACAAATGTCGTTTAATATTTTCACTTCACCAGAGAGAGACTTTGTACAAAAGTCGTTTGCTTGGGCACCTTTATCCCATTCGTGTTTCAACCGTGAAGCAGTTATGTTTGCATGGCTGTGTTTCGGTTTGAAAAGGTGGGATATGGCAGCGAATTTACAGAGTACAGAGAAATAACACAAGGCAACGCATGAGGAGTATCATAAGCGAAACAGTATACTTTGTTATGTCCATGGTACGGCTCATGTCTATAGGCGACTTTTACCACTTTCCATCAGATGGGCCGTCAGCTTGTTTGCCATACTAAGTGGCATAAAAAAAAAACTTCAATTTCATCTGATTCATAATCTGGATTCGTTCCTATTTACGTATTTTTGTAACTTATAATTTCTAATAATATTTGACTTCAACATACGTTTGAACTCCTTCGGATATTTCGAGAGAAAATATATTAGAAAAAAAAACGATAAAGCAATTTACGAATATTTCGCAATACATACACACCGCGTTGTCTCATCCATCATGTAGCGTTATACGTGGGTAAATATCAAGGAAATCTGCCTAATCTTTTGAAAAGTATTTATTAAATGTAGGAAAATGTATATTTTCACATATTTTAATGCCGTTTTTATTGTTGCTTGTAAATTTCATTCGTAATGTAAAAATGCAAAAGCAAGTTTTTTTTTCAGTTAGTCTGAAAATTTTTGTGTAAAAATGAGAAAGTACAAGTTACACTGACGCGCATTGGGTGTACGAAAATAATATCAGACAAAAGATTGAAAATACAGTATATATAATTATATAGATATATCAATATATATATATATATATATATATATATATATATATATATATATATATATATATAAGGTACAATCCAATATATAACATCAAAATGAAGCACCTAATTTAAATATATCCGACCAGTACGAGCGAAGTCCAAATGATGATGACTTTTTCCGCCATCAATGTCCGGAAGAACCCACTATATAAAAAACGTAAAGGTACCAATATTATTTATATCTAGTGACAGATCTAGACTAACTGATAATAATTAAATAAACCACGATAGAGGAGTGAAGAAGTTCCGAAACCAACGTGTATGTATGAGACGAGCTATAAAAAATAGTTAAATAAAGCACTAAATATAAGTAACTTCATTCCGCTCCCCTTAGTATGCATGCGACTGTCAATACTCAAATATTACTACTATTATTACCAGAAGTTCTATAACCTTCCATATTAGCTATCAATCTCCGACCGCTATTCAATCCACGCACGTTTTGTGATACGTGTCACACACGTTTTACACCTAACCGAGGCATCTGTAGGTAAATTAACAGATCACTGCTCGGAGCCTAGTGTTAACGATAGATGTCTTTGTAACTCAATTCTCTCTGCTTATTTCGCAAAGGACTTGGCGTGATAATAGGTACATATTATTATCAGCGTTAGGTCACATCGGAAGATGAATATATTCCTTGAAAACTATTTCGCTTTATCTGTTTGTTCACACCCCACCTCTATAAGATTAATTCGCATATCTTCTAGTAAACTTTACTGGACGGTTTCAGTCTTTGACCTGAGCATGTCACTTTACGAGGGCCTCTCTAAATATCCCAACTATAAACTAGTACTTATTATAACGTAGCACCTCCTTGGAGTTTAGAAATTGCGTGTCATGAAAATAGATAGTCATTATACGCCCCATACGGACTACTCAAAGCCTTCCCATTGTAATATAACAGTATATCAGCATAATGTTTTCGTGAACCTCGATTCAAACTGTATAGTTCAAGTATTAAGGTTACTGAGCAATCGATTTATAGACACATGACAATATAGCCAAAGTACCAGCGGTTTGCCGTGTCTTTGCTCACTCATTTTCAGACATTCGTTTGGACAAATCTCTTTAATTGTGAATACTTATATCATAAAGGAAACTTTTGTCGTGCGGTTCCGAGATAAAATAGGCTATCCCTTACTTACCCACGGATGTAAGAGATAACTAAGGGGTTTTAATAGTCAAGGAATGGGCGGCAGCGTCCTTTTTAAAACACCATTAAGCCTAACTACGGTTGTCAGGGGGAAAAGGGATTGTTAGCAACGGAGTTTGAAAGCCCCATTGCTAGCAATATGCCCTACTAGGTCGACCTCCACGTGGTTTCCCCTGGAAACCATCGTGAACAATTCTTGTTGAATTCGTCACGATGGGCGAACTGACCTGTTTCATCCTTACCTATCATCTTTCACTGGTGTCCCGCCGGTGTATACCTATAGCGCGGGTGGGGTTGCTATTCCATTATCACCCATTAAAAAAAACTACGGTTGTCAATCCGCCTGCTAAGTGTGGCTACTATTGATAAAATCTCCCTAATGGTTGGCCTATGTTCAACAGTAGACAATAAACGGCTTATATCACGTCATAAAGAAAATTTTTGTATTCTTAAAAGTGTCGAGTTTCTAACCCCAAGAATTAGGGGGAAAAGGATAGTTAGTAGTAATAAGTCCTAACAGCACCATTGCTAGCAATATATTTATTTATTTTATTTCCCAAGAGTTCACAATCTATGAGCGTTAATAGATCAGTGAGTCAGGAAAAGTATTTTCATATAGATAAAACAGATAAAAAACTTTGTGTCACTTTAAATTTCCGTCTAACTGTCCGGTGATGGACCACCGATAACAAACCAAATTATTCCAAGAGACGACAGTAAACTTACCGTCTGCCACGTTTGATTGTAATACACTCAACGAAATCTTAAAATAAGCATGTGTTGTATTGACCACAAAGGCAACAGGCAACAAAATAACTCTGACTACCCCATTAACGATAAATATGCGCTTAACTATATTATACGCATACTTTTTACTTTTTTTTAAACAGGCTTACTTAAGGAAAAATATGATGATTGTATTTTGTGTTCAATTCAATTTTCATCATATCGATGAAAATTGATTTTAAAAAGTAGACGTGCCAAAGTTATGATATAATTTACGACCGCCATATTTATTTTACATTTCAATTAAAGTACGTTATACTACGTATATAACTATACACTATGTTCATTTAATTTTGCTTTTGTAGAATTAAGACAAATCTAAATACACCATATTTATAAGAATTTATCGAACAGTTTACAGAATTAAGGAAGAAAGCGAATCCATCGCGCTGTCACGACGAGAAAGGGGCGGAATACCATAGGGTTTTGCTTGTAGGAGTCCGATAGCAGCCGCTCGCCTCCCTCGGGAGTAGTCTCTATGTCAGATTTTCCTATGTTAAAAAGACTATATTTTTCGTTAAAAATCCAAATAAATATACTGAATTATTGACAGACATACACATATTCAGAGTTAGGTATAATGCATATTATAAAAGACAAACTAAAAAAGTATTTAACAGATTATTTGATCCATAGAAAATTATATTATCAGCGATTAACATAAACCGTATTTTATTTATAAAAAAACAAACGAAGCTGGGGCGAGTCCCTAGGCAATAATACGCGATGAATATAATTAGTTTCCTCTTCAACACAAATATACCAAAAGAACAGCAAATAAGAATATACGAGTAGTTTGGTTAATTGACTAATATATTAACGTAGACTAGTATATTAATTAGTGGTAAGTGACCACCGCAATCTATGAATGTTTACAGCCCCAAAAGCATCATTCACTCAATGCTGATCCATTACACGAGGATCTTAAGTATCCAATAATTTTATTGCCATAACAAAGATACCTCTTCAGACGACTTCACAGAATCTACTTCTAGTTTTAACTTTTTTATGCAACTATAAATAGCAAATAAGTTGATAACTCACCTGATGGAAAATGATAACCATCGCTCATAGACCTTCGACAATACAGAGTATACTTTTTTAATAAATGATAATGGAGTAGTAACTACGCCCTCGCTGTTACCACCACCACCATCACGAGTGGAGATGATAGATGAGGATGAAAGCAAGTCAGTTGACCCATCGTGATGAATACACCTGGAATTAAGCACGATAAGTCTAAGAGGGACCACGGGAAGGTCAATCTTGTTACGTTATTTTAGCCATATTACTAACAATCCCTTCAACCTAAAGTATACTATGGTATTTATGATTAGTTCTCATTCCTTATATAAAGTTCACAATATTATATCTTACTTCATAATCAACCATATTCTCTAAAATTCGCTTCCATATATCAACAAGGTTTCTACGTGCTAACTGCTTTGCCTTCCATTCTCACGTGCGCTATCTCATCTTGTTGGAGTTGATACGGTGCAGGTAGAAATATAATTTAAGGAAATAACCCTTAGGTATTTAAAGTTATATTAATGTTATTAGCTGCGAATTTATTTTATTATCAGTAGCATTGCGTATTTTCAACTTACCCCAAAAAAAGGTGATTCACAATTCGGTTGTATTTTTTTATGTTTGTTACCTCATAACTTCGTCAGTTAAAAACCAATTTCGAATTTTCTTTTTTTTATTTTTAAGGCTATACTTACAGATTGGTCTCATGAAAATTTTATAAAAATAGGTTTAGTAGTTTAGTTTAGAATTTAAATTAAGTGGTTTCACCACAATTGGAATCATTTTTTTTTTGGAACACATTATTAAATTATATAGTGATATTACTAGTAAACATAATCACGAATGTTAAAAGTAAATCACATAATTTATTGAAAATGAAATAATATTTATTTCGTAACAAAATTGATATAATACTAAGATCGTTGTTGTGACCTTCTAGTAAGTATTATCACCTGTATCAGAAGGATTTATTAAGTATCTAACTTCACTTAAGAGTTCGTTTTATTTTCACCTAGCTATTTCCCACGGGGTTGCCTGTGTTAGATATTTTTTTTATTATATTAGTTTTCTTAAACGTCTTGTGTCAAAATATATACCTACATTTTTAATAAAAATCAGACTGACTACTTTAAAAATTATAAAATATTAAAATTGTTATTATACCAAATTTTGCAATAAATTATTCTTGTAGTGTATATAAAACATTAATTTATATTTTAATTGATTTTATAATTATTTATTATCATGATACTTGAATAAAAAGTACGTAATAAGATTGTAAGAACACGTGGATTCGCTGACTTTACTCAAATTCGCCTATGTAGATATAAAAGATTGTTATTAGAGTGGGGAGACACTTCTTGTCCAACCATTGAACAGAGCGGAGCTCCCAGGCGTATCAAGAGTGAACAAATATAGTAAACCACGTGGTCATCATATGAAGTATATCACAATTATTGTTGACGGATAATTTCTAAAATAAATGAACTATAAGTATTTGTGCTTCATTTTTCTTTATTACTAAGAGGCTTACAACCTTTATATTGCTAAAGAATATATCATATACATGTAAAGTTAGGATTATGTAGTTAAATTGCTATGAAAACCTATTTTTTTTATACAACTTAGAATGGCAAACAAGCTGACGCCCCACCTGATGGAAAGTGGTAACCGTCGCCTATAGACATGAGCAGTACCATGGACATAACAGAGTACACTGTTTCGCCCATGATAATCCCATGCGTTGCCATTCCTGAGGACTCGGGTGTTATTCCTCTGTGCCCAGTAAATTCACGCCATATCCCACCCTTCAAACCGAAACACAGCTATGCAAACACAACTGCTTCACGGTTGAAACACGAGTGGGACAGAGGTACCCAAGCAATCGACTTTTGTACAGTCTCCCTCTGGTAACTACTGGTTACTCTACATAACATATTATAAATATATTATATAATACAGTTTTTGTTTTTATCTGCGTGTTTTATATATATTTTATGTGTTCTATGTATTAAGTTAAGATATAAACCACTGTCGGTAGGTTAAACTAAGACTAGCCATCGCTATCCAAGAGTAATTTCAATCGCCCTTTCTAGAATATGTTACTTCATATACGAACAATGACATTTATCTATCTACCCTATTTAAGAGTTGCGTTCTTGTCGGTGGAGTTCTTGCCACTCACTACGATTTTCAGCGAGTCTCTTTACCTTTTGATACGACACGACATCAACTCCTTTCTTGATCTGCCTGATGTAACTATGTCTCGGTCTCCCTCTCCCCCTCCTTCCGTCTATGAACAATGACATATTTACAAAAATTTATAAAACTCTATTATTTTATACATAAAACGTATTATTAAAAGAAATATTGTAAACAGGTATTTAACTAGGTATTCAGACGTTTATTTTTTACTAAAACCTAAATATTATAAACTGCGTAATTTTTCTAGACATGAGACATTTCACAGAATAATCTCCTAATCCTTTGGGTTGGAAATAGCCTTACTAAAAGATCAAGCAGCTGCTTTAAAACATGAACCGGAGAAAGTCTTATGAAATATGTCTATGCTGCCCTTTTTTCTACACTTCTCACACAAAATATCGTTGGAAATTCAATTTCGCAAGAAGTTTTTAAGCTATTCTTAAAACAAAATATAATATTCTTAAAATATTACTAATTATAATGCGTAGTTCCTTCTGCGTAACTAATAAAAAGTACCCTATATCTTAATTTAGAATGTAATCAATCTGTGTACTAAATTTCATTTACAATCGTACAGCCATTAATAAATACTATTGGTCGCCCAGTGGTCGAAATTCGATCATAACAATACAATATATTGTAATAAATAAATGTATTATGGTTATGTTTGACATTCAGTAAGACTTTAGACAAATAATATTAAAAACAAATAATAATCTATTCTCAATTTAACCACAGACTTTAACAATAAACAGAGGAATATTTATGTGTGTGTGTGTCAAATACACAATAGTGTGTGTAATTTTTTTTAATACTGATTTAATGAATTTATAAGTATAATTTAAAAAAATATTAATCCTTCTCTAAAATATGCATTTCTTCTCTATATAAACTATAAGTGTCTGAAATTTTATAGACATCAGTCTCTGCCATTTGTGTAAAAAAAGGTACAAAGTTTTTGCTTCACATATTAATATATAGATATGATAATTATAAATTAATCTTATTATTCATTCAAAAGCAGCGATGAATGATAAATGAATAAGTACTAATACAACAAAACCAAATGCATCAAGCATCAAAGCTAGGATAGCCGATGTTAAAATTATTTCTAGGGATACAATTCAATATGAACCCCAATATCATTCAAATTTAGAAAAGCTCATCTCACAAATTGCCCCTAATGAGGACAGAATCCAGGACTTCATTTTGCATTATAAAGATCGGCAATATTCAACGGTTATGTTTCGAACTGATGATAATCCTCCGGTAGTTAATTAATAAGGTTATTGCAGAAAATTAAACTTCCTCATATCTAACGGAACGAAACGGCCAATTCATTGTTAAAGCCGATAGAAATTTCAGAAGGCCGGAAGAATTAAATTTGAAGTAACAGCAGTGAAAGCAGACTTCAATTTGAGGGAAAATTTAACAATGGACCGTTATTAATATTAATGTAATTCTACACTCTAAACTGCCATTACCAAAAGCTTATTTACTTTAGTTTGCGGCTTATGTAAATTTCCTAGTTTTAATATGCTTTTCTATCAGAGATATTTGGATCCTATTCCATAACCCAATGTATAAAAACAACGTATTGAACTTGATACAAAAAAAAACATCAATTTTGAAAAATTTCTATTAGACTAATCTGAAACATTCAAATAAAAGATTTTCTCAAATCGCTTTATAAATGATGAAATTTTGATATAATAAATATAAAAAACCATATCGAATTTAAGAAACTAATATCTTTTTTTCTGAATCTCCCAAACTAACAGAGAATCCAGATGTTGAGAGACAATTAGGTGCTGTTGTTACTGTCGAGTTAGTTACTGTAAGTTCTATGTTACACGTTATTGCCTGTTTTCGCACTCGTGATTCTTTTTTTATTACAAGATAAGTTTAAAAAAAAAGGGATTTCGGTGGAATTTTAACTTTTATTGCCCACTTCACCTTATACTAAGGTCGCTGGTTCAGGGATTCCGAAAGGTACATAGTCGATGCCTATTTTCTATCATTTATGTGTACACGAATAGAAAATAAATAAAATAATAAATTACCCCTACACTCACCCCAAGTAAAGTAATGGTTTGCGAATAATTACACCAATTCCCAAAAAATAGTGTAGTAGGTCGGTGTGTTCGATCTTCCGTGTAAAATTATACACTGTTGCGCGGCGTCCGCACCAGAGGACAAGAGGGTAGGAGTGTCCATACATCGCCATAGTTATGCATTTAAAGTACATGTGTGTTGTGGTAAAGTGATGATAAGACCTAGTATAAAGCATGTTTACCCAAAAGATACACAATTCTTTACCACAATTTTTTTTATTTTACTAGTAGAAAATTTCTTTAAAAAGGAAAATTAAACGTTTCCATATAAGTAATATGTTTTATAGATATATCTATGCATGCTATTACTTAATTGTAGTAAAGTCTGACATTATGATAAAATCTTGTAGAAATTTATTCGCTTTTATCAAGGGGCTAATATACCAAATAATAAACGTCTTCTTCTTGAACATAATAAATTGATGATTTCAGTAATGCCATAATACAGTGACATTGATTAATATACCGCTGTATGATTTATCTTTGTGCTACAAGAATGTTTACCTACATTGCTGTTAAAATACTTATTGTGGATGTCTTTTTATTTATTTGTAATAAAATATACGGAAGTGTTTTATTAAACACACACAATCCAATATCCACCCTCTTATTATAAATTGTTGAATAGTATTATAATTGTGAGTATGACATATTCATTATTTTTTATGCAATTGTAATTAATAAGATTTTATACCTTCCATGTTAAATAAATATTTTTTATTAAACGAACAAATAGACAAGATGAAAGACAGTTATTTTTGGTTCAAATGTTCATGAACTCATTAGTACTATCTATTTTCATATAAACTTCTATCAAGTTGGATATCAACTAAAAATATCAAACTAAAAAATATCAAATTATTATTATTATTAAAATTAATTATTGAGTTAGGTCTCTCAAGGAAAAAGGTGACCACTTTTATGAAAAATTGCAACTGGTAATTGGCCTTAAAACAGTCGTTTTCTTTCTTCTGATTAGATAGCTGCTCCTTTTAATTGTCTTTGAAATAAGATGTTTATATATGACGACTTGAAAACTCATATTAAAAAAATACCAAAGCAACTTATATACATATTATATACATACAATTATATGCTTATATATATATATATATATATATACATATATATATATATATATGTATATATGTATATATATATATTTTTTTTTATAGCAAACCTTAAAATCACTTTAGATAGGCAATAACGTAAGCAGCTCAAACTATTTAATAGACCAATTTGAGTGGAAGGGTCGATGAAAGGTCTCCTTTGAGAATAACGTATTCCTGAATTTGTGAGATTAAAAAACACTGTTATTACTCCAACATTGTGATGGAAAAAAAGAATTTTGCTTTCACAATAAATTAATAATGAAATAAATAATCAATTTCTAGTCATTTTATAAGACTTCTGAAATTATTGATATAATAAATTTTATTCTATTTAGTGTTATGGTTGTAAAGTGAAAGGACCACCTAAGAAAAGATGAGTTAGTTGTGTGAAAGATGGTATACGTAAAGGCCTGCGCAAACGATAGATATTTTATTTGCTGACAATTTTTTTTTTCTTGAAACTACATACTATTGTAATATGTGTGCGTAGTATGCAAATTAAAATTTCTGTTATCAATCTTAAACACCTAACAGACAAGACAAAATGCAGAATATAATAATATCAAGGCCTTGATATTGCTGCTGGTAGAGATCATTGGAAGAGTAAGACCTACGACATCAGGAATACGTCGCTCATACGTTATCAGTCCTGAGGACAAAGATGATTGATTGTATTAGATATATAGTTAGTTAGTTAGTTTTCCTTGTTAGCTTGGCTAGCTTGGTTTTGATGTGGTACTTACGTACAAGACTAATTCCTAACTTGAATTAGAAGTTATAACTTTAGTATTGAAGCAAATAATCTAGTATACTTAGTGCTAACTTTCTTTAGCAATATTACCTTAGTTTGCGATTTTCAGATATTAGTTTTGGTACCCAAATGAAAAGCTAATTAAAAATAATCAACAATTAATGTTAGCAATAATATATTTAACCAAGTTCAAAGAAGATGTACTCAATTTGTATTTTACACAAAATGTTCTATACAAATTCGATGAAACAGTTTGAACATACGTATTTTTTAACCGAAAACGGTTCAGACCCGTATTTGTACTTAATTATGTCATAGTTTTTTCCTTTTTATGCAACTTAGAATGGCAAACAAGCTGACGGCCCACCTAATGGAAAGTGGTAACTGTCGCCTATAGACATGAGCAGTACCATGGACATAACAGAGTATAATGTTTCGTTCATGATACTCCATATGTGTTTCCATTCCTGAGAATTCAGGTGTTATTTCTCTGTACCTTGTAAATTTACTATCATATCCCACCCTTCAAACCGAAACACAGCCATGCAAACACAACTACTTCAGTAGAAACACAAATGGGAGAGAGGTACCCAAGCAAACGACTTTTGTACAAAGTCTCTCTCTGGTGATTTTATTGTTTTATTTTCTTGTTTTTAACCAAGAAACATAAAACTCTATTGTAAAGATTTATTTGCACTTAAATATTGTATTATGCCATAGAAATACAATTCTTAGTATGAATAAATGAATTATCTAAATCTTTTTTTGTTACAAAGCAAGATATGACATATTTCAATACAGGACACTCATTTAAATGTGAATAAATCTCAGAAATGAGTCATGAAATTTAAAAATTACTTGATGCCCAAAATAGAAGATTAACAGGTATTTACTTTATATTTAAGAGAAAGAATAAACCTTGAGTACCCATCTAGAATCCATAGTAGACAAACTAAAAATAGATTCCCCGAAATCTCAATGAGAACGGACGATAACGGATTTATATGGATAAAGCCGCATGAAACAGTCAGTAAGGTGTAATTAATGAATTATCTCAGTTGAACAGCGGCAGCAATAAATCAAAATACCAAATGAGTGCAACCTCACATCAAATGGAATTAAGCAATTATTTAAATGATGCAGCCTGAAATGGGATGATATGCATATTTTATAGTTCATTCACAATGTTGACAAGCCGGAGGATAGGATCGTCAGTGACGAGCACTAGCAATTATTATGCTAGCAATTCGAGTATATCTATATCAGGCCAACCACGACGCGGTCTCTTATGAAAACATCGTGGTTATTAATTTCTATTGAATTCATCACAACGGATCAACTAATATGACGTCATCCTCATCTTTCATCCCGTACTTATAGCATAAGCCAACTGCGCAAACAGGATGACTCCTTATTTCTCTCTTATTAAACTGTAAATAAATTTATTCGCTCGCTAGTTAATTAACGTGTAAAGTCATATGTTTTTATACGACTGCATGTGAAAGGATCCTGATGTTATTCGTAAGTAACGATGTTACGTGTTATGCGTACTTTTATGTTTATGTATGTTTACTTGCATATGTAGGTGTATTGGGATCTTAAGCAGAGTGTAATTAATGTCTTGACTTGGATATGGTTATATTCGTCTATAGGTGTGTTATTAATGGCTGGAAATATTTTGATTGCATTTTGACATAATTTTAAAATTACTGTTCGATGTTACCATTTGTCAAAAAAAAACAAAATGTGTTAATTTCTCTCTGTCTAAAAGTTTTAATACTAATTGCAATATTAAATTAAATGACGAATCTCTCGAATTTATAGAATCTACTGTCTTTCTAGGAATCACACTAGATAATAAAACACAATGGGGTGCACAAATTCAAAGCCTTGCAGCGAAACTAAGTTCAGCAGCTTTTGCCGTGCGTAAGGTTAGACAGTACACTGATACTGATACTGCTAGATTAGTCTATTTTAGTTATTTTCATAGTTTACTCTCTTATGGAATATTACTATGGGGAAAAGCGGCAGATATTAAGAATATATTCATATTACAAAAACGTGCCGTTCGAGCAATCTACTGTATGAAGAGTCGTGACTCATTAAGAGAGAAATTCAAAGAGGCAAATATTCTCACCGTTGCTTCTCAATTTATATATTCAAATATCCTATATGTTCATAAAAATCTTGACTTATTTCCAAAAAACAGCAATATTCATAATATTAATACTAGATTTAAAGACAAACTTGCTGTCCCCAAGTATCGTTTAGAAAAAGTTAATAGGTCTTTTATGGGAATAGGTATAAAAATTTACAATAAGATACCAAAGGATATGTTGGAATTACCCTTAAATAAATTCAAAACATCTGTTAAATCATATTTACTGAGCAAAGCCTATTACTCACTAAACGATTACTTGAATGACGAGTGTGCATGGCAATAGTTGTTCATGCACTGAATTTTCATTTAATGTTAGACATAGACACCTATATAAATATACATTGTAAATAAACTGGCTTTTAAAAAAAAAGTAATTCAATTGAGTTTCTTGCCAGTTCTTCTCAGTTGGATCTATATACCGAACTGGACGGTAGGGAAAAAATAAAATTATAATGTAAAAATTTGACGTTCATAAGCGGCTAAAATGTCCTACATGAATAAATGATTTTTGAATTTGAATTTGAATTTGAATTTGTCTTCTTGTCCTTAATTATTTAAAAAAATACACAATTCTCTCTAAGTAATTTTTTTCTTTCTGATAGCACTTTATATATTCGACGACGGTTATGTATATATAACGTTGGCTATAGACTATGAAAAACTATTATCAAAACTTGATAAATAGCTACTATTACACTTTTAAAAAGTATTTAGAATTCGTATCTTTTTACATAAAAATCTATAAAAAAGAGAAACAAGGTAACATATTGATCAATATACAACCGAAATCGCAAAATCTAGACAATCACATAAAGTCCCAAATAAATCTTTGAGCTACTTATGCCGACTTTAAACGTGATTATAGGAATTTTATATTTAAATTCTGTTCATTTAAAAGGCATTATAATAATAGACGGATGCAAGGCACGACGTTCATAAAATTATACAATGTTACCAAAATTAGATGTAACAAATTCTAATACAATGTAACCTTTCCCTGCCAACGTATAACACTGTTGCAAGATAAAGTAGCTCTATTATATGGAATAGCATTAGTCAATTGTTAAGGTTATGGTACAATATATAAAAGGTGGAACTAACTTCTCTCGCATTAAATAAGTTTGTAATATTTCCTATAGCTTAAGAGTTAGAAATTGGGTACAATTTTTTTTTGATGTTGAGGAAATTTGAATCCTTATGGGTCATTGTAATAAGCCACTAAGCTACGACATAATCACATTCGTAAAAAAAGTCTTATTAACAAACTAACTGACAGACAATGTCGAGTCCAAATTCTAATGCTTCTCTTTATTTTTTTCTCTAAAAACCTTAGACTATTAAGGTATGAATCTTTAAAAGAAATCGGTTCACCTCTTCTCTAGTAATATGTTTACGAATCAACAGCCTTTTATTTTTATTTATATACATATATATAAAGAAAATAATATTCGCTAAATATGTTGTTAAGTGCAAAATTCGAGAATAGCTTGACCAATTCAGCTTTTACAAATACTCTTTGAAGTCCGAAGAATGTTCTTTTTAAGAGAAAAATTAGAAAATTTATAGGAAAATACGCAAAATTCCCATGTTTCTTTTTTCAAACAAACTGTTCTTAGTTACCAATTCTAACAATAAGTTTAAACAGAATGACATTTATCAGGTTACCTGGCTAATAATGTTTATATCTATATGATAGGCCTTTACTTGATTTTATTTATCTTTCTAGATCGATTTTCCACGACCAAACGTCCCCAAACAAATTCATTGAAATCGTTAGAGTTTACGAGTTTTCGTTAACTCAATTTATTTCTATTACCATCATTATCCCATGGGCACGGGTCCTTATCCATAAGAGAAACATTGTCTCATAATGCTGAGTAAGTACTTTTTTTTAAGCTCTGCGATGCGTGTCGATGACATATTTATTTAAAAAATACCACATACTTGTATAGCCCTTTTTTTAAAATGGAATTATCTTTTATTTACTCAAGCTGGTGATGAAAAGTAGTAATAACACATTGTTTATAACACTTTATTACGCCATAAAATCTTAAATTATACGATACAAAGTTGTTAAGAAAGGATTGAGTACAATGGCGGATTTACCCCATAAAAAGTATTTCTTCCAGTAAACCTTTTAATGTCTGAGAGGTATTGTGAATTTGATGAATTTACTCAAGATTACATCTGCGTAACCGGGATTGATTTTGATTGATCAGTAAAAGTAATTCATATGTTTCTATATGCCAAACACTATGTGGTACCAGATTTTATGCTGTTAAACTTGCTGTTAAAGATAACAAGCAGGCAAATAAGAAACAAATTTAAATAAATAAATTGCACAAGAATCTAAGCATAATTGAATGTTTAAATAATCCCACTTTCGTATATATAATATTAGTAAGATTTACAATACATTGGCACTAAAATACACTATTCTACGAAAGTAATACAAATCAATAAAGCAATCATTCTATTCTTACTCTGTCATCACATGAAGAAAATTATGTCATTGCCTTACAATGTATACTGATTGCACAATTATTTATGATTTCTACTAAAAACTATTTATAAAACTATTTTATATCTCTTTCTATGCAACCAAGAAAAACCTATTTATGAATTAGAATATATATATCTATTAGAAATGCCTATTTAGCATATAAACAAGCTGCTGACTTATTTGAAGGAATATGTAATCGTCGCCTATAGAATAGGTACCATGGTTATCAAAGAACGCCATGTCATGCCCATGGTAAGTTAAACCTCATCCTTTATTTCTGGGGACTAAAGTATTATAAGTTAAAGATAATCAAGCTGAGGTGACAATAGACTGGTCACATAGCTCGAAGAACCAACAACCGATGGGGAAGAAAGTGTTTTGAGTGCCGACCACGTATGGATAAACTCAGTGTAGAATGACTCCTTACTAGATGGAGTAACAAGTTCAAATGCATTGCAGGGGATGCAGATGGCTATGGGAGACCCCTATGCTATGGAGACCATGGAGGCTAATAAATAATAATGACTAAAATGATAATGATGATCAAAGTATCATGCCTGTTTTCACCACCGTACAAGCCACCATAAACTAAAGTTTCATCCCAACCATCTGGACAAGTGATAGTCTTCTTCCGTGCGTTTTTCAAGGCACTTTCTTACACGTTGTGCGTGGCCACTCTTTGGAATCAACTTCCAGCAGCAGTATTTCCGAACCGATACGATATCAAAATCTTCAAGAAAAGAGCACATTCCTTTTTAAAAGGCCGGAAGCACACCTGCAATGCCGTTGGTGTTGTGGGTGATCATGGCGGTAGTCACTTACCATGAGGTGAGCTGCTAGCTCTTTTGCACCCTGTATTGTAAAAAAAATGTCACCCCCTTTATCCTGTAATTTTACTACCATATCCCACTCTTCAAACCAAAACACAATCATGTTAATATAATTTGCATCTTAAATTTTTAATTTATATAGTTATTAACTAAAAGCTAGTCTTGACTGAAATACTTGCTTTCAGCATATACTTTGATCTAAATAACACGACAACGCAATTCGCTCCGCGGAGTGCATGGTTTACCGTAATGTTAATTAGTTTAATTAAACTAACATATCCAACTTCATAAGATAATAACAACTACGTTGCCTAGTACTTTAATTATTATCTGATAATAAAGTTATAGTTTATTATATTAATTGCGAAGCAATTTAATTTAGTATTTACAAATTCTTATTGTCATATTGTGAGTAGAAATAAAAAAAAAACTGGTGTAAATTCGAGTAAAATTATCATTCTTAGGTTATGGACTAATTATCATACAATTACTATTTATACATTAATTTTTTCAAATTGAATAAAAAATAAGCTTCCAATAATAATGAATAACAAGACGATCGGAGAGAAATTAAATTTATTTTCAACACATACATCGATATTAATATAAACATATGAGTTCAACACCGGAATAAATGCATTTTGATTGAAAAAATATAACAAAAAAACTAATAGACATACTTAAATACATTTATGTGCTTATATACATTTTTTAAAAATATTCATCATCATCATCATCATCGTATCAGCCTTTAACTGTCCACTGCTGAACATAAGCCTCCCCCTTAAGGGATTTTGCCAGTAGCTGCCACGCTTGGGCAGGTGGCAATCCACCTGCAACCGCAGTTAAGCTTTGGAGATGTTTTAAGAGAGATGCAGCTGCTCATCCCTCGCCCTCTCTTAGTCGCCTCTTACGACACCCACGGAAAAGAAAGGGTTGGCCTATTCTATGTCAGAACAACACGGGATATAAAAGTATTAACATGTGTAAAATAAACGTTTATTCTATTATACATACATATTATTTATAAATAGTAAACAATATCATACACACGGATATATTTATTAAAATGTTTGTATTTTGCCGGGATCGAACCCACGACCTTCGAAATATTAGGCATTGCGTTAAACGACTACATTTTCAAGGTCGTCAACTTCATTTGCTTCGAATCTATCGAATACAATATTACAGTCACAGAGAACTATTTTACAAACTATTAATCCCAACTCCGAAACAATTTTCGGGACAATCAATTTCATAGCAGGGTGGATGAACTCCCCATCGAATAACCACCCTCTAAATCTGTAGGCCACTTAAAACAATATCCTCAAATAGTTATTGGTTTACATCCAATTTGTCATTATTCTACAGAGATAAATACATTTCTAATTATATAAAAACTCGTTCATGATAACCTCTAAAACGGCTCAATTATTGTTAATGAAATTTTGTAAGTGTGTATTATTTACATTAATTTGAAAAATAAAATAATTATTATTCTTAAAAAAAAAATTATCCAGTAGATGACGCTAGGGAGCAAAAGTCGTAACAACTAGTATAACAGTCTATTCAACGCACGCTAGACGCTATTACAATTATTTTCATCATCATCATTCACTGATGCATATGTCACCACAAAGTATGCCCTTGGGCCACCTGTATCTATAAACTGCCGAATATACCCTTAGGTCGTCACTACAATAACTCGAGAAAACGGCAGCTGGAGGAGGAAGGTTTTTTATGTGGCGACAAGAGCAATATGGGACGACCTCTCCACAAAATGTAACGACAATCTCAATTGTGACGCAGACAATTCATGAATACAGGTTCTGATCTTTTTTTATGAGGAAGGACTACAAAAGTTTACATTTTTAAAATAATTTAGTTATTTTTCATAACAATTCATTGTGGATCTTTTTCGATTAAAACTACCACTTTTGTATTGAATATCCGATTTTATATAAACTTAGAATAGCAAACAAACTGACTGAAAAATAATAATCGTTATCTATAAACTTGAACAGTATATTACAATATCATACCGTGAAGCAGCTGTGTTTGCATGGCTGTGTTTTGGTTTGAAAGGTGGGGTATGGCGTGAATTTACTGGGTACAGAGGAATAACACCTGAGTCCTCAGGAATGGCAACGCATGGGGGGTATCATGGGCGAAACAGTATACTCTGTTATGTCCATGGTACTGCTCATGTCTATAGGCGACGGTTTCCACCTTCCATCAGGTGGGCCGTCAGCTTGTTTGCCATTCTAAGTTGTATAAAAAAAAAAACATTAGTTTCATTACCCATGGTACTCTTAAAGCATAGCGATTCATGTAGACTAAGATATTATATCTCCATACCCTATAACTTCTTCAAAATATAGCGAAAATATATTTAACATATATTAAAAAAATCGTGTCACATAAAAAAAACTGACTTCAATTGTAACAAAACAATTTACATTTATTTTGATCTAAAAACTAAACTATTAAACCAATTTTCATAAATATTCTATAGGTTTAATCTGTGAGTATATTTTTTTTCAAATAAAAAAGAATTTTCGGAGTCGGTTTAAAACTGACGGAGATATGAGGTAAATAGACAAATCTCAATTTACATTGTCTGGTTCACTTATAACATTTTCCTTTGATGTTTCTTTTGGAATTCTCTTAGTTAGTAAACTGACCAACTTCTTTTATCTCAGTTAATGAGATAAGTATTAGGAATACCCATAATTTCCTCGTAAACTCTGTACTAAGAAAATCGTGAAAGCTTAGTATGAACATTATGTGGAGTAAATTACCTACTACTTTAAGATTGGAGCCAAAAAGTTATATCTACTAAGTTAGGCACTATACACATTATATAAAAGCTCGTAAACGGTAATTATAGCAAAAAGAAAGACATAAAAACATGAATATTAATCTATATAAATAAAAATTAAATATTGTTCTACGAAAAGTGCATCTCCAATGTCTTTAAAAAACAAAACATTTAATTTGGACAGAACGACATCTTTCGTCATTTATATTAAATAATGACAGCGTGGATATCACATTTATTTTATTTTGTTAGTACATTCTTTTTGTTAAAACTTATCAAGTATTTTAAACTAAGTACCTTCTAATATATTATTTTCCATACGAAATACTACATATATGGCAAATTTTATTGCAATATTTGATAGATGTACTAAGGCTAAAAGAAAAGTAAAAAAGAAATAACCCTCATACCGACATTTTATAATATTAATAAGGAAGTAAAGACGTCTTTTCCATCTCTCACAAAGGATGTGACGTATTATAATTGTATTCCCAACCCTTTTATGATGTTATGAAAGACGTTATTTATTTTATGCCGTTCAGAAAATATTGAAACACAATTCCCTCTCTATTAACTTAGTTACAACTACCTCCATATTTCTAAGAATAGGAGAGAAGGAGACGAAATTACATCGAAACATATTATTCATGTAACGAAACATTGAAACGAGTAACTTGCGAACTTATTAAACTTTCTCCGAATTTCCCAATTACGACTCTTTGGCCAGTTCAAAATGTAAGACAAGGGTCCCTTGCTTTACTTAGTTACAATCGAATTGTTTTGAAGCATAATCTCTGCTATAGTAACTTGCTTGATCTCTAAAGGAAATTAGTATCCGTTAAAGCCGAACCCTACAAGTTTTGAACTAATTGATAGTTAAACCACAGCGTTATAAATAGCCACATTGTAGATAAGCCACCCTATAATAGACATCGTTGACATAGATGGAAAACTAAATAATTAATTTTTTATAGCTTCGAGATAGTTGTGATTGCCTATTTTGTTTGCTCATTTTTTATTGCAACGTTTGTGTGTAGCCTGTAGCTCAATCGAAAGAAAGCAGTAATTAAGCACGAACACTATGTATTATTTTCATATTCCTATCATTGTCTCATCTATTTAGAGCCAGAACAATATAATTTTCTCTTATCTGCTTCTTCTCTAGTAGTTATTTTAATACAATTTCCCATTTAGACCTTGTTATCTTTTATACAGTATATTTATTTTAGGTCCTCCGTCTACACTTACGACCATTTACACTCATGTGTATCACAAGTTCATATTTTTATTACCAGCATGTTTTTCAAACGTTCCCTAACTTTTATGCATTATGCTTTGTTTTTCCTAAAAACAATCTTCATCGACACATCTTCATGAGGCTATTATCTGTTCTGTTTATGCCTATGATATTTTACATTTACTACATTTTATACACACAGTACATAACTATAAAAACCTTTTAATGAAATAGGCTGTCTATCGTATCCCCCTGGGTGGCGGCTTGGTTTACATTCTAGTCTTAATTAGTGTGTCATTTGTGCTCTATAAATGTAGTTTTCAATTTAAAAAGAATTTCGCACAAGTTCGTTAATATAACCCAGAAAAAATGCTTTTTGTGTAATAAAAAAAAGTAGTATATTTTTATACTAACTCTTTCAAAACTATATATGTAGTCTAGTAGTTAATAAATGCTATACTTCACCAATTAATTTGTATTTAAGATAGAATACGCTATAAAAATAACAAGCCAGATAACTTACAGCTCAAAGTTTAAGAAAACACAAGCTTTAGTTAATTTAAAAATTTTTTTTAGAAAAAGAAATTTCTTTACTTAGAATTGAACTTAGGACCTCATTTACGTAAATATTAGTATGCCACAGAGATGATAAAATATCTTAAAAATGTTCACGTACATTCAGTAAATCCAAATACAAGTCCTGCACCCATGAGGGTAGTTTGGAAGATAATTGGCAGTCCTCCTCAGACCTTAATGGTGTGCAGTTGACCTCTTTATGAGATAGATAGTAGGTAGTCGGTTAACATGCTCATTACCAGACCGACACTTCTTCTAAGCTTTACTTTATGGTAGCTTAATCTACCAGTCTGAACTACCTAAGAATCTTATCACACTAGTATAATTAAATTGTAATTAGATGATATCTGTACATATTTAAGAGAAAAAATGTATGAAGGACCTTAATAAGAGTCAAGTAATATCAGCCTTTAACTGTCCACTGCTGAACATAAGCCTCCCCCTTGGAGGGTTTTGCTAGTAGTTGCCACGCTTGGTAGGCGAATTAGCAACCACAGTCAGGCTTTAGAGATGTTTAAAGAGGGACGCAGCTGCCCGTCACTCGCCCCCCATTAGTTGGCTCTTACTACACGCATGAAATAGGAAGGGGTGGCCTATTCTATGCCGTGACCATACGGCCAATCTTAATAAGAGGAATAAAAGCTGAAACAATAATGTTTAAAAAATTTTATCTGTCTGTATATTTGTTATGTTATCACGCAAAAATTATTGCACCAAATAAGATACGGATTTTACTGTTATATTCCAGTCCTTAGATAAATAAAACTCCTCTTTACTCTTTCGCTTTAAAGTCAGATAAAAGTAAAAAAAATATATAAACTAATTCAGTGTTTTTTCCCTCTAAAGAAGTTGCAAAGTATCCAATATGTCAAAATATATAGCAATCATGGAATTAATAAATTCAAATCCATAAAGCCAGTATAAACTTTATATTTTTATTAACTTCATTAGATAACAGATATAGCCAATCTAAAATTCATAAGTTGAGTTGCGGTATGTTTCATAATTCAATTCACTGAAACGCTCATAATTGTAATAGTCGTGGTGGAAACGATACGATTAATGTACTTTATCGATTTAATACAATTTTTTACTAGTTACTAGATTAATACTGCTAACTTAGCACTTTCAATACTAGATCAAGCCTTTTTCCCTCATCTTATTCTATTTTATTTAGCACTAAGTCATATCCATCAAGTAAAAATATTAGTTTAAAAAACCGTCGACGATAAAATCAATGCGGAGAACATATATAATAAAAATCATTATAGTTTATGGAACAAAACGATAATTGAATTTGTAGATAACAATTCAGCCCAAATTACGTATATTTGTATTAATCTACTTCTTTTTTTAAATTCGCTTTAGCCTGAAAACTTATTACCGTGTTGGCAATACGAACCAGATATTACAGTACAGTCATGGTGATTTTTATTTTCCGCGATATTGTTTAATCAGCATAAATTTGATGTTTATCTAAAAATGCTTCCAATTAAATTTTATAATAGGTCGAAACCATTTTACATAAATAAATACTTGCATGAATTTATATTGATAGTTCTTTTTACCTTTTTCGTTTAGATGTTTACGTAAAACATAATTTTGATACCTGTCCTTAAGACTTTTTTTATTTTTGAACTTAATTTCTTATATGTAGTCTGATTTTTTTACAACTGAGATAGGAAACAAACATACGACCCATCTAATCATAAGCGGTTACTGACGCCTGCAGTAGTAAGGACGGAAGAAGAACCCCATGATGTAGTCTCTTGAAAAAACCTCGACAAATTTGAATGAAATCTTGTACACAAAGAAGTTATATCCTATAGATTGATTCATGTAAGCAATATCACGTGATATAAGCTAGTATTATATAGTACATATATACACTTCCTAAGTTTCGTCCATCCGCAATGCGCCGACTAGTCAGGCGTCTATGTAAACCGTTGTCAACCCAGATAGTATATACCTTCGGTGTATACCAACAATGTGGAAAATGTGCATTTCAGTAGTCAGACGAGGTTAAATATCTTGCACTATAAGGCAAGCTGCACATTATAAAACATTGTTTCATATGGTTGCAATCAGACTAGAAGATCCCATACGAGATGCAGTAAAGTAATTTGAAAGAAAATGTAAAAAGATTTTCAATAAAGACAGATAGATGTTGAAACGGAATAAAACAATCCGTGCGTGAAGTATTAACAAAATTCTTTTTTTTATTATTTTGAAAGGCCATTATGTATGGAATATTATATCGTTGATCTGGCATCAGTCACTGAATAATAAATAATCGATTAAATAGAGGCCACCGAAACTTCAAAGCCATCACAGGCCGCCAACATCTACCCACACCAATTGAAAATGCCTTTATTATGTAAAAAGATTGTTCCACAAAAAAAAAACAACTTCAAAACAGTTATTTTAGTTTAAAAATTTAATTACTGGACAGAGTTTAATAAAATTTCTATGGGACTAATCTGTAATTATATCCTTTTAAATAAAAAAGAATTTTCCAAATCAGTTTAGAACTGACGGAGTTATGAGGTACCAAACATAAAAAAACAAACGAATTAAAAACCTCCCTCTTTTTTAAAGTGGATTTAAAATAAAAATCTCCTTGCAATGTTTATTTGGGATTGTGAAAATAATACGAGTAAGACATATGTATATACATACATGAAAGAATTATAAAATAATGCTAAGGTGCAGCTACAAAGAGAAAAAAAAATTAAAACCTATAAATTTAATATTTCTTTGATTTCAGTTAAACAACTTTTAAAAGAACGAGGTTTGTCGAGTTAGCTACCCATAGATAAAATGATAGTACTTGCAGCAGCTATCTAGTCTTATTGATCATAAATTAAGGATATTTTTACATTACTCATGTAATAAATTTGTGACTGAACGATACCTGAAATATAATAATATAAGGGGTCTTATTAACAGAAATTTTTGGCTTTGAATAATGTTTTCTTATTAAAGTTTTACTGTTTTTCCACTAATGTAGTGCGTTTTGCTTTCTTCATATTGAATGCACATGATTTGACTAAAGATTTTTTTAAATAAGATTAAAATAATATTAAAAATTGTGATTGTCTACTTAACTGGTAAGATATTTATTATCACACCTTTTTTTGTAGAAGAGTACAAATGTTTTTTTTTTCTAATAATATCAATATAAATTAAAATAGAATGACAACTCCGTCTGCACTAGTGATGTTCATTATTGGGATAGGTCGGTCAGCCCATCAAAATTAATTCACCAGGAATGTTTCCATTTGGACTGTATGGAGGTCGACCATTACTTCTCATTACTAACAATCGCTCCCCCAATTCCACATAAGTTACACTAGACCAGAATTCTACACATGTTCATGCAAGAATCCAGTGGCGATACGCCATAAGTAGGTACATAATTTGGAGCGAGCTAGTTTACAACTCTACTCAATTATTTTGGCCCAGTGCCACGCTGTCACGCGGACTATCGTGTGTTTGTTTTCAGTTGCATTACACGCTAACGTGTCTGCTTAGAAATTGGTTAATACACGTTTTATTCTCAGCACGATCTAAATAAAAAATTAGTTAGAAATAACGAAAAATTTACACAGAACATAAATAACTTATTAATTACTTCTCTAATAACTTCTTATAAGTGGATATTAGTCTCTCTAATAAATTGTTATTAAAAAATAAAGAATATTAATCTATTTTGATAAAGCACTTTTAATAAGAAATAATCATGAAAAGTGGATTTACAAATCTCACTTATAAATCAATATATAGTTTTATAACTAACTCTATCTATTCCATATTTGCACATGATTCGACGTAGATGTGCAATCAATAGATGTAACAATGTCACAAATAACCCAACTATTGAGTTACTTTTAGTCAGTTTATGGCTGCCATATTTATTTTATGGTGTTATCATGTAGCCTTCTATGGCACTCCCTCGAGTAAGACGAATGTAACGACTCCCCACTTATTATCAAGATGTTTAGGCTCCACGCTGCGCCAATGATATGGGCATACATAAAACATTTTTACAAAAGTCAAATAAAAAAATTGTATACCTCAATTATATCCTTCTCATTTTTCGTAGTAAACATTCTGATCAAAAATCAAAACAAATTTTATTGGTATAGATCTGGTACAAACTCATTTTATTATTTTTATAATTACTATATAATAAGAAATATTGATTAAATCAATTAACAGTCATTAAAATCAGAATAAAATGAAAAAATAAATTTCAATAATTATTCACTTCACATTAATACAGAGTTCAAATACATGATTCATTATCATCATCTCAGCCATTATCTGTCTACTGCTAAATATAGGCCTCTTCCAAGACCGTCATAAGTAACGGTCCTGCCACCTGCATCCACTGAATCTCTGCAATCGTTTTAAGGTCGTCACTCCAACTAATAGGTAGGTCGTCCTACACTTGAATTATTGTTATTTAAATAGTTAATTATTTTATAATATTATAATATGCTTTAGTACAGAGAGTCCTTTATATATATATATATATATATATATATATATATATATATATATATATATATATATATATATATATATATATATATATATCCTAAATTATCTTTCATTCAAATTTAAAACCTCATCTGGAAGTTTATTATAAAAACATGCAGTGCGCCATAATGGATATGTATTGACTTTTCTAAGACGATAACTAGGAATTCGTTTTTATATCTTGTATTTAGTAAATCGATCTGATAACCTACCTGATAGAAAGTGGTAACCGCCACCTATAGACGTGAAAGTATCATATATACTCTATGACATCATTTCTACTACTCATGCGTTGCCGTTCTTGAGGACTATGGTATTAGGCAGCACCTTGTGATTATACCGATACAAAACTATGCAATATATCAGATTTTTTATGCTAATACTAGTTCTTCATAAACGTAACCGAAATATTTTATAATTCGTTTTATTGCTATTTCTTTGTCTTAATAAATTTAATGTGTATTTTTTTTCTTTTCAGGTACTTATAATAATCACAACATCGCTAATTCACTTCGGTAAGTATACTTACACATTACAATTTTATAAATTATTATTAATATGCTTATTTATATTTATAAAGATATTTCACTTTATAAATTTCGTTTTCGTACCAGAGGAAAACTTCCTCGATAACATATTATTTCGAAGAGCAATCAAATTCAGCCTTAGGTACTCTCGTATCACGCTTTTTCCCCGCAAAAACACCAACAACCTATCTTAGAAAAATTGGAACTGTCATTACCAGACGGTGCCCATCTGATGTGTGGTTAAGTACATTTTAATGGAATTGCATTCTTTTCAACCGACTTCAAAAAAGAGATGGTTTTTAATGGTTTTACATACACATGTATGTTTCATATGGGATTTTTTAGTGCATGTGCAGATAATAAACATAAAAAAAATGGAATTGTAAACCTCTTTTATTTTGAAGTCTATTAAAAAGAGAAAGATATTTGATGGTATTTTTTTTTTTTTATTTCGTAACTCCGTTCTATTTGAAAGATTCTTTTTTTGTCTACCGTAGATTTTTTTATCTAAATCTGTTCAGTAGTTTAGTTTATAAATCTAAATAGCTAATTTTGCCACAAATAAAGTGGGTTATATTTTGTTTGTGGCAAAATTAGTTATTAATAAGGTGGCATTAAAAAACTTTTTGTGGAACATAACCTAAAATCATTTTTCAACTTATACTTACTTAAGAAATAAATTCAGTTTTGCTGGTAGAACATTCATTTAAGAAATGATAATGATTTCGATTTCAACCTATTCTATATGTATAAAATTTATGTACTTACGAGTACATAAGTAAGTAAATACAAATGCAAATAGTTTTTGATTAATGTCAAGCAGCCATGCAGATTCATATTCGGTAGATTCTTAGCAAACATGATAAAGAACGTGTCATATTTGCATTTTATCCTATATAATGCTATGTATAAGAGTATAGTCATCTTCTTTATGAGGGGATTCATATAGATAGATTCGCCCATAAAGAAGATGTGTTCCAATGATAATGTTTTCCTTATTTCTCATATTATGCCATTTTCCTTATACTCTTATTTCTATTCAACCTCCAATAGAGTTATATACATCACAATTTTTGCAAACGTAAATATCATTCATGCGAAATAATTGAACGTATATACTTGAACTGAGTCTTCGAAGTTCCAACTACTGACTGTTACATTTTTTATATAGTTCCTTTCTTATTCAATAACGCTTATTTCTTTTAGTGTCTGTTCTGTTTCCTCTGGAATGTCACTATTTAAGTTCTCCGGGACTATCCCATCTTAACGTTTACACTTCATCTTGTTTAATTTCATAAGGCACTATTTTTATCGTCGTATTTATTAAACAATTCTTTTTATAAAAAAAATCTACACTTCTTAGAGTCATTATAAAACTGAACTTTGCATATAGACACTTATCTTGTTAGTTCAAAATGTTCCTTATTAGATCAACCTCCACGCCCCTAGAAACCACCGTGGTTATTCTTGTCGAATTCGTACCGATGGCCCAACCAGCCTGCTTTCACCCTCATCTATTATCTTTCATTCGTGCCCTGTCAACATATACCGAAAGCTCAATTGGGGTTACTATTGCATTTTCACCCAAAGAAACAAGAATATTCAAACGATTAAGTTGACGGTAACAAGGCTGAGAGTGGGCCGCAAGCACTGTAATATTTATGCATAGATAAGGTGAAGACAATATGCAACCTCCTCAAAACAAGACAGAGCAAATTTTGCATACAATACATAGCTATAAACAAACTGAGGAACAAACATAAAGCCGCGTATATGCGTATACTGAGTCTCAGGGACGTAAACACAGACTTGTATACATTTGTAACAGAATTATCTGTACTACTCGGCGATTCATTGTGGAGCCGACATATAATAGATTACTACCTCGTGTCACGTGCTCTTTGAAGTATTTTTTTTTATTATTGGGTTCGTCACCAATTTGTTTTTTTTTTTTTGTTTAAATCTACAATCAGACAAACGGCTCTTTTAAAGGTCTTAGCGGTCAAAATATTATTTATTTATAATCTATATAGATATAAAAAAGTTGTAACTGAATAAAATGTATATATAGCAGATATTTAGGAAAAAATTATCGTTGTGACCAATAGAAACTAAAACAATTATTATGAATTTTTGGCTCTCTTTTGACATCTTTGTTCCAACGTCACGCAAAAACTACAGTACCAGATTGGATGCGACTATTACAGCCAAACTTAATATCTTGTGTATACATTGTCTTGATATACCATAGCGCCATCCAGATTACGTAGGGATTGTTAGTAATGCAGACTACCAGTTCCTTTACTAACAATATGCCCTATCAGGTCGATCACCTAGTGGTCTCCCTGAAAACCATCGTGCTGAATGCCAGATGTTTTCATCATGATGACTATATGACCTGCTCTTTCATTCTCACTTATCATCTCTCACTGGTGCCTCGCTAGCGTATACCGTTACCTCAGGCGCGTTTACCATTCCATTATCGTCTATTAATAAAATAACGTCAGCTAGAAGTAGTCTATTTCATATTTCATGTTTTTTTCTACTTCCTAAATCCACGCGTACGAAATCGTGGGAAATGGCTAGTCTGTGCATATACTGCTTACATCAGCATATAGTATTGGTAATGAAACTTTTTATACGCGTCACAGAAAGCCTAAGAAGTGGAATCGATAGAATGTCCAGATCACTACACAATTGTAAGTAGGTGATGTCGGTAACAAAGAAAGGAAATTTTAATATTATCCTCCTTTGAATTAAATGACGAATTTTATTTCTAACGCTCTTCTGTGGAAATCTGTATATTGTTCAAGGATACGCCGTCGCAAGCTTGTGTTCCCTCTCCCACGAGATTGTTCGCTACTAGGTTCATGTAGCGAACGTAATTTTAATTATAACGTCTTTTGTATCCTCATCATGAGGCATTCTTTTGCGTCAGCAATATAACAAGAATTAAAATATAAACCGTTAAACGTCTTACTGATACTTGAATGTGAAAGTTTGTAAAGTTGCTAGGATATTTGTTACTGTACTGTGTTACTGCTCAATTAATTATAAAAAAAAATTTCAGCATATTACAGAATAAATTCCCTGTAATATCGCACATAATAAAATATTCTAAATTAAAATAATATTTAATAATTAGTCTTCCGCAAGACTCCATCCATCAGTTACTTAATCACTTTGACGTTTGAATGAATTTGAATGATATTTGAAACGTTTTCATCCCATAACCATTGCTTGCTAAGAGTTTCACAAATATCTGTTTCCTGGAATCCAGTCTACAGCTCTTCATCTCAAAGAATAGAAAATATCCAACGAGCATTCACTAGACACCTAGCTTACATAACCCGTAACATATCGCATAGGCGACCTTATAGTCAGAGAATGTCCTTCTTTAACATTACCTCTCTTAAGACGCGTCGTATGATTGCAGATTTGATGTTTATTCATAAAATTCTCAATAATAAAATTCATTGTGCAGATTTACTGAGTTCACTCCAATTAACGGTACCTCTAAATTATCCTCGACACCCTATAACTAGAACATTTAGCTTACCGCGCTGCAGAACAAACCTAGGACTGCATCAACCTCTGGCCAGGATTAGTGCGTCATACAATGAAATTAATGCCAAATTACCTGAAATTGATATAGTGTACGATAATTCGAATTCCTACAGGAATAAATTGCTGAAGCACTTTGTACAACAATCTTATGAACATTAACTCTAATTGTCATAATATATATATTTTTTAATATTTTTTTTTAATTTAATTTACTCATAATCTTATTTTCTGATTTTGCTCACAACTTAGATTACATGTTTATTTTTGATATTTACTTAAATTTCTTACACTGTATAATTACGTTAAAGTGAATGCTGTGAATACCTATAATAGGCATGTGCATTAATATTGTATTGTATTTAATGTTGTTATACCTAAATGTTATAATGCAATATGCTGTTGGTGTTCCTTAAATAAATAAATAAATAAATAAATAAAATAGGCAAGATCAGTACTTCAGTTATGTCATCTACCATTGTGATATTCAGAATCTAGATCTCTTGTCTACTGTCTTGTTACTATTAGACATGCCAGGTTGTTGTTATCATTAAACTATACCAGTGTTAAATATGGGGTTCTTCGCAATGGGTGTATTAAGGTTTCGACAGAGCGCCTTAACTTCCCTTATATTGCAAGTGGGGGGAGAAGGATTGTTAGCAGTGGGGACTTTAATCTCCATTGCTAGCAATATACCGGTCGACCTCAACGTGGTTCTCCCTGGAAACAATCGTAATTAATTATTGTTAAATTCGTTGCGATGGACCAACTGACTTGACTTCACTCTCACCTATTATCCCTCACTGGTGCCTCGCTAGTGTAATCCGAAAACACGGGCGAGATTACCATTTTATTTTCATGCATTAAGAAATATTCCAGGTGTCAATAGATTACAGTGACCGTTTGCCATTAGACGGGCTATATGCTTGATTGCCACATTCGTGATATAAAAAATAAAAAAAAAGCAATAAACAAAAATCATGAAGATCTTACAGCTCCACTGGCCTGCTGGTGTCTGTTAGGAATTTGCTAATGTAATTTATTAGGGTGCCAATAAAACTGTCGCCGTTACGATTTATAACCGTTGTCTTTGAAGGTGGTGTGAAGTTACTTAGTTTTCTATCGTCTTTTATCGTCTCATGAAAGCGAATTGTATCGGATATATAATAGTAATACATTAAATAACCAAGATTGTTATAGGATTAGTAAATTAATTGCAAAGTTTCTTTGATCAGTTTTAAATAGGTACCTTTATTTAAAAATGATAATACCTTCATAAAAATTTGCAACTTTCCGACTCGCAACAGTAGCAACTTATTTATGTAATAAAGTAAAATGCGATTCTAAAGATGAAAACGAAATTTTTGGAATTCTTCTATTTGTGTTTATTTCTGATTGTTTATTTGTGCGTTAGTTTTTCATGTAAAATGGCCAGACTTGTTGCCACGAAATTCACAATAAAAAAGACTGTATTATTAGGTAATAGAAAGTATAAAAAAATATATATATACGTAGCCGTTATGTTAGATTATTTACCCTACTAAACAATAGAAAGCTAAGAAGTATAAAAAATGGTAAACCAAAATAATTGTAATGGAAGATTGTTATACACGAACGAAGTCACGAGCTCAGCTAGTTCAAATTTGCATACATACAAAATAACAGCCAAAGAGCATTACCCTCATTTCTTCGCAGCTCAGTAAAAAATATTCAAAGGAAAAATCAAAGGAAAATAAACAGAAGAACCAATCTCATCCTACCGAGGTGTCCCACAAAGGAATGAAAAATGTTATTATGAGCCTATCTACAAAATTCAACAATTATTAATTTACAGCCAAGTTCGGAAACAAATACTCGAATCTTGATTGAATATTCGATCTAAAAAGAATATTGAGTATTTTCGACATCTTATTTTTTTTAAATGGTACGTATTATTGACCTTATCTATTACAATAATGATTCTTTACGTTACTACGTTACTCTACGAATAAAGCTTATGTCACGCTGAGAGTAAGGTAAATGATCCATTTTTCGCACTCCAGTTCACACTGCAGACATTAAACACACACTACAAGCCAAAACCCTAGCCCAAATCGTTTAGTTAATTCGCTTGGCTCAGCTTTATAAGCTAAACTAAGAAAGTTAAGTGAACTTCGTGAGTGTGTGTGATAACACGATAAACTTTGATACTATGATGTCAAGTAAAATAAAAAACTCTATTTCCGTTAACATCATTATTGTCTATAACTACATGAAATATAAAATCGAAAGTAATAAATAAGCCGCTAAGAATACGGAATAATGAGTGAGAACAAGAATGCACAGGCGAACACACTAGTGATTATTGTTGATACGGAACTATAAAAATACTTTTGACGGTAAAAATAACACCCTCAGGAACCTTCCTACTTGCAAGTTGTTCCAGTTAGCGTTAAAATTAATCTGACACTTAAATTACTAAATATCTCAAAATCTTTCAATGAACGAAAAGAAAGGGAAATAAGGTTTTGTAGTTATCTGCTAATTCCCAACAGTGTGGACGCGGCCTTCAGAGACTCGCATGTCGAAAATTAATTCGATAAATTATATACCTATACTATAGATTCATTCGAATACCAGGGCGTTAGGACCTAAGCTATTAATTATGAATGTCGAGTAGGAATTATGTTATTAATTAACATTAATCAAGGAAGAAAATGTGTCCAATAAAATGCTTCTCATTTCGGAACCCATAATTCATGCAGAATCTTGAAAAAAATACATAATTAGATAAAATAAATATTAAACAAAATAACTACTCTGTAATGGGGTAACTAGAGTCATATGTTAGATAGTTAACTATAATAACGTAATTATTAAAAAGAAATAATATACAATTACTAACTTTTACCCGCGACTTCGTCCAGGTAATCGGATACGTTTACTAACCAGGATAAAAGTAGCCTGTATTTTTACCCTTCAATACAGCACGTATACCTACACAAAATTTCATAGTGGTTCGTTAAATCGTTAACGTTAAAACGTTGAATGTTATTAAATTTACTTTTACATTTATGATATTGCAATATTAAATGCATTCTATACAGATTTTGCTCCATGAAAAATAAATTTCATGACTTGACAAAATTAATATTTATTATTAATCTTACTAACACATACATGCATACATACTATACACATACATACTATTACACATACATACTATTACACACATACTCTAACTAAACTTTGAATATTGAAATTTATCTTAACCGAGGTGATGAGTGATGAGAGACTTGTCATAATCTTTGATTAAAAAATTCAGTAGCAGAGCTGGGCATAGTGAAATTAGATAAAAGTGAAATGGACCTTAATATTACAGGCATAGCAAACAAAATGAATATACCGCCCACGCTTGGCAGAACGATATAGTTACAAAGGCTAAACTCTTAGCAATTGGAGATTAGGTTACATTTCAGAGCTCTTGGCCTTTGACCTTTTTTATGTGTTAATAGAAACATAGCCATAAAAATGATGGTTTGTGGCGGCCATATTTTATTTTCTGAGATATTACAAATATCTTATAGAGTGCTATGGCAACAGACAGAGATAATTATAGCGACAGTTAATTTTATATTCAGCTAAAGAAAATGGATGAAGATGGATAATACATAAAATATATTGTGACACTCATAGTACCCTATGCAGTTGCTTGTCAACAGACATGCGAGTAAAAATGATAGCTGTAAACAACCATAATTCTTAATTACTTTACCTTAAGTGAATGCGCAACATAGGTCTATGGGGGAGGCTTATGTCCAGCAGTTGATAATAATGATGATAATAATGATATTAAGTGTCGTCAAGAGACATTTTTAATACTATTGTAGTAAGCTTTCTTAGCCAACATTAATCAAGTATGCCATATTGACCGTATTTCAATTTGGCATGCTGTAATGCATAATAAAAGGTTGTAGATTAAAATTAATGCTTATCCAAAATTTCGTTGACAATATTCCAAATCACGAGTTCTCGGCATTTTAAATTCACAATGAAATAAAAATAGAACTGATAAATATACAATTTTCCATTTTTAAATTCGCGTCGAATTTTTTGTCGTTATTAAAAACCAGAAAACATTCTTTAATATTTATTGCCTTCGGCGTTTTATAAGGTGCTGGTTGTTTATGAAATTACAATTTTATATTTGAAGGAATAAATTCTGTGAATACCTAAGTCACATTTTGAATTGATTAATTTGCAATTTTAGAAATATTAAATTCTAATTATAGTATGAAAGTTTAAATAAAAATATGCCACGAAATTCTATTTTTAAATTTAAAAAACGAAGAGTATAGTAAAACATTTTTTCTTTAAAGTTATTATACCAAAAATTACTTTATTTTTATAAATTTTGTAAGTTAAAAGACAAAAGTACCTACTGTAAGTTCTAAATCAGCAGCTTATGGAAATTTTTAGGAGAGAAAATAGTTAGGGACGTGTCTTTCGACGTCGACATTTGGCGAGATAAGGGCCAGCTAGGTTGGGTCTTCGCATAAATCTTAAGTCCCCAAGGAACGTTATTGATGAATTTACTGTGAGTTTAATACTCCTTTTCGATTGTTATATTCGTAGTTACACGAGTACTGAAAATTACTAGAAGAATTTATACAACAGTAGTCTGTTTCAGTACTTCTGTCCTCCTCGTGTTATAATATAAACCATACAATTATTTATCCTTATTAATACTATGAATATTAATACTTGTATTAACCTCTTGGTGTCTTAACAACTCAATGATTCGACGTGAAATTAGGCATACACATACTTAGGATATAACATAAGCTAATTTTTATCGTAGTTAATTAAAATATTCAGATCACGCGGAGTAAGGCACATTACAAATAAAAATTAGTATAGTATAAAAGTGTAATCATACTAATATCAGACAACATATACCTAATATCGACACGAATATTTAGTGCACAATAATAAAATTACAAACATTAGATCAAGTACCTGTTTAACAAGTTACTACATAGTTATCTTAAAATTTAATCAGTTTAGCAATAAATTAAAAATGTCGCTTTCATATTTTTTGGCTACTGGTTCTTAAATTCCTAATGCATGGATGTAGTTTCCGTGGTGTAGCGGTTATCACATCTGCCTAACACGCAGAAGGCCCCCGGTTCGATCCCGGGCGGAAACATTTGTTTTTTTTTCTGTTTTCTTTAAATTAAATAAGCATAAAACCTAATCTGTAAAGTACTAACTTACAATGGCATGTTAATTAAATAACAGACAAAAAAAAAACAATATCATTGTAAACTTTTTTAGAAAATTTTAACCAACCTTATAATACTTTTCTATTTTTAATATTGTATTATTTTTGTTCAATTAAGGATGTGAAGAAATTGTCATCGTGTTTTTTTATGCTTCATAGAATGGCAAATTGATAACTGTCCTAATGGGGAGTAGTAACCGTAGCTTAGAGAATAAATCCTACTTTATAGTTATTTATTTAACTACTGTCCTACACACTATTCGCAATTAAAAGTAATAATTTTATTATAAAACAAAAAAATATTGATTACCATCTGTATAAATAAACTAGAACTATGGTATTAAATTAAGTATTGTACTCGTATTTGAACTATTTACTTAATTTATAACAGACTAGCTATTTCCCGCTGTTTTACCCCTTGTTGGTGCCATATTAACTATGTATATATTGATTATAATGTTATCACTTAATGTCTTAATGGCTTAACCAGTCGCAATGAAATTTCGTATATACGTACTATATGAAAGATTGAGAAGGATATAGGCTTCTTTTAAACACACTTTGTGAACATAACCAATCGGGGGAAAGGGATTGTTAGTAATGGAGACTGAGAATCCTATTGCTAGCAATATACCCAACCAGGTCGACCTCCTCGCGGTTCTCCCTGGAAACCATCATGGTTAATTCCTGATGAATTCATCATGTAGCCCATCATCACACTGGCCTGTTTTCATTCTCATCTATCACCCTTCACTGGTGCTCCGCCAGCGTATTCCGTTAACGCAGGCGGGGTTATTGGTAAATCTATGAAATTAGCTGCATGTAACCTTTCCTTTATACAAAACAATACGCGCACAACACACTTTTTTACACACATAACATTTTGTTTCTTTGTACACCACATTCACGTAACACTACACACACAAATAACACACACTTTTACGCTAATTATTATTGTTGAATTTCCAGTGATGCGACGTTTCAAATAATTATCTCCATAGATTTTTTTCTATTTAATTTAACCTACCCTCCAAAAATAAGCATAATATTGTCTGGTATACAAATTGGGAATATGTAATTGGCTAATGTATGGTGTAAATATAGTATTTTTAATTATTCTAGATATAAGCTGTTGATTCCAGATGTAATATTAAAATAAATAAATAAATAAAAGCTAGCATTTTTATAGAATCAAAATATTTTTGACGGCACCCTCTATTCTAATACTTATCTGATAATTTATCATCAGCATCTTTAATACACCTAATATAAATCGATATGCATTAACCATTCCGGTGCCTGGCATCCTCACTAATGTATCTAATTTGCATCAGAATCCTCCCTTTGAGACGTTTATTAACAATGTGCTATCAAAAGGACTGTCGGACCTTATCAGGGATCCACTCAAATTTGATTACAGGAAGTTATTGCTGTGTAGTGATATAATCTGACCCAGCAAATTGTTTGTTTATCCCATTAAGACGACTTTCTATCGATAAAGGGGAAGGGATGGTATTATTAATAACGATGACAAGCGATACCTATGTTAGTAATGTACAATCTCCACGCGGTACCATGTGGAAACCATCGTAATTAGTTTCTGGTGAATTTGTCACGATGGGCCAATTGACCTGAGCTCATTCCCACATAGTCTTGTCTGCATCTTTGTTATAGGATTGGAACGTGTAATAGCATCGTTGTATATCCTTATCCTCACTAATATTATACACTAGCTGTATACCGGGACTTCACCTGCTTGAATCACTATATAAAGTATCTTACGAGTATATATGAGCTTAGGATATAATCTGCTCATGTACTAAATTTTATTCAAATCCATTTAGTAGTTTTTGCTTGAAAGAATAACAAACGTTTATCCATCGTTACAAACTTTAGCATTTACCATATTATAACAGGATGTGAAAGCGAATACCTCTTCGCGCCTTAACGGCTTTACCAATGACTATGAAATTTTGAACAAGAGCATAGACTACTTTTTATCCTGGTCAGTGAAGGTTATCCCAAATCAAAAAGCTAATAAGTTTTATAAATATAGAAATATGTTTGTTTCTTTCCTCTTGACAACTTAACAACTTAACAGTGGTATAACTAATCGTCATGAAATATGAAAGAAACTGTAAGCTACTTTTCCCCGGATAATCAGTATTCCGGACACATCGACGAAGTAGAGGATAAAAACCACAAGATATTATGGCATAATAATAATTCGCAATTAACATAAATCAATAGCGCAGACGGAATTTATCATTTTATTGCCATGTATTAAAAATACCCAGGCGTGTCACACAAAACTATAACAGTTGATCCCGGTCGGGTTTATGCAAAATCATTTGGAAAATGTAAATAATATGAAGTTTCTTGTCAGTTGTTGTTCGATATAGAACATTTCGATGCCGGAAAATACAACAACTACTATTGAAAGTGCTCGTAAAGTTGCACCGGATTGTTTCTTATGGTTTTCCTTATATTTATAAATGCTGGCTGCATTTAAAAACTTTTTTCACATAAATTAAAACAATAGTGTCCTACTCTTATATTTTGATACAGAATATTATTACGATGCAAATGTTTACCTGTGTACATTTCTTTTTCTAAATACATTTGTAATTAAGTAACAAAAATCTGAAAAACGATGTTTTCATTACCTATTTAGAATATTGCAAAATTTAAAATATAGATTAAAGATTGTGTTCCATAACAAATAAAAATTACCCCGATCGTGGCAAAACAAATTATTTTGATTTAAACTAAACTAATGAAGCGATTTTAATAAAAATTCTTTAGACCGAAATGTACCTGAGTACATATATCATTTCAGATAAAAAGAAATCCAAATTGTTTTACAACTACCGGAGTTATAAGGTAACAAATATAAAAAAAAAACTAATTGAGAACCTCCTTCTTCTTTAATTTGGCTGAAAATAACTAAATTTCAATAAATTAAAATGATTAATCGTAGTCATTTGTCGACCATATTAACGTTATGTGTGTATATATACTATATCAGCCGTTAACTGTCTACTATTTAACATAAGCCTTCCCCATAAGAGGACTTTTGCTTGTAGTTGCTACGATTGGCAGGCGGATTGACAACCGCGGTTAAGTACTTAGTTATTAGTTAGTGATGTTTTAAGAGGGGTATTGCTGTCTATCTCTCGACTATTATGTTCCCTTAGTCGCATCTTACGATACCCATGGGAAATGAAGGGGTGAACTATTTTATGCCTGGACCACATGGCATAATATACATAATTGTACTTAATTTAATATTAAAATAAAATTATAATTAAAATAACATGATAAACTTATTTTCCTATTAAAAAATAAATTCTGAAACATAATCTCTTTATGGCAAAATTAAATGAAATTCTAAGAATATTCCTTGTCAAAGGCACTTTGCTTGGTGTCTTTTATGCTAATATACCACAAACATGATATATCTACAATGCATTCAGAAAATTTACATGTCAATGGGTAAAGGCAACTCGAGAAAAAGAGGCAAAAGAAAAGAATCCTTCCTTGATCTCGTATTATGATTTTCTCTTTAGACATTTCTAATGTATTAAGTGGGATTTAGAGTTTATAAAGCATTTGATTTGGTATAGATTTATTTATTTATTGGAATGTTGATAAACATAGAAAAACAGGTTTATTAAGTGAGAGAACTTTTCTCTTTTTCAACCAATTTCCATAAAGAAACTCTCAGTTCCATTGTTTTTTTTTTTTGTTTGTTACCTCATAACTCCGCCAATTGTAAACCTATTGGAAAAAATCTTTTTTTTTATCTGAAAAAATATACTTACAGATTAGTCCCATAGAAACTTTATCAAAATCGATTTAGTATTTAGTTCTGAAATGAAAATTACCAGTTTTGCCAAAATTGAAATCGGTTTTTTTGTGCAACGCAATCTTAATTTTATTTTCAGTTAATAATCATTTCACGAAACTTATTATTATATTTACTCGAGAAAAGACGTTTCAGTGGAAATATTTAAATATCTTTATAAATTGCACGATCATAATATTAGTCAGGTAAATGGATTTTTCGACGAACCAATGAAGTTCTTATTACTAGCAAAAAAGTATAAAGAAGCTAAATTATTACCTTTCATAACTAATATTTAATAAATGTTGTGAACAGAGAAATGGAATATTAAAGCAAATCAAAAGGAATCAATTTCCCTTTGTAGCCTTCAAGTTTACGTTACTTGAAAATAAAATTAGTTACATATTACGTAGAATATTTTATATTTAATATATCTTTTTTGTAATTTGCAGGTATCTATATTATAATAATAAAATGTATTGGCGTGTGTTAATTAACACATTTTCTACATTAACGTAACGTTAATCTTTTGTTACATACATTTTCGTAAATGTGATCAATAAAGAATAAATATTTTTTTTCTAAGAGACCAAAGCATTCAAATAACATTTGAACCTTCATATTCATTGTATCATACCTATACAATTATACACGAAATATTTTAAAGGAAAAAATATACTTCGTGCATATTTGAATCTTTGTTCTCAATACGCTTAAACGGCAAACAAATTGAAATAAAATGTTGTACACAAATAGATCTTATCCTATTTAAAAAAACAAAGATTACATTTAATCCAATTTCATACGCATAAAACAAAGAGAAATTACAAATTTGTAATATGAGAAGATCTTGCAAATTAAATAAAAAAAGTGATTAAATTCGATTTTATTTTCTTTATTACTCTGAGTCAATTATCCGGTTGTCTAAGAAATAGATATTCGACCTGCGTTACAATATTGCAAATCTTTGCGATTCATTAATTGAATATTTAAAGGATTGTTTATAAAACAGGCCCTTATCTGGAATACAGAAATAGAAAATAATTAGGGCACTCTTATTTATTTTGGTAAATTTGCGCTTGAAAAAAATATTGAAATAGGTTCTAGATAGAGAATGTTCTGTTTAAAATTATTCATCAGTGTAGCTATATTTTTTTAATAACGGTAAAAGAATTAGTTATTCAAAAAGGTTTTATACATTGATAAAACAGAATAACTGAATAAAATTTTACTTTAAATAAAGTACCTACCTAACGGAATTACGAAATACTAAAATAAATCTGTGACAATTTTTTATCACTAAATAATTCAATTCTTTTTTTTTTATTAAATTTCGAATGGCAAACAAGCTTGTCACACACCTGATGAAAAATGGTAAGCGTTTACAAGTTAGAGTCATAATTTACAATTAATTTTCTTCCAATCAGTCAACATTTACATTTTTACTTTTTGCATGCCTAATGATGGTGAAATATGTGGACCTATTGTTAACATATATAAATTTACCATATTTCTTGTAAATAAATATGAATTGATTCGTTCGTTCGTTCTTTCATTCATTCATTTATTCCACTTCTGTGTATACTTCCGACTTTTATAAAATATGTTTCAATAAATTAACCCCATAGATATTAATTACGACAAACAATTGAAAAAAAATAATAAATCGCTATTACCTCGAAATACAAAAAAAAATTGTTTTTATTTTCCCACCAACGCCGATGATATTTCAGATAAAGAGTATTTAGATTATTTCATAATCTATAGCACATTGGAGATAATAAGACTTAACTAGAACCGTATCGTGGTCACGCCGTGCGGTTATGACGTGATGTAATTTCCTGAAACATAGTATCTCGAGGTCTCACGTAGGGTACCCAAGTTTTATCTATTCTCGGGACAAAGAAGACAAAATGTCAGAAACGCTTAGGTGTCGCCCGTTTATCTTATCGCGTTCAGTCAGTTAGCCTTCTGGCACCTAAAAAATAGAAAATAAATTTCGTAACTAAGAAAATAGGACTAGACACGTCACGTAGGTCAACAGAGCTAGATTTGGGTCATGATTCGCTCATTTTCCGTGCAGACGTATAAAAGCAATGAAACAAACTACCAATATGATAATGCTATGATTTTTATGAAGACTGTAGCTAATTACCAATGCGAATTGAAAGAGTTGAGAGAAATAGGGCTTAATCCTTACTAATATATTACGGTATAAGTAATACTATAAACGAGACAGTGTGTTTGATTATTTATTTATTATGACTTAGCACTTTAGCGACTTAACCAATCGTCATGTTTGAAGAGGAGAAGGTATACTAGGCAACTTATCATCCAAATTAATCAACATCTCGGTTACGTAGTCCAAGTTAGGATCTAGTACTAATATATAAAATAATGGTAATATTAAAAATGTGTTTTATATATATATATATATATATATATATATATATATATATATATATATATAAAATAGAATGTATATTTAAAAAGTCTTATTCAGAATAACAGATTGATTGATCTAACCTAAACCGCTGAGGTTAAAAGCTTAAATTTTTAATAAAGTTTCCTTAATATTATAATGTAATCATTTACTAGGAAAAGATTTACCGAAATATTGGATTTCAAATTTAAATTATTCTATAAAAAATTAAATTATCTTATAAATATTTTTATTTATATTTTATTTAGGCTATTGCCTATAATAATTTATTATAGTTTTAAAGTTATCATTTTAAGTATAAATTATGGCAAATATTAAATTACTTACATAACAATATTGGATATTAAAATGATATAAAATAATAAATGGAATATCACAACAAGATATAACTATTTAATTATTAATATTATAGCCTTATTTGAAATGCGAAACACTAGAAATGAGACTGTAATATTAATAATTATATAATTAATAATTTAGCATTAAATTTACTAAATAAATATTATTAATATCCTATTTCTTCAGTAAATATTATAATATTATTATATTTTAATAGATTTTATTCTTTTATTATTATTATTATTAAAGCAGCCGTCAACTGTCCAATGCCGAACATAGGCCCTCCCTATAAAGGGGAGTTTTATTAGTATCTAATTGTCATGCTTGGCAGGCAGATTGGCAACCGCAGTCAAGCTTTGATGATATTTTAATAGAGACACTACTGCCTGTCTGTAAACCATTAAGTTCCTTCAATATGCTACTGGCTTTTTACGACACCCACGGAAAAGAAAATGGTGGCTATTCTATGCCGAGACCATATGACAATATACTTTATTTTTATATTATTATTTTAATTTTTTCTATTTATTGGAATATTCATATAAATAAGCAAGCTTGGATACACTACTCTTGCCCTATTTACCGTAATTACGAATATAACAAGTCTTTTATATCTGTTCGGGTCAGTAATAATATAGAAAGGGTTTGTTACTTTCACAATGGCTTTAATTAAAGGTCCATATACTTATATGGATCTCTATATCCTCTAGTTTGTATATTAACGCAAATAATTAACAAAACCATAATCTTTATAATTATGGCATTTTGACCCATGTAAATAAAAATGTAAATGTAATGTAAATCAATCATTAACTGTATTTAGAGAGGCCCGCAGCCAGCAGTGGGATCATTATCATATCAGCTATTAATTGTCCACTGCTGGACATAGACCTCCCCCTATTGGGGAGTTTTGCCAGTAGTTGCCACGCTTGGCAGGCGGGTTGGCAACCGCAGTTAAGCTTTAAAAGATGTTTTAATAGAGACGCTGCTACCCATCCCTCTACTATCTTCATAATACATCTCTTAGTCGCCTCTTACGACACCCACAAGAAAGGAAGGAATGGTCTACTCTATATCGGGACCAGACGGCCAATTCATTATATTGCTTTACAATAAAAAAAAATACAGCGAGTTGATTGGATACTATAGCACTCCATTGTATATACATACGCGTCAATTTAATTATAACATTTGCTTAGAAACCATATAGGAACATACTTGAACGTACTCCAAGATATTGCATCATAAATGTACAAAACACATTGTAACCAGTTACAGTATATATTTCTATAGCTATATTTAAAACTAGCAACCCACCCCGGCTTCGCACAGGATATTCCAATAAAATATATACCAATAACGACAGGCGGAATTCTCATTCCATTTTTTTTATATCATTGAGACTTTTTTATACTAGCAAACAAGCATACGGCCCACCTGATGGTAAGCGATTACCGTAGCATATGAACGCCTGCCATACCAGAGGTATTACGTATTATTTTCTTCATCTCTAAAATCCTCTGATTTTTCTATTTCGTGTTTGCATCATTTTAAGTACAATTACCACAAATTAAGTGATTCAAAAGGTACGAAAGCCATTGCCCGATAAGGCACATCAGAAAGAAGTCTTTGTATATGATGAAAACAGCCTCTAAGCTGTTTCTAATCTATATATTATGTATAGTGTTTTCTAAATCTTAAAAGAAATCGTCACTTATAGTAGTATTAACATAGATATAAACACGCAAAAAGTCTAATTGAGAATCTCCTTCTTTCTCTGTAAGTGGCTTATTGTTTAAGAATTAATAATCTTCATTTCAATGAAATTATAATAAAAGCAAAATTTCAATTTCCCAGTAGACCCTGAATTTATACACAATTTCTTCCTCTGTAAATAATTCCGGTGTTTGAATTAACCTATTCAAATATTATCTCAGTATCTCTGAGTGTTTTGTTGTTTCCTAATTAATTTTATTATTATAAAAATTAATATAAACATAACTTAATTACACAACAATATAAAATATTTGTAAATATTCTATACTTTTTTGTGCAATTGGAATTTATATATTTATAACTTAATATTATATAATATATTAGATGAAGTGTGCCAATGTCAATATTAGGTATCTATTGACTTCATAAATTAAGAATTCTCAAGAATAATGATTAAACAATATTTAGTTCTTAATATTCTTGAATGTTTTATTTCTAGTCGCAAAATACAATTGTTTAATATACTCATTTATTTCTTTAATTGTTATTGTAAATGTATTCGACTATTCGAGAATTGTAACAGGGGTAACAATCATTAAAACTTTGGAAAAACCTGATACGGATAACGTGAACTTACCCTTTTCTTAGTTTGCGCTACTTCGATTAGAATCGATGGAAGTTCAGCTTAGTTCTAGGATTTGAAGTTCTACCATTCAGACCACGTCTTATAAAAACTCATTTGGTACATTTCTTTTACGTTTTATATATTATTTGTATTAAGAGGTTTGTTTGAATCGAAGCATTTGGCGTTCCATTGTTTCTGCCTACCCTAATAGGAGACAGGCGTGACAGATTTGTATGTATATGTATGTATGTATTATTTGTAGTTATGTACGGATTTTTATATATATGAGTCCTTTATTATAAGATCGGATCGTAGGCCTCGGAATGGCAATGCATTAGGGACATCGTGGTTATTATAACGTAACAGATTTGTGCGATATATAGATAAATATACATATATGTAAAATGTGCAATCACAAAAGGCTGCTCTTTCGCTAAAAGCAAATTTACAGATGTACTAGCGACCCACATCGGCCTAATACGATTATTTTTTAACAAAATATGAATACTGTCCATGGTACTGATTGTAAATATAACTTTCTATAGGAGAAAGAATTTTTAAAATCAATAAAGTATTTTTGAGTTTCTCTAAAAAGTATATCCATTAAAAAAAAAGATCTTCGCTCTTTATAACGTTGATCTAGATTCCAATCTAGAGTTCGAAACGACCTAGAGACCGTTAACCAAAATGATGGCCAGATCAAATTATCGAAGGAACTGGAAATACTTAATAGTGCCGCATTTCATCAAGCGACTGACCGTAATAAATGGTTATAAATCATTGATTATCTAGATGGAGTCACGATCCTCAGTAATACAGCAGCGATTAAAAGAGAAATGACACAATGGTTCTTTAAATAATTATCTCTAAAATTATAAGAAAATTAAGAATAAACCTCTATGATTGCCACCCAAGTTTATAAAAAGTAATAGTATTTTACATACCAAAATAAGATAAAAACAATCACAAAGAATTTTATACAATCAATCAAACAATCTAAAACTTTGTACCTACGATAACCTTTTTCTTTCAAATTCTATTTGATGTTCAGTGATTTCTTTGCTTCATTGTCTATTCTGTACTAGTACTACTTGGTGCTAGAAAGAAAAACTATTGGTTTTTGTGTAAAACTAATAAGAAAAATACAGAATTTCATATTAACGGTTGATTGGTTTGTAAATAATCGACTCGTATAGACAAATTCAACTGCCATCTTGGAGTTACCGAGAATACGTGAAAATACCAACTGTAATTAGACTTGGGACAATGGGATTCAAACCTTATTTTTTATACTTTGAATAGGTTTAATTGGAAAATGGACATCCCAATCAATGTTACCATACTAACGTTGTGATTTTTTTGATATATTTTTAATTAAAAGTAGCGCTTATTTATGAGGACAAATTTATTTGTTTTTGCTTTTATACTAGTTGTTGCTCACAGATTTGCCGTGCATTAGAATGTAAATCTTATATATTATCTCTCCATATATCATATTTAATTATGTAATCAAACTCATTCAAATGAGTTTGAATGAAATATGAATGCAGTATTTGTACAAAATTCGTTTGATTGGGCACCTCTGTCCCATTCGTATTTCTACCATGAAGCAGTTGTGTTTGCATGGCTCTGTTTCAGTTAAAAGGTGAGATATATTAGTGAATTTACACCCTGTAAATTCAAATACAATATACAAAGAAATAACACCTTAGTCCTCAGGAATGACAACGCATGGGAAGGTATCATTAGCGAAACAGTATACTCTGTTACATCTATGGTACTGCTCATGTCTATAGGCGACAGTTACCACTTTCAATCAGGTGGGCCCTCAGCTTGTTTGCCATTCTAAGTTGCATAAAAAAAATATTAACCGACTAAAATTAAAGTGTTTTTATAATGAATTTTAAATTACTTAAGGAGCTTTATTTATATTATACTATTAGCTCATAACACATTTATAATTAAAATACGTACTTACAATTTAAAATCATTACTCCCCTTTCTGCAGACGTTGGTTAATAAATACAAATAGACATAAAGACTGTTTAATAATTTGAAGGCCATTGACAATAAATCAAGGGGAATTAAGCCAACATCTGCAAACAAAAAGCGTATCTGAATAACAAAATCCGACGTTTTCGAGTTATTCTGCAACCAAGCGAATGAATAATTTTAAATTAATAATCTAAATGTAGATTAGAACTGTACTAAAAATATCTATTGAATAACGGCTATTGAAATAGGTAAAACGAACCCTGATTAGAATAAATATATAAACCTATATATTTTACGCTATAACAATTTTGTGTGATATTTAAATAATTATTTACCAATAAAATGCGATATAAAAGGCGGACTTAATGCTATAGGCATTATCTGGCAGTCAACCTTTAGGATATGCAGAGATATATTAACCTACAATAAAAATAAGCTTATTTCTTTGTTACCCTTTAGCAGTTATAAACGAACAAAATTTCGTGCCTCCAGTCAAACTGTTTATAATTACTCTTCTCCATCCAAAGGTTGTTCGGAAGAGATTGTTCTTAGCGATAAGGTCGCCTATTGTTTTGTTAGTATAATATTTTCTTGCAATTGTTTGTATTTCTAATAGGTTTACTATTATAATCTTACAATAAAGAGTATTTGCATAGCTTATCTATATAGGATAGATAAATAAATAGGCTACATTTATTCAGGTCAGTGAATATCGGTCGAAGTCACGGATAGAAGTTAAATTATTTAAAAAATATTTTGAATTTACGATGTCAATTAATAATATATTATAAATAATCCAGTAATATCATTTGTGCACGACCGCCCATAATGTGGTTGGATCGTTAGCTTTGGGACTTGCGGTCTCCGACGCCCATGCCATTTACACTTACGACTTAATTAATTCTAATCGGACATTAAATTATTTGAGACATTAAATTTAAAACGAAATTTATTCAAAATAAAATGTTATTAGTTACGTTGTACGTTACAATTAATAAATTCGTTAACTGTAAATGTGAAGTTAGGTTTTATTAATTTGGTAATCAAAAATTTTGAAAACCGCTGGACGTTAACTTTGTTCATTACGATTTAATGTTTAACAATAACAAAGTATGCATTACATCCAGACATATAATATAACAGTCACTGTCGTCATATCAGCCGCTACTGTCCACTGTTGAACACTGTTTTTTTTATTATTATTTTTTTTATACAACTTAGAATGGCAAACAAGCTGACGGCCCACCAGATGGAAATTGATGATTGATGGAAAGTGGTAACCGACGCTTATAAACATGAGCAGTACCATGGACATAACAAAGTATACTGTTTCGCCCATGATACCCTCCATGCGTTGCCATTCCTAAGGACTCAGATGTTATTCCTCTGTATCTTGTAAATTCACGCCATATCCCACCACTCAAACCGAAACACAGTTATGCAAACACAACTGCTTCACGATTGAAACACGAATGGGACAGAGGTACCCAAGCAATCGAATTTTGTACAAAGTTACCCTCTGGTGAATTTACCCTATTGGTTGAATTACTATAAAATTATACTCAATTTTACGTACGTAAACGTGACCCGCATGCTCGTTCGTCTCTTGTATTATAAAAAAAAGTAACAAACATCTATCATCTATCTATCTATCATTTCTAAACATTTGTATAAACTTACAACATACTTGTTTATTTTAGTATCTCTAATTAATAACATTCACTATTAATAATTTGTAATTGACTTTTTTGTTGTATAATAACATCAATACTGTTCCAACTGTTTATTTTCCAAATATTTACTAATATAAAATCCCATAACATCTAATATAGAAACTCATAAAGTAATAACTACATGTATCGTGAAAGGATCGACTTTTTCATTACCTACTAATGGGTTCCTTAATACCATTTTAACCTTTACCGCGCTACATTTAATACGGTCTCACACAATAAATAAAGGCAAATGAACGTTAGTTATTTCAACAAAGAGAAAGGCGTAGTCTATGGTTTCACCAAAATTTACCCATGGAAAACTGTATGGGTATCATTCGTCATGGTAAACAATAATGTCACAAATAGAAAGCTATCAAGGTTTGTCATAGATTTCATGTGATATATCACTTAAATTAATGTATTTGTCTAATAGAATAAACGTATTACTCAGCATTACTACGTAATAATATGGCGTTGAATTCACAGACAGATGTAATAATAATATGTACTATGCATACAAATTTAGGTCTAATGTTTAAGTCTAAGATGTAAGTTTCAAAAGAGATTCTTCAACTTTGTCTTTTGAATTCATAGTTAAAATTTGAATTCATAGTTATATAAAAAAAAATTTTGGAAGTTGATAAAAACATCAGAATGAATAAATGTTATATGTGTAAAAATAGAAATGGCTATCTTTATGGGAATGTTGTATCAGTGAAATTGAATATTTTCCCCAATGTAATATAAATCAAAAAACAGTGGCATAAATAGAACTTCCCATAATAATATGTCTGCTGGACGTGTCAAGTTGTTATGGGAGGCTCAAGATATTTTACCGTACTTTGGAAGAAATCTGCAGATTTTCTCGTAAAACAATCCCTTACATTGATGCTAATGATTTCGATTTTAATCTGATTTTTATTTAATAAAAATTATACTATCTTTTTATTCTCTCTATTCAAAAATCAGAAAAAATTGATTAAAAATTAGAATGACGATTGAGGATACGAGTACATTAGTCATTAAGATCATAAAAATAAATAGTACAATTTTATTAAATTAATACTTAAAATTTTCTTCTATTTGGAACTTTTAATATTTATTTATTTATTAATGCACACCAAGAGCAAAACAAAACATGTTTACATTTTTTTATTGTATTATAACATTAAAAAAATGTATACAAATATAATATCGGTCTACATAGGTATGAATGATATATACATTATTTTACTACGAAGTTCATTGTCTAGTACACACCTATCTTCGGGTGTGGCGTTATTTAATAGCATTTTAAATGGTAGTTCATCACTTTGGCGCCTATTGGGTTTCACGAAGGATGACTTTGGGCGACCGCAACGACTTGTGAGGGCGTAAACTTTCATGCAAAATTAACTTTAACATATAAATTTATTTATGTTACACGAAAACATATTTTTTTTAATAAAATTACAATTATTAAGCCTTCATCAATCTTGTATTTGGATATAATAAAAATTAATCCATCCATATAAAATAAAATAAATTTTAGTTTTTTTTTCAATAGTGAATAATTATAAATTATGAAGAACATGAGTAAAAACCAATTTTAACTTCACAATTATTACATTAGACATTATCGATAACAATATCTGGCCTAACGTGATAGTGTTCATTAATCAATATACAATATTTTTATAATAAAAGTAAAAAATAAAATCTTTCAAAATTATTTCCCTTAATGCAACAAATTCTTTTCTCTTGATTCCTTTGTCTTTTAAAATTATTAAAAAAATTATAAGCAATGTACAGTTGCAGACTACAAAGTAAACTGACCCCGTTTCATTGACGCAGCAAAGGATTTAGCAGTAGACAAATCTCTTAGCTACACGCAAGTGTCGGCCACAGAAACCTTATAAGCTGTTCTCACTAAACCTGTTAAGTGTACGGGTTGCGGCACAATGCTTTCAGGTTATTACTTATCTCATAATGGAAAGATTTTTTTTTATTAGATTCTTTTACTAGGTCATGGCTTTCTGGCTTTCTTTAATCACAACAAAAAGATTTTTTTAAGAACTTTCAAAAGAAGAGGTTCCTAATTCAACTTTATATTGTAAACAGAAGAAAAATGTGAAAAGAGTGAAGAAATTTGCATTCTAAGTTCCCGTGGTGAATATTTAATTTTCTTTTGCTTATTTTTATAAAAAAAATAATAAATAAAGATAGAAATGCCCACCTCTCTTATTTTTTTACACGTATATATACTAATAAATAAACTTATACACATTTCAAACACCAACCCAATGCAATCCAATTTGATTTGTCTTTCATATAAAATGTAGATTGTTCCAGAAGTTTCCGACCCAGTGGAAGTACAATAAAGTTACTTATAAGTTATAACGCTACAAAGTTTTCCTTGTATGGCTATGTTCCAGTAGAAAATGTAACTAACTGCATGGGGTTAATTCTTGTTTTTTTTTTCTTGATATGATATATATTTAAGCTAAATTTTGAAAGGACGCGTTAGTATTGCAAAACTGGAGACATATCCCTCGCGTTACTATAAGGTGATACTCAATGTTACTTACATTGCTCCCAAGCCAATCTTATTATACTCTATTGTTATTATTATTAAATAAGTACTGTTGAAGTTAATATAATGAAGAATAGGAAAACTTTTTTAAGCGTGTAAATAAAAACTAAAATCAGTTTTTATAAACTAATACCAATTTAATATCTATTACAATCAACGACGATTGCCATGTTACTTAATTCATGAACTCATAATAAAGGTTTTAATACCTCATCTAAATGTTTATATAGTGTGTGTTTTTTAGTATAATTTGTCTCAAGTCTTGATATTTTTGTACCTTTATCCCATACAAAGATAGCGCGGTAATGCTTTATAAACGAAACCGGTCAGGTGTAAATAATAATTTGAGGGAGAAAGCAAAGATTATTCGTCAGAATATTAAAGTTATGGCTTGGTTCCTCGAACAAGAAACCGTTAGAGGAAGTTGGAAACTTTTCGAATATTTAATATTAACGTAGTATAAGGAACACTCAGTGGTTCAAGGTTTTTAGCATGTAGTGCACTATTATATGTCTATATTGGACGCATTTTTCTTTATAAATGTGTCTCTTAGACTACAGATAGGATTTTTTTTATTATTATTATTATTAAATGTGATTAGTGATGTAAAATATGTTAAAAAATATTTAAAACTATATACCTATCGCAAAAAAGATGGCTTTTATCGATACGAAATTAATATGGGACTCAGGAATAATCCCTGTCGAATCCAAAAAGAATTATCTAAATCGGTACGCTTTTGGCTATGATGTCACGTAGTATAACTAAAATTATCACATTGCTTTTATAATTTATTTCTTTTTTATAAACATCTAACAACGTGATTAAAAATGATAAATTTGACACAGGCTTTAGGCGCGATTACGTCCAGTAAGGATTTGCGCTTTTTTCGCCAACTCCCTCTTTAATTTATATTTTTCGTTGTAAATTAGGTTAATTATTCCAAGGGTTAAATGATAAATGTTACTCTTTAGAAATTATATCGTGCGAAAGGAATTAAAGGTCGTTAATGTCAGACAAGACGGAAAAAGTGTCACCTCTACTTCGCCATAGAGTTGAGTAACACGAGATTGGATGATATTTTATTTTCTCTATAATGATAAAAAAAATACCTTAATAATTTCTTATACTTTTCCGATTAATTGAATTCCTGAATTAAATAATAACAAAAAAGTAAAGTTGAAAAAATGATTATACATTCTTTCAGCTATTGTGAGATAATTTGGGTTTTTAAATTGTAACTTGGATATTTTTATGATTCTAATCCTGTAAATATGAAACTTCGTAAAATTGTAAGAATATTTATTCAAACACACTTACAAAGCAGAACGAATTTTAATGAAATTTGAAAGAATTATACACTATATCTTGAACGCATAATATTATTGTATATTTCTTATCCTACTTAGTGTTAGAAAAGCTGCTAACATTTATTAAAAATCATATTATTATCATATTTTTCATTACAACGAAAATCAACAAAATTTCTTTACCATTTTCTATTTATATGTTTAAACTACATAATATTTTCACTTTTGAATATATTTAAAGTATTTAATACTCCAAGTATCATATATCTATCATTTTCTGACGAATTTAATATAAAATATCGAGAAAAATAAATTACATATTATTTATTTATTTTTATATTTATTTACTCTTTATTACACCACTTAAAGAAGAATACAAAAATAAATATATATTACACTTATTAAATACAAAAGGCAGCCTTATTACTAAAGCAAACTCTTCCAGACAATCTTTTAATAAAGGTATTAGTGTCTTCTTATTCTGTTAAGATAATATTTAATTTTATACATGTATATAAATATAATTTATATACTTTGTTCTATTCTAGTTGCCTATAAATCTACTAGCGAGCTACGTCGAGATGAAATATTGACGTTAAGCGTCGACATCGAATATTTCATTAACGCACGTTACTTGGAAATATCCACCTCTCAACGCTAACGCTATTAGGGTTAAACATCCTGAGAACGAGTTGCATATTTTAAGACATTTGTAAGTAACAATCCCTCTTGTTCACATCAGTTTCATAGCAATTTTGTCTTTTTTTTTTTGTAGAAAAATAAGTACATTTTACGATAAAACTCTAAGGTAACGATTATTCTAATCATTTATTCATGCTGCAAAAAATAAATTGTTAAAGGCATGCTATGTTAAAAATATTTGAAGTTATAACAATACTAACATTTACCCGACTTTGTCGATGTGACATATAAATTAACTTGCATCCTTCCCATCCCATATAGTATGTGTATGGTAAATTTAATAGTAATTAGTTAAGCTATTAAAGCATTAAGCCAACCGTTAAATATGAGGAGGGGATTGTTAATAATGGTGACGAAGGTCCTCATTATTAACCCCATTATATACCCAACCAAGTCGACCTCCACGTGGTCCCCCCGGAAACCATTGTACTAAATTCCAAGTTTATTCATCACGATGGGCTAAGTGACCTGTCTTCATCCTCACCTGTCATCCTCCACTGGTGCCCCGCCAGTGTATACCGATAGCGCAGGCGGGGTTACTATTTCATCATTACCCATTAAAAAAAACCGTTGAGAGTGTAATGTTTTTTTTCGGTTGGTCATATTCATGGGCTACGTCTTTTGTGGTCACATGCTGTGTTATAATAAAAACAACTTTCCCATTTATAATATTAATATAGATTAAAGGAATTTAAATATGTTATTACAATGTTTAATATCAAAACACGTCTATCTACAAGTAGATTTTGCTTCGCAACAATCACTTTTTCTAAGAAAAAATTACGGGTTTAATTCTTCCAAAATTAATATGGGATTACGATGGAAGTAAACCTTACACAAAGATAGGCCGTGACTTTAAAATTAATATTCTCATATTCGTATACAATATTTTATATACCTATATGTAAATATATGTATTTATTTTATTATCTGCGTAAATTTTAGTACATAAGTATATATCAATTATTACTAGTACCGCATTCGAATATTCAATATTTCCCTAAAGTTAACTGTAAATACAACAATGTATAATTTTTTTTTATACAACTTAGAATAACAAACAAGCTGACGGTCCACCTGATGGAAAGTGGTAACCGTCGCCTATAGACATGAGCAGTACCATAGACATAACAGAGTATACTGTTTCGCCCATGATACCCCCCATGCGTTGCCATTCCTGAGGACTCAAATATTATTCCTCTGTACCCTGTAAATTCACGCCATATCTCACCCTTCAAACCGAAACACATCCTTGCATACACAACTGCTTCACGGTAGAAACACGAATGGGACAGAGGTACCCAAGCAATCGACTTTTGTACAAAGTCTCCCTCTGGTGTTTCTATACGATTCAACACGAAAGTAATCAGATTATTGTTATTTATTTTTGCTTGTGTTATTGAACACAGGACAGGACAGTAAAACCTATCATTATCAAAAAGTATAATCAAAATTTAGTATTCACAACATACCTACATACATTTATAACCATGTAACATATCATGTAATATCTAATAATAAAAAAATTATGTAAAGTGTATACTAAATTATTCAGTAACCAGCAATATTTTGCAGTCTTACTTTACTCGTATGTTGGTCTTGGGAATTACGTTTGTTTATGATAGAAACTTCCAACTATTCGCTACACTTGGATACAAATTATTATTTTCATAATTCCCAATGGACTATTAGTTTTTTGTTAACAGTACAATTTAATATATACAACTAGCGATCCGGCCCAATATGGCACGGATATATAGAATTTTCGAAAATAATAAAAACTTATGATACCCGCTAATACGGTAGCTTTTGTAGGTAAAATAATTTTTGAAATCGATTGAATAATTTTTGAGTTTATCCTAACAAATAAATATACAATTAAATCTTTCTTCTTTATTCTATTATAATATAGAAGTATAGATAGAACTAATAGACCATTTTTGTCAACAGATCATGCAGTATCTGTCCATATTTTGATAAAATTTTGTCGTTTCAACTTAATACCTAAGAATACTTTCTATCGTGATTAATAGTCAAGATACATTTAGAAACTACCTTTTTTAATAAAAGTTGTTTTCAATTTTATTACAATTACTATTTTTCAATAATTTTGCTATTGTTACCTCTTAATCTAATATTGTGATACAAGCGTACCACTAATGTAGACAGCACCAACTATTCCAAGTGCAGCAAAGTTGTACTTACGTTAGGATATGAGAACTTAATAATGCATCCCGCCCTAACGTAGTAAATATCTTGAAATACTTAATATGAAACTTGGTAGAAAGTTGGTGGAAAATTCTTGAATGGATTAAGTTAATTTGTTAAGAACTGCACGAAACTGTTGCAAGTTACCAAACCAAGTTCTGTTTAAATTACATAACAATTTGGTTGTTTAAAAGCGAAATTTAATAATAATTAATAACTTTAATAAACAAATACTCTCTACACACATTTTCTATTACATTAAGAATTAAACTCAAAATAAAAAAAAAAACTTAATAAAGAATTATTACACCAAATTGCTTCCTTTTTGAGAGCAGTATCAAATCGCAAAAAAAGCTGAAAATACTCTGGTCACGTTCTATCACTGCGAAGTTTCCAACTCACTGCTATTGAAGTTGTATGTTCAGTTTCATTCGATTCATAAATTTTTCTTTGAATTGCAACATAAATAATTTAATATTTTGTTTCACAAACAAAAACGACTGTAGTCGTGACAAAATTATATAAATCTAACAAGGAAGTACCTAATATCTTAATTTTACCTAATTACCCTACGAATGAAGCAATATCATTGACGTTATAAAGAATTAGTAAAGAAATATTCTAAAATACACACAAAACGAAAACCTTTTTTACCTTACTTTAAAATATAAATTTAAATATGATACTTAAATTACGCATGACACAGTCATAGGAAATTGTGGTTTCTATGTGCAACAGCTGTGACAACAACTCCATACAGTCACTACATAAACTATATAATTTTAATATATACCTCCTGCATGATTATGTTTTCCCAGTACTTTATATAAAATTAATCATATTTTTTTTTAAACAAATAAATTTTCTTACTAAAAGTATTAGCTACTTCAAGATAATCTTTTGAGAACCAACTATATGACTACCCCAAATCTGCGTATACTTGTATCAGGGCCGGCTATATTTTACCTGACACTAGGTAAATTTTTGTCACGGTACCCTAATGACAAAGAAAGTCATCTAAGGATCCACCAATTGGATAGTTTCTGCCTGCAAAAGTACCGACATCAAATTGGATGCGAGCTATTGATGCATGATTCCTGGCGCCACTCGAACCCCGGCTCCCCTGGGCGCCACCCGACCGCCCAATCCCCTCAGACCGGTACTGACTCAGCACCTATGTCTATATTATGCCACATTGAGAATGTAAACAGAAAACTGATGAGGTTAAGAAACTAGGCCAAATAAGTTTACATCATTCCTCCATTTCTGACTGATCGTAATTAATTATCCATTACAAAACTCAAATTCATTGCACCTTCTATAAAGAAATGGTAATGAATTGTATAAACACTCCATTTAAACAATAAAATGGGTAAGCGCCTAGATTTCTGCGGAGAATTCAGTGTTTTAAAATGAACATCACAATGTTATCTGAGGCGAATAAACTCTTAATGTTCCGGTTTTATTTTAATGTACAAAATTAAAGGCTTACTCACATTCCGAGCACGAGAGCTCGTGCGACTATAGTCAGTAACAGTGTACCTTAATTTATTTTCACTGTAATACATATTCTCATCCATTTCCTAAATAGGCCCTCTTTTTACGAACAATATAATTCTGAACTCCTAACGTACATTATTGTTATGCGGAACATATTTGAATTCGCCGTAATAAGGACGATCCAACTATTAACCCTCTGTTACTGCTGACCCTCGAGTTAAGTACCGTTAAACAACCCCAGTTAACGGTGCTTACGAGTATTGTTAACGGAAAGTAACTCAAACTTACCACGTCACTTACTCCGCTAAAATGTGAAAGTGCAAATTTTTCATTGATATTATTATTTAATAACCAGACTTAAAAAATCTGTCTACGTAGACTAAGGTCTGAAAATAATAATAATTAGGTATTTTATGTATACTTACTACGTTTTAGGTTTCATGTTACATTCTTGGATATTTTCTCCGGGTTCTTATTTGAATTTGAAAGCTAAACAATTTATGTGAATCACGTTTGTTCACGTTCATTACGTTCTAATGAAGTTTAATTATTGTTTTTATTTTTTATTTTTGTTTTATTCGAGCTGTCGCGCGACTTTTAGTCAACTGAGACTATGTTGATTAGCTTAGCTTTGTGATTAGTATTCAATTAGTACTACAAAGTAATGAACTACGTAAGTCGTAATTTGAGTTAAAGCATGCCCACTACCACTTGTGTTAACAACACTTATTAATTGTCCTGCATTTTCTTCTTATCTTGCATTTTATTCATAGCACACTATTAAAAAACTTGAAAAAGCAAACTAGCCATTGGCCAACCTCATTGAAAAAGTGGCCGTCACTTATACATAAACGGTACTGATTCACTGACCTCTCATGGGTTATTATCCTTGAAGACTAAGGTGCTATGATTCTTTGACCTGTAATTTCATTACCATATACCATAACCCGTGCTCTGAAAACTAAAAGACAGTAAGCGCAGCTGCTTTACGACAAAACACGAGAGGAACCAAAGTAGATAATATGTACAGTCTATAAGGTCACTGAAGTAACTATAAAAATTGATGTATTTGTTTCTGATTGCCTATTTCTATAATAAATCATACTTTTATACACAGGCATGTTTCTTCTGCCTCCAAATATTAAGATATGATTTTAAAAGTGTTATATTATGTACCAATATTTATATATTTATACGAGAAAAATCTTGACTGACTGACTCATCATGGCAACTAAATCTTGAAATACCTTTAGACAGCAGGTCCCTTTTATAATCTACACCTAGTCAATTAGTAAAGTTTAGAAACAGAGATAACGCCTTAAGCCTCAACAAAAGCAAACTCAAACAAATGGATATCACAATAAATATTGGAATATCAGTAAATATCAGTGAATATCTAAATAACAGCTGCAATTATCTGAAAAACCTGTTCTAGTTTCAAGTCATATATTAATCATCTAGCAGCGTTTATATATTTAAGTTCTTTAATGTCTAATATGTTGCAATGATAACTCGAAGCGGCAACAAAGTCACTTCTACTTAATTTAACTTACTTTAGTCCGCTTTAGAATATGCGACTCTTATTAATTCGTTTTGTTCTACTTTGTTAGGAAATGTCGGTACATTTTCAGTAATTAACAATTTTGTTTCAATATCGACTAGTCATATAAGTCCATTTATATGTCCAGTCGGTATTGAAACAAAATTGCAAAAATTACTAGCAATTTGTAAAAAATACAAGCACATTTGATATAATGCAATATTTCTTCAAATGAGATAATAATTGGGAGCTTTTTGCTTTAAGCTTAACATACCCATCGATTAACGATGAGATTTTTTTCTTATTTTTACTATTTCTTATAATTGGAATACAGAAACTTGTGTCTTTAAATATATTTAGTTTCGTAACAAGCAGTGTTTTACTACGTAAAGGAAAACGGCAAAAAACTTAAAAAAAATTACCTTACATTATTAATGTCTAAAATAATTATAAATTTCGGTTTAAAATTGACAATATACCTAATCGCGAAACATAGCCACATAATTCAAAGGAGTTGGAAACCTTCTAAAATATATCAAATAAAATATATATTTTAAATACCTATATTAGTATTACATTAAATTACCTCTACAATATTACATTATAACTTGACCTATGTTGATATTTCATACGTTCATGGACAGGACAACAGGGCATCGTTTTATTGTCAAATAAATATAACTTTATGTGTGCCTTGAAAAATAATAGAAAAAGTTTTAGGGACTAAGGATGCTCGTAAAAATAAACAAGGTTTCATTATTAAGTTACTAAAATAAATAAATAACTGGCTTCTTACGAACATTTTCTTCTGATAGTGTGTTAAAAACACCATTAAAATCAAATATTTTAACATTAAAATTAATAAAAGAAAGTTGTAATATCACTGTCTCATGTAAGCTCCACGCTACTGAGTTATTATATTACGAATAATAATATGAAATGTGACAGTGAATTTCTTGGAAATAGCAATGCATTACGAATGTCATGGGTATTATAGTGTACTCTGTAATTTCCCTGATGCTATTTATGCCAGTAGTTGACAATTACGCTTGATGGAAGGCCATCAGATGAATTGTGAACTTATATACTATAGAAACAGTACGAAAATAATATAGTATTAAAACTGTAACATTTTTTAATGAATACATTCAATAAAATCGGTTTATAGTCAATGGTGATATTAGAAATAATTAACAAAAAACTTTTGAAAATATACATTATCATATAAGTAAATATATATAAGTAAGTATATTTCAAATAGGTGTGATGTGATCGATTTTTTTAAATGACTTCCAAGAAGAGGTTAAATTTATTCCTATTTTTTCTTTTCTATTATTTCGTCCAAATTAATAAAGTCGTTATTGAAACAAACCTGTATTTTTCCTCTATGGAGCAAATAAATGTTTGTTACTAAGCAAAATTTACTCGTAGACACGATTTCTAATTCTAAATTTAAATATTTTCAATCGATTGTATCTAGAACACATCATCACGTTAGCCGTTAACTGTTTAAAATAGGCCTCCCCTAATAGGGTGCTTCATTGGTAGTTATCATGTTTAGCAGGCGTATTGGCAATTATAAAAAAAGGGGTGACCCATTCTATGCCGGGAACATACGGCAAATACGTCATATTTAATTCATTTGAATATAATATATTAAAACTACTAGTCAATAACTCTTAATATTGGCTCAGTGAGCATATTGGAGTATTGTAATGCTCACTAAGAGTACGTTATTGAGAAATATAAATAAATAAATATTTTTTACTAGTCGCTAATTCGTTCGTATAGTCACTAATCGGGATAAAAGTAACCTATGTCCTTCTCCATCCCATATAGTATATATAAATCAAATTTAAAAGCGATTACAAGCAGTAACAAACCAACAGACAAACTCACCTTTAGATTTATAATATTAAATAAAGTAAAGATTTCACGCATGACTAAAATCACTGTATTACACGGCAAAACAAATACTTATTAATATGTCTGCCACTTTAGTAAACTTTTTGGAAGCAGTAAAAAATATAATCCAACAAAATTGAATTCTTTTTCGCGATAAGGACATCGTCAGGCTCATGAGTAATCCTTTAAATTAGGGGTCATTTTTCAAACTGGCTTTTTTATCTTATATACTGGAAATAAATGGCAAAGATTTGGAAGTAATGTCCCGTAACATAGCTGGTGAAATTCACTCCTTGTTCGCTATAACCATTTTTAGCTATCATCTCTTGATACTGAACGAGATTCATGCAGATAATTGCAACCAACTGGCGTTTATATTTTTTCAGGGAAAAATTGCACTCTTATTTGGAGATCTGGAAAGCATTAAGCTTTTGTAGCGGAAAATATATTTATAATTTATTGCTTATATTATGACTTTTTGATGAAATTATATAATAATTTATAACTGTAAAAAAAATATAATGTAAATGTAATCTTTGTGTACAATAAAGTATAACTAAATAAAAGTAAAGTAACTAAATTTACATGGTACTGTCTACATATAGATTTTTTTTATTCCACTGAGGCTATACGTAGGTATTGCCGACCTTAAAGAAATCTCTTTCTTATTTGAAGAACCCCATGCTATAACCTTTTAGCAAAACCTCGACAGAGAGCTCATTCCATAACCTGAGCGTTCGTGGGAGGAAATATTTCTGAAACCGCAGATAATACACGAGCGAAGCAGCGGGTAAAAGCTACTTTAAAAATACTTATACCATTTCTATTGTTTTAGAATAAAAACAGTGAAATATAATACCTATATACTTATTAAGTTTGTAGATGTGTTTGAGATAATTATTTGGAGTGAGTTTATCATCATGAGTTTTATACGTGACAACTGTATTAAACTCATGATGATAAATTCAAACATTCCATTTTTAAATCTTTTATATATTTAGAAAGATAAAGTTATTTTTATTTTTACTTATTTCTATATATGAGTATTCTCGATATTCTCGATAGGAATAATATTTTACAATTAATAAAACTATATAGAATATATAAATAACTTTATAAAATTATAAAAATGAACAGATCTTTTTTAAAAAAAGAACAATTATTTCATACGAGTTGATTTCCTGCCATACTGGGTATCCAATATCCAATTATGAAATCAGATAATTATGAAAAAAATTTGGTACGGTCTCGACAAGGTAAAGTGTTAATGATTCGGCGATATGGCTCCATGAATCTATAATTAATGAGGTAGAAAAATTTTGAATGCCAATTCCGTATAAGCACCCGCATTGTGTAACGACTAACATTAGATGAAGCAACAACTTTAAATGTTTTTTAATGATATAAAAATGGAATTGTATCCGTATCTGTACTATCGATATATAGTGAGAGATATTAGATGTGGATGAAATCAGGTCAAGAGACCCATCGTGATGAATTCACTGGGAATCCATGATGATTTCCAGGAAGTGAAGATCGACCCGCTAGGGTATATTATTAGCAATGGGGCCCTTTTTCCCATTATTATCAACCACTTCTCCTCTTCAAATGTGTTACGACTGTAATCAATGGATATGTAGACAATTAACGGTTAAGGTGCTTGGCCTTGGGACAAATAGGCGTAGCTTTAACTTCTCTCTCTCTCCCCACTACCCGTTAAGAATTATAACGATGATAAAAAATACTTAATTGTGCTTAATAACGACGATTTCAAATCCCTGCCTATCCCATAACGAGCATGTCTTTATAATTCATAGTGTAATTTTACTTAGTTAAGTTAAAGGAAATAACCAAAAGTAAACAAAAGTCGACATTAATAGTTGGGATTTATATAAATCCTTTAATTCTTCGATTGGCTTCGAATAGAGACGTACGCAATAAATCCGGATTAGAGTATCACTAGATTTCTGAATGAAGTTGATATCTGCAGTTAATTTATTGCCGAGAAAGGCACCTGCTGGGTATTGCGAAGGAATTGGACAATTTATTCCTCTTCGGGAAATCTAAGGGCAATTGGGAATCTTTTAGTAAGTGATAATCTTTTGGGGATATTATCAAACTACTCTAATATTTTTTTCTAATGTTATATTATATTTTTATATTGAAATAATATACAAGAACAGTTGTAGTATTTTACACGTGATTATTAATCTGAATACTGATCGATTTATAATAATATTGGGGACCGCAGAATATAATTATATTTTGTTTATGAAGTTTCAATAGTGGATATCACAATTTGGAAAAATGTAATAGACAGTTTTAGATCAAAGACGGACATAAGATAAACATATGGCATCATCAGAAACTTCGCGCGGTCAAATTCCGGAATACCAAAATTTGTAAATCAAGTATTTCGGAATTCAAAAATGACAAATATGATTACTATTAGAGAAAGCAAAAGCTAAGCTTTTTTATATTGCAAATCAATAATACTATACTTTGACATTCTGAACTTAAATTATCTGCGAATTAAAAAACTAATTAATTACCAGCGCCATTCATTGTCTTTTCCTTTTACAAATAATCTTTATAAATATTTAATAATAATTTCATTTTATGCAATAATAAAGTTTATCTTTTATATTTATGCAAATTTCTAAGCTACCCTATTACATATAAATTGGCCACAATAAATATGAAGTTTCTTACTGGTTCTCTTGACAGAGATCTGTATTTCGTATTTGGTAGTAAAATAGCATAATAAAAAGTTTATAAACAAGTACAATAATCAGACAAATATACTACAATTTTATAGATATAATTTAAGTTAATAATTGGTTTATTTATATAAAACTCAATCTCCTAAATAAAGGAACATACTTGCTAAAAAAAAACTCCATAAAACAAATCTCGTTTTCATTTCGCAACTAAATGTTAGCGTACCCGAATATTTTACAGCAAGAAATAAATGTCATAAATCGTAATACCGAATCAGTATTCAAACACGTTCGCAAACTGTTTACAACTGGCTACGTTGTGCCAAACGCAATAAACACCCAACCCAAATACGAACATATACCTATCTCGATTTTTATTCGATTCTTCCGAGTTTACAGTTTCAGTTGAGTTCCAATCGATCCCGAGTTCGGTAGAATCGGATTAAAGATTTATCAAATTGTAATTAGTGAAAAGTTCAGTGAACCTTGCCTACTGCTTTTTAGGATTGTTTTACTATGTATATTTTTAAATTTTTATTTATTTATTTATCTAGTATAGTTTATTTTTGTTGTATAAATGTTGTAATTAATTAATATTTTTTTAAAATCCTTGACAGGCAGAAAATTTACAAACGGAATTTTCTAAATTCTAAAGGTCTCTAGGTCCGGTTATTCATAACCTTAGCCCTCGATAATTAATATAACAACAAAAAAACTACATCTTTTGAATTACAATTATATAATAATTAATATTATAATTGAATTGTTGGGATTGATACATGCTGCTGATTTTTACTACCATACGACCCGCCACAAACTAAATTCCCATCTCAATCATCTGGATGAGTGGCGGTCTTCCACCATGCGTTTTTAATGGCATTTCTTTCACGCACAACCATTTTTTGGTATCAACTTCTAGCAGCAATATTTTCAGACCATATCCCTTTTTAAAACGCCGGCAGCACACCTGCAATGCCTTTGGAGTTGCAGGTAATCATGGGCGGCAGTAATCACTTACCATCAGGTGAGCAGCATGCTCGTTTGCCCCTATATTATAAAAAAATATATAGTTAAAGTAAAAATAAAATAAATAAATGCTTATTTTTGGAATTTTTTTTACTTGTTTTCTGTGCGTATATAGTATCTGTTTAAAAAACTAAATAAATTATAGTAGGACTATTCTTGTCAATTTAATATTGAAAATAAATATTTGATTATTTATTTATTTATTCTTTATTGCACAATAAAATTTTGTACAAATGGCGAGCTTAATGCCATATGGCATTCTCTTATCTCATTATTGATGATGATTTTTCCAATGACGCAAAAATTTTATTGTTTTATTGATTACTGAAGACTATAATAAGTTTACATTGAATTTCTTTGATCAATAGGTAAGTATTTCTATTCCAATTTACGTATTGATTTCAATGCGTAAACAGAAAACTAGAATGGGAATACGGATTTGTTTTGTATATTTATACAAGTTTTATTTCGAATTTGCCTTCTCATGTACTAGTATATGCACAGTTTATCTTTTCTTACTCTCGAGATGATAGAGGTAATAGATTATATAATTTGAGGTTAAAGCGTACAAACTAAACAAAAAGGTAAGAAATATTTAAATATTATCTGAATTATTTTTATATTAGAAACATAGATAGATTATTATATTAGATAAAGATATATACAACAATACATATGGTTCAATGCAGCCGTGTTGCGTACAGAATCTTTGTGGCATTTCCCACAGACAAGCGACAAGCAAAGGTCCTTAGCTACCAAAAGCCATCGACTCCTTGCAGTATATTTGGTATCATTGCTCTAAGAGTAGTAGATTTTATTTAGTAAATACTAACTAGAACACACGACTTCATGCAGATTGATTTAATAAGTAGCCTCTATATATAATTTTTTTAAAGGAGTTACGTCATACTTTCTGAAAACAATTTAAAAACAAATTCCACTCACAGTAGTAGCACACATAGACATTTATTTCATTTATACACGTATGTTTCACCACATTGTCAAATATTTTATCGATATATTTTTTAGTTATACGATACTACGGTGACAAAGCCCAATAAATATTTGATGTTGTTCACATTATCTTCATATATAACACCCGTGCGTTTCCATTTTACTAGGTAAAATTTATGTTCAACCAAAATATATTGCACATAAATGTTCAATAGATTTCTAAAGCGGTCTCATAAAAATATATGTATATCCTTGCGTTATACGCTTATCTATATATACTGAGTTTAAAAATGTATTATGATACTGGCTGTAACCATAACATAGTAATAGTAATAATAGTTTAGTCTGACTGCATACCAAATTTTATTCAAATCTAACCCTTAATAAATCATACATCTACCAAAACTACATATAAATCTCTTTTATTTTATTAACTAGAGGTTTTCCCTAGAGACTACAGTATGGAGTTTTTCAAAAAGGGCATAATAAGGTCTTTTCAGGGTTGTCAACGCGCACGTAACACCCTAGTGTTGCAGCCGTTCATAGGCTATAGTAACCGTTTACATCAGACAGACTGTATGCTATTTGCCACCTTTGTGGTATAAAAAAAAATTATACTATAGGGCAGGGTTTCTTAAACTTGATAACTCGATCATGGACTACTTTCACAATTTAAACAATTCTACGAACCCCTGTCAAAAAAAAAACATTTTAATTAGGTCTTAAATTTAGAAAAAGAAAAAAAGAGGGATGCTGCTGCCTATCTCTCGACCATTGAATTCCCCTAGTTATTTTTTACGACTCAGTACACATTTGTCACAAAATTATGAGTCGACTAACAATGAGCTGGCGATTTAATGGGAAATTTTTGACATTCCATCTAGAAGTATATAATCTAGCACTTTAGACCATACAAGACAAATATAAATAAAAAAAAGTAAAACTTAAAAACGGCTGAGCTGGATAATTTAATTCTTTTTTCAATATGAACTTTGTGATGGTCCCCCCCTTTGCACCCCTTATAATAACTACCCTCTAAACTAAGCTACACATGGAAAACCTACAAAGCCTATGAAAATCTACGAAGGCTTAATCTAATGAAAACCCATGAAAATCTAATGAAAACCTACCCTAAAGAATGGCCTAACACCCTCCATATAACCCCATACCTATATTGTCTTATACACCCCAAACAACCTATAAATCATATAAACCCTTACAATAAACACATAATATTAAACAGATCTTATAGTAGAACACTTGATCATTTGGCCAGATAAATAAATGTGTGATCGTCTAGTAATGTAGGACCCGTTGTGTGTGTAATAACCAAAAGGTTCTTTAATTGGTATATGATAGGAGTTAAATAATAAAGATAATTGATAAAGCTTTAAGGATTAAGAATAATTAATGAATTATACTCATTATTCGTGCAACTAGGAAGTTGTTAATTTAATATTAAATTACAGAATAATTGTAATAAAAAAAATGGGGGAGCGGACGGGCCCCTCACACGCCCGGACCAGTGGAAGACTTTCCAACTATCTATAACTCTTCCTCCTAAAAGGTAGGGAAGGGTATTACTATTTATTAATGCACTCTGATGGTAATAAGGGCATGAGTATTCTCAGTTCCAAACCAAACATAAGTACATTTACTTCAACATTACAGTGGCTCCACCAGCCCACGATGCTTCCAGTATAAATTAGTGTTTGCCAGAGGCAAACGAATCGGAACTGAAATCCCAGGATCACTCCGACACGAGAGCTTACTCATGGGCGATGACCCTTTCAGTCCTATATGGCGACATAGAGATCACCCACTAACAGTACGAAACTGTTTCCCAGCGTCACCCTGTTACGAGCTTACTCAATGGGGGTTTCCCTTCGGCTCCACAAGAGATCAGACCAAGAAGCGAGCTCACCCAGACACCAGAACTTACTTTGTTGGGACATAACCCTTCGGCCCTATAATGTGACATTAGAGATCACCTGTAAAGACAGTCCGATAGAGATGAAGATTTGTGTGATAGGGGATACCTTCCACACCCTGGAATTGGCCAAGCCATATAATGTTGATAATTGCTATATCATAACATAGCATTGTCAATTTAATATTATTTACTTAATACCAAGAATACTCAAGGTTCAAGTTAAATCTGTTGATTAGGCCGGAGCCTAAGAATGAGTAGTCCAACCCATAGGTCGAGAGCTACTAAAAGTAATGAGTGCTATTGAATGAACTATAAGTCCAGTCAATTATATATAATATTATTGTTGATTAACCACATTGTGAATTAACCAATTATTTATTCAGAGATATATCTAAAGGAACTATAAGTCCTTTAAAAGACACTGATTAATCACAAGTTAACAACGTCTCGTGAAATAACCAGTTGGGTTTTCTATAAGTTTGAGGACACTAAGTCCAACAAGCTATTATTGTGTTGAGAGTAATAGAGATCTTTTGTAATATTTGTAGAGGTTTGATTAATCACATAGTGAAATAATCAGATTAAATAATTATGTAGCTTTATAGAGAGGACTATAAGTCCTAATTGGTTGTTGTCATAAGTACTGATAAATTACACATTAAAGTGCCAGGTCAATTATTATATATAGGTATATAGGAAGGACAATAAGTCCTATTTGTGTATGTTGTAGTAGTAGAGGCAATATATTGCATAATTATAATGTGAAAGATATAGATTAAATATATATTTGTATAGAAAGGACAGTAAGTCCCATACAATTATTGTAGCTGTACTATAGTTATACTATATCTACTTCCTTTTAGTGTCTTAGTAAACCTATTTACTAAGAGGATTTCTCAGATAAACAAATGTTTTAGTGTTTAAATCATCATGATTAAATCCCTAAGAAATTAGGTCTTTAAATAATTATCATATCATTTAAGTGAAATTTCTCATATAAATAATTCCAATATTTCCCCCACAGTTATTATAAAATAACAGAAAATTGTATAAATTTTCTATAGACTTAGATATAGAATCATAACGTGTATAATCTCCTTTCGTTTGACATCTGTCACATTAATGACGTATTGAATGACGTATTGATGAATTGAATTGAATTTTGATTATCTATCACAACTGTCAACGTAACAAATACTAGCAAGTTTGTTTATTTGTATTTGTTTAATATAATTAAATATAAAATCATCATATATCAACCGTAATATACAACTAAATTATCAGTGACATAAATAATCATGGTTTACACCAGAAATAATTAATAGTATCCAGTAATGCTGCAGTTTTATATTCATATCAGTAACCAAGCTTACTTTCAAATTCAAGAATGAACAGAAGATTAGAAGTTTAACATTCTTATTGCAATTGTATTTGCAATAATATATACATACAGTACTAATTATCAAGAACATTCCTCAAATACATGTGTGGTGAAGATTTTCCCAATATGCTATCTATTTGATTCCTAACCTCTAATGTAAATTTATTAAAGAAGTGAATAATCAGTGTTAGTGTTTGCTTTATTAATATTTAAAGTAATTGTCCTAACTTGATATTAATAGGATAATATCTCCTTGGACACAGTCCGACATAAACATATATCTCAATAATTAAATTTATAAAATACTAATATTATATTTTACTACTTGTATATCTCCATACTATTCCCATAAAATATTCAAAACATGTATATTAAATATAAATCCAGTAAATATTCACTAATATTAACCCTGTCTGAACTTGTCTAGTCAATATAGCATGAACAAACAACACACATACAAACCTTATCGCCAGGACAACTTCCTTTCTAAATATGAGTAAAATACATAACTCATACTTGTCATTTAGTACTAATTTTATACTGTATCTCATACCTAGTTAAAATTAACTATAGTCAGAGAATCCTTTAGTACATTTATTACCATTAGGAAATAAATCCACACCCATAATATCAGCATAATTAAATATTATTAGAAACCAGTAATACATACAGAATTGTTATTATCAGCTTGCTTACTACAATAAAATCAATATTAAAGTTTATAATAAATCAAGACAAATTATCTATTTACACAATACAGGCTTGTTTACCATAAACACCCCACAGTCACATGAATTTATCTACTAACACAATAATGTATTAAAAGTATTACATCCACATAAAATCACTTACAACAGTTAAGCTGTCTCTTTGTACATCTGGTGTAAAACAAATCCCCACATGTAGTCATGGATAATCAAATATAGACTAAGAATCATTAGTCTGGTCGACCGAGTAATGGTATAAAAACACTTCACCATGAAGCGTTAAGTATGAACAGATATTCCAAACCAACACTGTAATAGTGTAATAAATACAAATATTTCATCATCATCATCGTCTCAACCATCACCAACCCACGACTGAACACAAGCAATTTCCACCGACTGACACAAGGAACGGCCCCACAATACACATAAAACAGTCACTCCAAACAATGGAGGTAGCCCACACCGCACTTGCATTTACAGGGTCGCCACTCAATAACCCCTCTCTCTCATCAATGGCTGTTTCCCCAGCAATGAGACCAGACCATAGTCACTTTAGTCTATTATCCTCAATAAATAAATACTTTATAATAACTAGATATGAAACTAGTTAGTATTGTAATAGTTCAATAGTTGATTCAATAAGTATTTTCCAAAACTGGACAATTAGAACATTGAATCAAATTGATGAAGTTCTATCAAACGACCATATAATTGGATTTTGTATATGAGTAAAATAACGTAAGTACGTAAATTATATTGATGTAAAATTTGTTCAAATGTGATTGCATTTAACGATATACGCATTACCTAAAGGTATATGGACTCGACTAAATACGTATTTTAATAGTTGTTGGGAAAAATATTAAGTATAGACTTTGCCTGCGATCACAGTCAAAAATCTAACTACGTAGTAATAAATGGAACAAGCTCACCGGATTCTCCAGTCTTCTATTGATTAATTTCACACACTTAATCGATAGTGATACACTAAGGTCTCAAACCCCTTCATCGATCCAGTCCCTCCTAGATCTATATCCCAGTTATTTTTTTATTTTATTGCGCAATCCCTAAAACACGACTCCCCGCCATTTGCCGTCCTTTTTTTTTTTTTTTTTTTTTTTTTTATTGCGCAATTCCTAAAAAGCGACTCCCGCGCGCCCGCCGATCTGCCGTCCCTCCTTTTTTTTTTTTTTTTTTTTTTTTTCTCACCTAGTAACGTCATAGATTATGTCACCGAAGGGTAGATATTTCAATAATCGGATTGAGCCTATTATTCGAACTGAACTTTTCTTTAAATTCAATTTAATTATATGTTAACGTATTTTGGTATTTTCTATTAAATTGATTATCGCATTTATAAAACTTTAAAGGCTCTCATAAACCTTATTAAACTGTGTTATATGCATCCTTTTTACACCTGATGAGAAAAAGGTAAACTATAATTTGGTTAATATAAAATATAATATATTTTTGTTTAATTTATTTAATTTTCTTGTGACATCCACTACACTTTGGAAACACATCAAAGGAGTTTCCCTTCTGTGTCAATATTTCATATATGGTAACGTCTTCTCTGTACACTATTGTGAACCTTGACTTTAAAGTTTGTTTATATTAAATAGCTCAGCTTTCGCAGCGGTCACCCATAGGAACCCCTGTTTCTTTTCTATGTACTTATGGTATTAAACCTATTGTACTATAGGCGAACCGTCACAACTTCAAAAAGAAAAAAAATCCAGAAAAAAGTAAAATACAAATTGTTCCTAGCCAAAGTTCAATAGCTTTTGACAGAACATCATCTGATGAGTTACCTAGCGATAAACTAAACTCATTAATACATAGCTCAGGTATTTCAAATTGCTCAATCAAAATTTTGCTTGAGTTCAGTGATAAATTTTCTATCTGGGTTACCATGGCTTAATATACGATAATTAGGATCCCGCTATCATTAAAGCAACCATAATTAATGTTATAGCTTTGACACTCCCCCTGGGTTCCTGTATATGGAAGATACATTTGACCACTAGCATGGCCCTTGGGTACCTGATCCCCCATTTTTATACGTTTATTTTTAAATTTATTATTATAGGTCGACTTTAAGAAAAGAAAAATCTATGTAATATGGTTGTATTTCATTTCATTTCTTTTATGTTTAGTGTAATATATCCAAATAAAATATGATTTATTTCAATTGGATACTTTTTATATCTACTTTTATATAAAGTTATATACATATATTCTATTTGAATAGATACCATTGTTATAGAAACACAATCTAAATTAAATTAGTAACAAAACCAAACATTCAGTTAATTAATCGACTTTTAATTTACCACTGAATATCAACAAACTGACATACGGTCTGGTCAATTACTCGTTTGTTTACATTTTCATTAAGCTCTATTGAAACAGTCTATATCAATATATGTAGTATGTTTCTGTTTGAGAAAGGGGTAATGTATTTTTAACCGACTTTAAAAAGAAGGAGGATCTCAATACGGTTATATTTTTTTATGTTTGTTACCTTATATCTAGTTCAACTGTAAACCGATTTGAAAAATTCTTTTTTATCTAAAATAATATACTTATAGATTAGACCCACAAAAACTTTATCCAAATCCTTAATCCAAAAATCCAAAGTAAAAGCATAAAATATATTAGGAGTGCTTACTCATAATATAATCATAAGGAATCACACGCAACACGTTTGATTCCTCATTTAAAAGAGCTTGAAAACAAAACATAATAATTTATATTCTTTTATACGTATTCGACTATATACATGAATCAGATCAACAATTCAATTTAAAAATACTTTTTTTTAATATTTCTAAAAGTGTAAAAATAAATATTTTTCTCATATTGATAACAAAAGTAAACTCCATCTAACCTTCCCATTACAATTAAACTATCTATAAAATATTCTGTCGCACTCAAAGTTTTACATTTATATAGCACTAGCAACCGACGCAGATCGATTCGGGGTTAATCATGTAGTCTCTATGTATTTTAGGTTAATTAGCCATCCTACACGCATATTATATATGCACTATGTGTCCACACGATACATAAATAATGAGCAATCCAGACGTGTCCTCATTATTTCGTCGGAATGACAAAGATACGATCTCATGTTGTTAAATCCACTTAGCTTTGATTGGGATCGTGACCGCTTTTCTGTTTAAGTACAACCAGGGTCACAAGGCCACGAGTTTGCTCCGTATAATGACAAAGTAACAGTTCAATGTATCAATACTTTTTTCCGTCCATAGGAGGTCGTAAGACGTAACTTGAATCAAGTACTATACACCAACGCAAGAGGAAAAAGTTCGAAATGTATCTCTATACTAAGCAATGATCTACAAGATAATAGTGATTATTGGATTAGAATTATTGTTTTTAATTCCGCTACCGTTATTATTGTGTGTGACTGCCAACACTCGAAGATTAACCACCACTATTACTACCAGAAGTTTTACAATCTTTATACGCACGTTTTCCACACGTGTTTCAGCTATAAACGAGTCATCTTCAAACAAATTATTAGATCGCTGCTCGGAGCTTAGTGTTAAACGTTCAGCGCCCAAACTGAGAAAATTCTCGCTTGTTAATATAATTATAATCCAATAACCAGTAATATGGACTTCCGCAAGATAACACCTTGTTTAGTAATTTAATAGTGAGCTTATGTCCTCTTCTAATGAGAAAAGATCCATGTCTAATAATAAGATAATAATGATTAAAAAAACAATTAAAGAAATCGGCGCAGTAAATAGAGAATTCTGATCTTGCGGCTTGTCATGATCTGCAATTTACATTGTTATTATTTTATATTAAAAATAAAATTATCTTATACATCTCAAAAACAAACAGATAATGTTATATTCCACTTCACAGAAATATTTTATAAACATTTTCATTTTATTAATTTTCAATAAACATTTTCTTTCGCTTGACATAAATATAAAAACTCTATGCACAATTTAATCTTCTAAATATTCCAGGTAGAGGTTGTACATTAAACAGCTAGTTGAACAATTTTTTTTTTTATATTTATATACCTATTAGCTATGCTTGCAACTTCGTTCACCTGACCAGGATATGTTTTCTTTATCGGGGTGAAAAAACTGTCATAGTTTTTTAAAACGTTGCAAATTAAAAAGAAACTGTGGCTGCATTATTAGTTTACACTAACGGAATACCAGAAAGAGGTTGAAGTTATAGAGGTTGGAGGGATGGACAGCAGCGTCCGTCTTAAAACATCTGTAAAAGCCTAACTGTGATTGCCAACCCACCTGCCACGCGTGGCAACTACTGACAAAATTCCCTTTATGGGGAAGGCTTATGTTCAACAGTTGACAGTTATCGGCTGAAATATTGCTCTATTATTGTTTCCAGGTTGACAGCGTGAAGGACGACTTGATACTTGGATCTCTCTACCTACCTCGTAAGTTACTTGGTGTGTAGAACTATAGACATAGTTACGGGCATTTAATAACATTTACCTAAGTGCTCGGAGCCTGGTGACCTGTAACACAGGTAGTCCATTACTATCTCACTCAAGCATCAATTTTCTCCAATCAATGTGATTGAATATATTCATACGTATAGACTATGCTATCTTACTCAACTATCTACCTTATAAAACTGCTGGACATAATAGATCTAAATATACAGCTTTTTAAAATTTACTTTTGAATAACTATGATGTTACCAATTACATATTAATTTTAATAAAATTCTGCCGTGTGGCTCTGGCATCGAATAGGCCAACTCTTCCTTTACTGTAAGTATCGTAAGAGAAGACAAACACCACTGAAAGTAAACTTTATTAATAAAAAATAAATAAATCTATTCACAATACTCATAGATATCACAAAACAAAAAAAGCATTCCAATCAAGTTCCCTTTTTTTTTGAAGACCGTTGTAAAAAAAGTTTGCAGAATAAACTTATGGGACAAGTTTATTTTCCAAACTTTTTTAAAGATAAAGATGGCATATGACGGATATGATTAATTTATCAAAGTTACACTTTGATAAGAATCACACATTTGGACAAATTCATGTGAACATCTCAAAGTTTTCTTTCTTCGACCTGGTTTTGACACCAAAAGTCACTTCTTGTATTTACCGCTTCCAATAACTGAAACTTTATCTCGGTAATATTACCTACCCATTAATAATTCAAAAGATTTATTTTGATAAATTACATTCGCGTGTAGACTTTTCCACTATACTATTTTTACGTAGTAAAGAATAATTTCCTTTGTTTTTATAAACTTTTTTGTCATGGTCGAATTTCGACCACTAGATGACTACTAGTATAAATAAAAAAATTACAGTAGTAAATGACTGACATGATTATATTCAAAACATTTGCAATTTAAAGTATCTATACTGATAATATCATTGAAATGACTTTTGGAATAAGTTCCGCATCCAACCTCTAAATAGGATACAATTCTCCTGCGGTCGCCAGATATGAAACGAAATTTCTTTTTACTACTATATAGCCGAGTTTCGAAGCTTGGAAATGGAAAATAAGATTGAGGTGCCCTATATTTACAATATTATTACTGAAACAATAGACAAAAAATAAATAAGAATATTAGAGTTATAACATACTACTCTGGGGGGAAAGGGATTGCTAGTAATAGAGTTTGACAGTCCCATTGCTAGCAATATACTCTATTAGGTCGATCTCCACGTGGTACCCCCTGGAAACCATCGTGAACATTTCTTGTTAAATTCGTCACGATAGGCTAACTGGCCTGCTTCATCCTAACCTATCATCTCTTACTGGTACCCCGCCAGTCTATACTGATAGCACGAGCGGGGTTACCATTCCATTATCATCCATCAAAAAAAACATACTACTCTGTTTAATGTACATAGCTGATTGATTAAATGATCAGAAACCGATGTCAAAAAAACAATTATACACATTTTTTTTAATGGGTAAAAATGGGATAGGTAAGAACTCCCTCTGCGCTCTCTATATACGCTGACAGTACACCAGTGATGAAAAATTCGACAAGAAATAACCACGATGGAAACGAGCTCCAATATATAATATCTATAGCAATCCTTTACCCCCCCCCCCCTTCCCCTTCTTTCCTCCAACTATACATATTATTAAGTGTAAAACAGTCGAGAAAAATTATCCGTATATTCTATACATATTGCAATCTAAGAAAGAGGCGCTAAAAATTTTATCAAATCGATTTATTATTAAAATTTTTTTCTATTATTCAGTTTTTAAATCAAAATATTTAAACTTGCTACAATTAAAGTCTTTTTTTGTGGAATACAAACTTCAATTATCAGAATAATATTCAGTTTTAGTAGTGAAACATAATTTCGAATTCAACTATTGTTTATTTATACCTACAGTTTTAAGAAGTTATTTAACTGTATATTGTCGGGAATATGATTTCCATTATCTGATTTATGGATTCAGTACAAATTCGAACACAGTGCCCGGTCATTTGCTATCTAAAGTCACTGTGAATATCGTGCCATTGTTCGAAGGGGCCATTGTTAATGGTACATCGCTTGTCATGGCTTTGCAAATGTATATAGTCTGTATATTAAGTCTCCTAGTTAAAACTATTTCCACTTTTAGTTACACTGTATAGGATTAATTGTATACAACACTTTATATCAAGTGAAGAATATGCAACGAAATCAAGAAATTATTTAATATATAATTTAATTAATATATTTGAATATACATTTCTGTATAATATGAATAACTATATCGAAAATATATAATAAAATGCGTCTAAAGGAGATTAATAGTAGAAGGGCCAGCAGCAGCGTCCTTCTTAAAATATCACTAAAGTCTAATTGCAGTTGCCAATCCGCCTGCCAAGCGTGGCAACTGCTGGCAAAACCTCCTTTTTGCAGGAGGCACATGTTCAGATACCTGATATGATGATGATGATAGAACTATGATTTTTTTGAATAATCCTAGAAATATACAAGTAATAGTGAAAATAGAAATAATAAACATAGTCATAATATTTCTATTTTTACAATTTCATAGCACACAATGTTTCTAATAATTTTAGCTTTGTATTTGATGTTCTATTTTTAATTAATTTTTTTAGAGGAATTATATAGATCGTTGTTTAAAATGTGGTGCTAGAGAAGAATAAAGAAATTTAGCTGAAAATTATAAAAAACTGTTGTGATCAAAAGAGAGAAAATTCTTGAAACTTGATACAACATGACACATTTATGATCAACCTATGAATTATTATAATAGTAGTAAGATATAAGAAAGAATGGAAAAGGAAAGATCAAACATCAGGCAGATCAAGGAAAAGTTTCGTGGCATGTCATATCAAGAGGTGAAGAGGCTCGCTCAAAAATAAATATGTATGAGCTTAAATAGGAATGAATGAATGAATTTGGATCTATAAAATTTTTAAATTTGTGAGCGCCTTTCATAAAGACTTGTAACAATGTTACATAGATGTAGATTCACAGCATATATCATAGTATCCATAACGCTATTTAGGTACCTATATAAGCAACGGTTCCCACTTTCAACTAGATAGATCGTCAGATTATTTGTTATTCCAAATTACATTAAAAAAAAATAGAAAATAAACAATGTAGACATAATTTGCACTATCATTCCATTTAGTTGGATAAATGTTGCCACCGTACTCCTAAAATCGACACCCAATTTATTTGAGACGATACAAACTACGTACTCACTAATGCACTAACAAGCTGACCCGAACGACATACATTTTATCTGCTACCATAAATCGCCAACCAAACCCCGGAGGAATCGGCGCCCTTGTGTTTAACATCAATTCGGTTGCGACACAAATGTACAGTCAACATCAAAACTCGATGAATATACAAATTTCCAAAATCCGTAGATACCATTATTATTAGATACAGGGTGAGAACGAAATCATTGACATTCTTTGAAGGGAGTGTTCTACCGGTGAAACTGAAGATTTTACAAAAGGAATATATGACAAAAAATGTTGAGCATCTCATTCTTACATGGCGCCTTCACCTGCTAAATTAATATAAAAGAAACAATATTTTTTGTAGTTTTTGAATTTTTAATACATGAAATTTCTGTTGTAATATATTTATGGGTAGGGTATTCTTAACCTTATAGAAGTTTGGTGTGTGGTCTCGACATAGAATAGACCACCCATTCTATTTCCATGGGCATCGTAAGAGACGACTAAGGGAGCTAAACGATAGAGGGATGGGCAGCAGCGTCACTCTTAAAATATCACTAAAATCATATCTGCGATAGGCAATCCGCCTGCCAAGCTTGGCAACTATATAATAGCTCAGAAAGGTTAGCGCTAGAATTTGATGAACAATTATTAAGAGAAGACATTCTTCAAAAATAGCCCGCTACCTGAATACCTCACTCATGTATTTGCCACTAAACAATTGTATTTGCATAACTATATTTTAGTTTGAATGAGATTTTTGTTGAAATATGGCAGTGAAATTATAGAGTTAAAAGACTTAAACTCTTTATCCTCAGAAATTCACAATAGTATACTATTCATGTCTAAATACAACGCTTAGCAGTTCTCGTCTCGTGGAGCATTAACTCGTTTGCCATTCCATTTTATATAAAAATATATATATATAAGACGAAAATTAGTTGATTATACACAATGGCAAATATTCCTGTAGCTTTTAAGATCATGGGTGTATGGGAGATGGACGCAAAAACTTTTATAAAAGAGTTGAGCCAATGATTTGTGGATAGGGGCCATGATCGCCGTTCCGGTTCATATCTATCTCAAAGAATATCTCTAGCAATTCAACGTGAAAATGCTGCAAGCGTTATAGGATCTTTTGAATCGGATATGGGAAGTGAAGATAATTTTGACTAGCTGTTAATTTATTTAATTTTTTTTTTTGTTTCATTAATATTATCACTTATGTTTTATTACTATTTCCTTAATTTATTTTAGACCATTATTTATTTTGAGATAAGTTGAAATTCAGATTTATATATCCATGGCAAATACAAATATATATATAAACAACTCATATATATATATATATATATATATATATATATATGAGTTTTGAAAAACTATTATTTATATATGTTATAGACTGTTATAGAATATGTTCATAAACTTTTGATACTGACTGTAAATTTAAATCGATTCACATATGATTCAGTAAATGCTGATGATTTTCATTACACCACATTAATGTTACCTACTTTCCGATACATAATGTCATCATTAAAATGTCATCATGTGGTTATTGTTCAATGAGCATGGATTACAAACTGAATTCAATTGTCCAATTAAATTTATAAACACTCATGTTGGAACTGGTAAATTATGTAAATTTTTAATTATACCAAATAGGTACGGTAATAAGCATAGATAATGCAACGTAGACTATTAATGCACTATCATTATTAATATCACTGATATTCTTATTATATATAAAAAAAAAAACAATAAACTAACATGAAATTTAGTCATTAACTATAATATATATAACTTTAGATCAGTTATCAATGAAATACTAAAAATAGTAGGTACAGTTATAAACTGGACGTATCTAACTTAGATTTTATTCTTTTATATTGTAAAGTGTATATCCTTGAAGAATATCATAAGACGAGACCAATCTATTTATCAGTCTGTCAGGTATTATATAAAAGTTGTAGAATAAATACTAGTTTCATTTACAATGATAATTTTACTTATTTTAAAATTAATGCAAACTGCAAAAAAATACTATTCCTAAAATATTTGGTACAACATAAACGCTGAATTTATTCTAAATAAGAGAACGTATAAAAACTATTATACGTGATGTATTCAATCGAGATTTAAGTTTTAAAACTTCCGAGACCACTTTCCCTGTTGGAAACTAGAAAAGTCAATTCGTTTTCCCCAACCTTTATTTCACCAAATAGCAGTACAGAACTTTATTCGATACCTGAATCCTATTGGCCGTTGTTTATTCGGGATTCCGGCCCTTTCTTCATAGTTAACGAGCGGGAACCGAAAATCTTATATTAAATCGCTCTTATTTCCCCGAGATTCGTATGCCGTCCCTTGGACCTTTGGCTGGCATTAAGTAGTGGAGTGACCGTAAGAGACCTCTAGGGGCGACAGTGGTGTGAAACGGCGAATATTTTATTCATGAACAGCTGAAATACTTCAAACACAGACAGTAGATTTTAAAATAGATATAATAGTAGATTTTAAAATAGATATAATTTTGTTTTGAACACCACGTATTTTTGATAAAGATCAGTATGAAAATAGACTATTGTGTTTTATCACCAAAAAACACGCGATCCAATCTGTTTGTTTTCGTTGACGTCTGTTTCAATTTAATAAATATTTATAGTTTACACTTCTGTCTTATTTATCGACGCTTTAGGTTATTAATATACCTACCTATGTGTTTTCATCAAACTATAGACTTATTTTATCTCAACTCCTATTCAAAACTAAATATAATTATTACAGTATACTGTATATAATATACGATAAATAATGGACATTAGCACCATGTCCATTATTTATCGTAAGAACTATAATTAAATTAAACATAATCATTATAAGAAATAATAATTCTAAAGTAAATAAATGATTTTTCATATAATTACTAGTACCAAAATAATTGTTGCACTTTTAGTAAACAGTAAAACATTTTAAATGGCCTACACAGTATACTGTATACAGTATAATCACCGTCATTCAATATTATTATATCCGAAAAATACTAGAATTAAAACAGTAAAAACAATATGCAAAAAACTGTCACTAGTACATATATTACAAGTATGACGCTAACGCACTAATATATCGTTACAAATGCACTAATATAAATACTAACAATAGCGAAATTACACACAAATAGAACAGTCTTTTTGACTAAAAGTTTATTGACTACAGATATCTATCCATCAAGAGTAGAACAAAGTAAGTGTACATGAATATAACGCTATGTTATATGTTACATATAAAACTATTATTATAATGTATCCGACACAGATTATTATCGTTACTTCCGTTAATAATTATCGGAAATATGCTAGTGGAACGCAAGATAATAGCTAAACGCCAATTGCTCCGCGGGGAGAATCCTTACTAATTGTGCCGTTAAAGAAGTTCAAATATATAAATGGCCAATGTATAAATGTACGTGACGCAGCAATTTTATTAACAACGTCGATCAGTTTTTTCGTGTATTTTTAAGCGTCTTCAGATAAGAATTTCTAAATTGGATTGTGTTTTTATGTATAATTTAGTTCTGTCCACATTTTCATTCGCATATTTCATACTCATACATTTATACTTTATTTCCTATCAAAATTACCTGTAATTCATTTTTTATTATATTTTGTTAAAAAATAATGTCATGACATAATTTACCAGAGGGAGACTTTATACAAAATTCGTTTGCTTGGGCACTTCTGTCCCATTCGTATTTCTACCGTGAAACAGTTGTGTTTGCATAGCTGTCTTTCGGTTTGAAGGGTGGGATATGGCAATGAATTTACATGGAGGGGTATCATGGACGAAACAGTATACTCTGTTATATTCATGGTACTGCTCGTGTTTATAGGCAACGGTTACCACTTTCCATCAAGTGAGTCGTCAGCTTATTTGTCTTTCTAAATTGCGTAATGAATGTATTATTATTTTATAATTATTAATCGATTGACATAACAATTTTTGTAATTTTTATATGTTCGGAAATCCAATCATTGATAATCAGATAATGCTATCACCCATTTGTACGTTTTCATTTAAGTGATTTTACCCCAATGATTAACTATAGGTACCTCTCATAAAACCTCAGTAGACGGAGCTCTATTTGACTTGGGGTCAATTTAAATTCCCAACAGACTGTAACATTGACACTAAGCACTACTCAATTAATCAGAGAGGCGGCATCCCCTGCCAAGTCGAATTCGAAATATAGCTAAACCAAGGGTTACGTTCATAACCATAGACGTGGATTTAAATAGATATTATCATTTACAGTATTGGATATTATGAACTGTTTTATTTTCTTTACTCGTCGTTTCCAACAATTGTGTCGACTTCATCCGGAAGTCATTTTAATACATAACTATATATGTCATCATTATCATCTCAGCCATTATCTGTCTACTACTGAACATATGACTAACTATATATCTTCAGGCAAAATACTAAATTACTACTCGAAGCCTAGTGTTAACCGTTTAGTTATTATTGTTTGTTCATTTGTAGTGCCGAACGGTTAATACTAACCTCCGAAAAGCGATCTAATAATTATTACACGCACAACCATTCTTTGGAATCAACTTCCAGCAGCAGTATTTCCGAACCGATACGACAACATAACCTTCAAGAAAAGAGTATATTCCTTTTTAAAAGGCCGGCAGCACACCTGCAATGCCGCTGGTGTTGTGGGTGATCATGGGCGGCGGTAGTCACTTACCATCAGGTGAGCCGCATGCTCGTTTGCCCCCTGTGTTGTAAAAAAAAAAAAAAAAAAATCTAATAATTATAATTTTTAGATATGATCCACGTGTCGCAAACCTATGAGAAGAAAATAGGAGTCGGTTATTTATAACTAATATGGCTTATATGTGTAATAATTCAGTGTCATATAATCGCAATAAGTGTCAAACTAGAAATAAAATACCTTATATTATAGAAAACCTAAATATCAAAGTCTGGAAGACTATTTATTATGCTATCTAGACAGATTTATTTAAGAAAAGTTGATAAACTTCCCGTGAATATTAAAAATAGTTTGCCTATCGATTCCTTTAAGAAAAGATTAAAATCATATTATCTTTCCAATTTCCTTTGTTTATCTAATAATATTATTGGTTACAAGATTTTCATCATTGTGTTCTCATTTATATTCTTATTTATGTTAGTTTATATTTATATATATGTATGTATGGTATATAAGTTTTAGTACCGTATTTTTCAAATATATATATGTATTTGTAAATTATTTAAATTTTTATTATTATTATTTACTTTTCTTTGCACTTCTTCTCTTCACTCACTACTTCCTAAACCATTGTGTAGACTGGAAGGGATCTCTTTTAGAAATAAGTTCACATTTGCTTACTTTGTTACTAATTGTTATTATTACTGTATGTTTTAGTGCAATAAACAATAAATATTATTAAAAAAAGCTCGTTTCTGAAATAAATTCAAACAAGAATCACACCTAGGATCTTATTTATGCAAAGCAATATATATATATATATATATATATATATATATATATATATATATATATATATATATATATATATATATTGCTTTATATATATGTATATATATATAGCATTGAGTTAAGTATTCAAATTAATAGCTTAGTAAACTTAACTCCTAATTGAGATACAAAATAAAGCTTAAGTTTAAGACAAGTTACCTAACTGTACTTAAAAACTTTCTACTGACATGACTTTTAAATTCATCCCGTAATTCTTTTATATCGTTTTTACTCAATTACTGTATTCATTTTACAATTTAATTTTACAAACGACAATTTGAAAGATCACGTTTCAGTAATAAACAGAAAATTTAATCCCTTGATAGCATAATTTCTAACTTTATAATGGCTTATTTTACCCTGAATGTGTTTAATAGTTTCTGTAAAATCTAATAGTAAATTGTATCCATTGAATGCAAGTGGCTCAGGACCGTTCCTTATGGCAGTCTATGGGGGAAGCCTATGTCTAGCAGTGGACAGATAAAATCTAAGATAAAGATAAATAAAATGTAAATATATAATAATTAAAGATTGTGACCCACAAAAGAAACCGTTTTAAAGAAACGTTTACTTTATTTATGACAAAACCAGTAATTTAGCTTTAAGAATTAACCTACTGAACTGATATTTTTTTTTATACAACTTAGAATGGCAAATAAGCTGACAACCCACCTGATGGAAAGTAGTAACCGTCGTCTATAGTCATGAGCACTACTATTGATATGACAGAGTATACTGTTTCGCCCATGATATCCCCATGCGGTGCCATTCCTGAGGACTCAGGTGTTATTACTCTGTACCCTGTAAATTCACGCCATATCCCACCCTTCAAACCGAAACACAGCTATGCAAAAATTGATAAAATTTCTATAAGACCATTATTTCAGAAAAAAAAATTGCAAATCGGTTTACAATCGATTTACGAACCTCCTTTTTTGAGCTCGTTTGAAAATACTAAGTTTGTTTACTGTTTCTTAGAAACAAACATAAAATCAAACATCAACAGACATCTTATGAATAAAATATTCAATTTACATGAGTAACGTGCGCGATTAAGATAAAAAAAAGGTTAATCTAAGACGCCGCCCACGATCTTTGTTCTTAACATTACAAAGAAACAAACGTTAATAGGCTTATAAAAGGAGGAAATTCTCAATTGGTTGATATTTTTTGTCATTTCTGTACTGATTTTAATGATTCTTCTTACAACGCATTCTTATTAGTCTCATGTATTGTTTTATAATTATTATTTTATTATTTCATATTCTAAAATACAAATATTTTATTCTAATATATTTAGATAGAAATCACCATGTTGTTCTTAGAATTTTCACTTAAAATTCTAATTAATACGGGCCAAGCAGTGGGATTTAGCTAGTTTATAAAGTTAATAGGATATTTAAGTTTAAGCTAAACAAAGAACCACCTTCTTTCTACGTCGCTTAATAATTGCTACAACGACCGCTAGGTAAGACCAGTAACATACCTTAGGGGATTTTTACTGAGACGTTATGCAAATGTTGCACTGTAGCGAGTTTGAAACTTTATTCTTATAAAAATACTCTATAATACAGCTCTGTGATAAAAGTTCAGAAACTGAACCGTAATGTTCGTTAAAACAGTACATTATATAGAATATATTAGAGCAATTCTGGAGGAAATTATAAAGTTTTATATTTATATACCTATTACGCACATAAATACTCGTCACATCATCAACAAATTCATAAAATTTAAATTTATTGTATTTATATATCATTTAATATACTTTTTCTTGGCAAACTAAAATGTAACAAATAGACATTCTAGATTCCAATTCTTAAAATAAGTCTATACTAAAATAATTTAGAGTCTGCTTAAACCTTATTTATTATTTTATTTTTAGACAAAAAAAAACACAATGTTACAAACACAAGATACAATGAGCCCCACACTAGGCGAATCTGTATCGTGGGCACCCGACACAGATTAACAAATCACAATCGGTTATAATAAAAAGTACATAGTGGGCGGGTATTAATATAAAAAAGGAATATAAAATTGGCATAGTGATCATTACTGATTAGACAATCCCGAAAAGTTGTAACATTAGTAAAATCAACAATATAAATACACAAGCAGTTGTAAAACGTTAACAATATATGGCCTTAACAGAAGCGAAGTTGAGTAAATGAATGTGGGTATGTTCGTAAATATGTGTGAATGTGTGTTGTGTAATCTATGTGAAACAGTGAACTGTATGTTATTACTTACCAGACTTTTACTGCCTTACTTGTTCAGTTGCCTAATGATAACGGTAACATAATGATAAAAGATAATTATTTAATTTGTGTTTCATAATATGTGAACTATGACCTACGAATGGACACATTTTGTTAATTTCATAGTACATTGATGGAAATGCAAATGCACCAAAACGGCGGGCAAAGGAAGATCTAATGGTAGGAATATTTAGTTTGAGCCTCCTGCAATATAACAAGGAAAAGTGATCAAGAGTTTTATGATATAAAGTAACTGCTTTTAAAATAAATAACTATCAAACCGTGAGTCCTTTAGCCTCAGAATATAAAGAACGTGCAGAAAGAATTTTTTCCTAAGCATTACATAAGAACAGATTTTGAGCACGCTCAAGAGGGCACATATCGATTTTTGCAGCACTACCCCATGTAGTAATCCTATAAAAATTATAGATTGACAGTTGGCTTTATAAACAAGTAACAGTGTTTTACTATTCAATCCATTTCGGAGAAATTTCATGATATATATGTACAATTTTTCGAACGCGATTTGACAATGTACAAATATGATACCTAAACGTAAACCTCTCGTCGAGAAGAATACCTTAATATTTTAGTGAGGACGATCTCTTTAGAGTTTCACAAGAACAGATGAAATCCCCTGAGTAAAAGTGTAGCTTAATTGCTAAAGAAGCAGTTGCGCTGGAAGGCTTTGTTTTATGGAAACACATATAACAGGTCTTTGTCGTGTTAAGAGTCAATAGATTATGATTCAACCATTGTCTGAGCTTCGCTATGCCCCTTTGTGCTTTTTTGAAGACTTCCATCCAAGAACAATCCCGAAAGACAATCACAGTGTCGTCAGCATAACATATTATTACTGTATCGTCATTTAAATGAAACAAATGTACACAATTTATTTTTATTATCAAAATGACTCGTTATTTCCAATTTACCTATCTAATCAACCTATTAACGCACTGCTGGATATATATATAGGTCTTCTTTTTCATGCCACTTGTAATGGTATACTAACCTCATCCGCTGATTCCCTGCTATCCGCGCTATGTCATCGGACCATCCGCTTGGTGGTCTATCAACTATCCTTCACTTAGGCGCTATTCTATCACGACCTTGGTCCACTGTCCACCCTCTATCTTTCCTTCTAACAACGTGTCCTGGCCATGTCCACTTTAACTGCATAATTCGCTTACCGACGACTCCGTCTTCGACCTTTATCCTAAATCAAATCTAGACATTTAATATGCCATTTGCCAGTCAAATTCCTAGCATGACACCCTCCACAGTTATTTCCAATATCCTTTAAAAAAACATTGACGCGACAATTTAACGCACTGACGTCCGGTTAACCACGTCAGACACCTTCGTGTATAACCTACGCAAGTCTTCTCAGCAATCTCAGGAAAACTCAGCAAGCTCTTTTGCCCTAGATTCATCACCGGGAGCGACTATCCCCAGGTCTGTTGGGTCACTGCTTTGATGCCTGGCTTCTTATTTTTATAATTTTCAATAGGGGAGCTGGATCTCTCCCTCTTCTCTGTTGTGGAACTTTCGTGTATAACAAAGACGGTCTAAAAAGTCTTGATACCAGAGGACGTTAACCTCATACAACTAATATAGCTTGTTTGCCATCCAAAGTTGCATAAAAAATAAGCTTAAAAGTTAAAAGAAAAAAGTAAAACACCAAAAAAATTTTGTTCTATACAACTGTTTGTATTCTTAAAACGTTTGAAAACAATATACAACAAGATCAAAACAAAATTTCTTAGAATTAAGTTACATAGAAAGATAATTATGTGAAACTCCCCTAAGTAAACGTTTCTTAATTAAATTATACAAAATTACTTATAAATTTCAACGTCGTACTCCGATGTTAGGGACTTATCAATATTTTTTTCATTCAACTAATTTGAGCTCCAGCTAAAGCAGTTATTTTGTTTAGCTACAAAGATAAGACATCAAAAAACCGTTTGAAATATTTTTCTGAATTAATTCTTGTTTATGGTAAGAAATTTATAAGGTACAGGTACAGAGGTGTAACATGTTGGTTCTCATAAATAACAACTGTGAATATCAAAATCACCATCATATCAACCGTCTACTGTCCAATGCTGAACATAGGCCTCCCTCAAAAAGGACATTTTACCAGTAGTTGTCACGCTTGGCAGGCAGATTAGCAACTGCAGTTAGACTTGGGTGATATTAACAGTAATTTGGTGATATTAAAGGAATGATGCTGCCCATCCCTCAACCTTTAAATTCCCTTAGTCGCCTCTTACGACCTCCACTGGAAAAGAAGGCAATGTGGGCATCACAATGTTTATGATAAAATCTGTGATATTCTTATTATTCATATGTGATAGTTGCCACGTCACACTAGATTTTTATATATTAACATATATTAATAGTAATATTATGATTGTTATGTGTTTAATTTGTAATGTCTAAATAAAGGCTCGTATACGTATGTTCACTTTATTATAAAAATAAATAATTCTTATGACTTTATTGAATATATTCCAAAGGTTGACAATAGATAGTGGTTGTTTAAGTATCTTAAAGCAATTTCAAGTAGTGAAATTCTAAAGTACGCTTATTATGTTTATGTTTGTGTTAACATCCTTTTAACTTTACCATTATTACTAAATTAAACATTTTTGTAATAGATTGTCTTGACAATCTCACTATCTCAAACTAAATGAAAAGACATATATTTATAACAATCATACTCTTAAGTATAAAGTATGTACTATTATATTGGAAAAAAAACACAAAAGAATAATGAAATCAGAAACATGCAGGGTAACAAAATATCAAGAATATTTCATTATGTACAAACAAACTGCATTTGTGTTGTGATAAATATAATATTAAATTGATTAAAAGAACAAAAATTTAATGAATTCCACGAACTTGCATTGAAACCGGGTACAAGCTATGTAAAATGCAGTTTGAGAGCTTCTACAAATTAAATTAGCTGCTTTTGTAAATTCACACAGCAATTTTATATATGTATATATTTATAAAAATAAATATATATTTAAGTAATCTGTCAGTAATAGCTAATACCCATAGTACAGTATCTCATAAATATAAGACAGGATAGCGCTGTGTAATAAATCCATGGATATTTATTTATTTTGTAACTAGCTGCCCTATATATTGCTGCTAACAATATATTAATATGAGCCCTGTCAAATCGTCTTGCATACGGTCCCCCTTGGGAAACTACCGTGGATATTTCTTGATGAATTCGTCACAATGGGCCAACAGACCTGCTTTTATCCTCATCTATCACTGCTCATTGGGGCCCTGGTAGCATACACCAGTAAAATATTCCGTTATCACCCATTTACTACTCCGTACACATAGATTTCAGAAGTAAGTAAATTAATGAAATGACCACTTTTAGAGGGCGTATCAAGATAAAAGATGCACCAGTTTTTAAGTTAGACCCTCAAGAATATAACTGGAAACTATAATTAACTTCGTGCAGTAGTTTTTGCGCAATGCCTTAACAAATATACAGACAGACATACAAGCAAAATTTCTAAAAATTGTTGTTTTGACTTCTATTGCTTTTAGTAATACAACTAATATCAATTTTTCTATAAAAGCTCCCATATCTCTCATGTATGCAAGAAATAGGCAGTAGCATCACTCTTAAAACCAAAGCCTAATTGCGGTTACCAACTTGTCTGCTAAACGTGGCACTACTGGCAAAATCTCCCTTATGGGGGAAGCCTAGGTTCAGCAGTGGAAAGTTATCGGCTCATATGATAATATAAAAATTTTCCATGTACAGATATTGTCTAGTTACAATTTAATTATATTAGTAGTTTTTCCTAATTCAAATACTTTTTGAATGCCAGTCAAGTTGACAGCTCACCTAATGAAAAGTAACCATCGCCTATATATATACAATATCTGCACGTCACCAAATACATTGTGATGCTCATGGTGCCCTACATTCTTTGACCTTCTTGAAAAATATTACACCTCTGTGGCTAGTAATTTCACTGTCATAACCCACCCTTCAAACCGTGCCTATAGAATAGAAGCTATAGGAACAAAAGCAAAACAGAGGTATCCAAACAGATTTTTGTATACCACAGACCAGCTATAGAAATTTCTAGATTAAGATTAGGATAAAATACAATTTAAGACATGGTATTTTGTAGATAATTATTTCTGAACATTTAACAGTTAGCTGAATGTATTCAGAGTCAAGCTTTAACAATCAGCAGAGTGGAACTGCAACGAAGCTTTTATAGCGCGAAAACTTTGTCACACAATTGTCGTAAAATTTAACGTTTTTTATGAAACTTATATATTGTTTTACTAATCATAAAATCTTAGATTATATAGATAGAGTGTCTCCATTGCTTCGAGAAAAATGGGTCAACTTTTTCATACAATTTTGAGTTAATATATAATATAGTATAATTTATTATACTATAGTATAACTTCTATATTTTTTTTGTCTTATAATTTCTCCATCTTTTTAATGCGTCATCATTTTATTCATTAAATAATACATCAGGATATATTTTATAAGTATAAAACACTAATAAAAAAACGAATTTACTCATTTTTGAGGCTCGATGCTCTATCTATATAATCTAAGTATGAAATATATTAATACTTGTTGTGTTTTACAAATCACATAAGTATAAAGCGAAAAAATACACAAAAAATCCAATCAGTTTTTATTCCCCACAGATAAGTTAGAGAAATTTCTAGACGATTAATAACAATAAGAAAAATATATTTTATAGGTAACCTGAATAATACGCTTAGTAACAGATTTAACAATTTATTTAGCATTGAACCGTTTATAAAGTAAACCCTTATTCCGTTAGCGGTTAGAATCCCAGTCTAATTATTTACCTACAATCAACACATTCGTTATTTCTGTTCGACAGGTGGAAACAGGCGGTAACGAATAAGGAATTTTTATCGGGAACACTGTATAACGCAAATAGCAACTGTGACCTATTTGTTAGCCGTTACAGTGCAAACTCGAACAAAGTTGAGCGTTGACGCTTTTAGAATTTGATTTATGTAGTACACAGTGTAACAAAAAGGTAACAATTCAAAACAGTAACTTCATTCCTGACATATTTATTACGGGACCAGCACGGAAGTAAATAATTCAATTTCTAAAATCAAATTATCAAAGTAATTTCAGAATTAGTAAAGATATCACATAAAAAAAAATTGACAAATTCCGAATTTTTCCTTTATTTGAAGTACCTGTTTATAAATATGAACTTTGCCCAAGGAAGGTCAGAATACAAAATGAAATTTAAATAAAGTTGCGACGATAATTTCAACAAACTCCATAGTGAAATAGTGACTTTGGGTAGATGAGATCTCAATTACAATACTCGATCGGGCCAATTTAAAAAACATTTTTGTCCAAATTGACAAAAATTTGCAGACTGGGTAGTTAGGACTGTATCCCTTTCCTGACTTTTAGATAAAGCAATAAGTGTGATTATGTAACGCTTACTATAATTATAATATCGCTGAACTTCCGCCATCTATAAAATGTATTTCCAGGAAAGATAATATTCCAAATTTCAAGTCTTTGTCAAAATATTATTAATCCATGCCGTCTTGCATTACAAATTTCCTAACAAACAAGGTATGTTCGATGTTATATAATCAATTATTTATTCTGACCAAAGTAATTGTTTAATAATTGAAACTTTGAATAAGTATATTGTACAAATTTAAATAACATGATTTCAGTTAATATCATAACCTCATCATACCTACGTAGCATATATTTAGAATAACAATAAAACTCATTGTTTCTACTATATTCAACAACCATTTACAACATAATAGAAACTAGAAGAACTAAATGTTATTAATATAACCAGAGAATATTTGGTTTCAACTTTGGGGAAACAATTTCTAATATCCATTAGAGCGTGAAATAGAATATAAATAAGGTTTTGGAATATATTAAACGGTTTGGAGTAATATTCTTATTCTTATTATGGAAATTTTAGTAAATCAAATTAACATACGATTTGCTTTTATAGAGGTAAAATAAAATAAACTGTTCAAAATAAAACCCTTTGTAATAAAACACAGATTGTTTACAATATTGAAGTCCGTCATTATTATTTTTCTGCCACCTTAGTTTAACGAATAAAAAAAAGTACTGACTGAATGGAGGCGTGTGCGCGGACGCTTGCTCCTGTAAAATAAATGTAATTTGTATGTTTCAAACTATATGTGCCCATAAGAACCTGTAAGATTTTGTGTGTGCGTGCATATAAGAGTTGAGGAAGAACTGCCGATCACCTACAGCAGAAAAACTCACGAAGCCGATGCCAGGTTAGTCCTCATCGACAGACAGAATCTTTCCCTTATAAAACGCTTCCACTGCGATGTTTTACCTTAAACATAAACCGTACTTAACAACGAAATATATTAATAGCTGAAATGAAATTTCATCACTATTTTTAATATCCTCACTCAAATACTTCAATGGTGTTTTTTTTTTTTTTAAACTCTCATTAAGCCTACTCCAATAGACCCAAATTTAAAAATACAGTTCAGTTTTAACATAATTATACTTATTATATATTAAAATATTCTAGCGGTTACTAAAGCAGGTTCACACGACTTGTATTGGGCCAATTGTTGTTAGATTTATGTGACTCATTCTGCAATTAACATATTATATTATTAATTTTATTGTCTTTTATATTATTGATTACTTAAAATAATTATTATATTTATTAATAACATAAAGTTTTAATCATTAATGTACCTCACTACGTGCTTATCATTGTGATGGTCTAAGAGATACAAAAAAAGAGATACAAACAAAAACCGTATCTACCGCGTGCAAGATAAAAGTAAATCTTACAAAATAAGGCGTCGACTCTAAACGACACCCACCGGGTAGGTTAATTTCTGACAATGAAAGAGGAGATTGCCCTAATCTTTCGCCGCAAAACAAACGAAGTGTTAAAGTTGGCCAAATCTCATGAATTTTTACCCGGCCCGGTAAACCTTGAGTTTGGGGGACGAACTGTGTTTGTACACTTATTTTTGCGTATTATAATGTGAGTCGCTAAGCGGCCGGCTGTAAAACTTGACTTTTTAAAGTAAAATTACATCAAGCAGATGCTAATCCTACTTACTTTCGTATTCTTATTTTCAAAAGTCATTTTCGAAATTACTTTTCTACTTGAAGAAAACCAGCAGCTTTAAGTGTCACAAAATTTATATGGGAGGGAGTCAGTGACAGAGTAAATTTAATAAATTGCAAAAAGAATAGAGATAATTGATTCAGAATTGTCGGTGTAAAGTCAGAAAAAATACAGACAAGTTGAAAGCCTCCTCCCTTAGAACATTACTTTTTTTAATGGGTGATAATAAAATGGTAACCCCGCCTGCGGTATCGGTATACACTGGCGGGGTACCAGTGAGGGATGATAGATGAGAATGAAAGCAAGTCAGTTGGCCCATAGTGGCGAAATCATAAAGAATTAATCGAGATGGTTTCCAGGGGAACCGCGTGGAGGTCGATCTGATAGGATATATTGCTAGCTATGGGGTTATTAGATCTCCAATACTAACAATACCTTTAATCTAGGATTAAAGGTATTGTTAGGTATTGCTTAAAATGCTATTGCTTCAAAGCAACTTACTTATGAAATCCTAACTTAACATATAGGATACTTTATATACTAATTCAAGCAGGCAAATCCTCAGGAAACAACAAGTAAACAATAAATATTGCAGATAAAATACAATTTAACACCTGGTACTTTGTAGATAGTTATTTATTAGCATGTAACACTGAGCTGAATATATTCAGAGTCAAGCTTTGACAATCAGCAGAGTGGAACTGCAACGAAGCTTTTGTAGCGCGAAAATTTGTCACACAATTGCTGTAAAATTTAACTTTTTTTTACGAAACTCATACATGTGTTTTACTAGTTATGAAATATATTCATATTTGTTGTGTTTTACAAATCATATATGTATAAAGAGAAAAAAATAGACAAAGGATCTCAGATTACTAACTACTATTAATCTTATAAGGTAGACTGGATATATGGTAGAGATAAAAATCACTGCCTCGCCTTCCGAAGTTTGCAGGTTCATACCCCTCATGATTCAATCTCTAGTATTCATGAGTTTATCTATTCATTTTGGTCTTAATGTATCTTACATATAACACAAGTCTGTATAGAAAAAAGTATGACTATCGCCTATTGTTATATAGTATCCATAATACAAACTTTGCTTAGTTAAGACTAGATGGCGCTGTGTCTAGTGATATTTATTTATTATTGTAGTATAAATACTGGTAAACAGTATAATTAGAGAGACAATTAAATAGTCTGTCAACGATCGTGTATTAAATTGATGCCATGAACAAATACTTAAAACAGTGAACCTTGATACAACTGTATTCGCAACAAAAGATTGCCATTATTCAAAACAAAAATAAGTGTCAGTCGTATTCATAGTTCGTACAAAACAATGCATAATAGTACAAAAGAAACGTTTCAACACAGTTATCTCTAAAAGCTTGTCAAATAGTCTTAAAATATATCCATTGTGATGAGAGTCCGGCGACTTTCTCCACTACATTGAACTTTATATCTTTCAGATTAGAGTTTACAATAAATATATGGCAATACCATTTTGCCATTGCTGTTTGGACCCAGCATAGAATAGGCCGCCCCTTTCCTTTCTTGTGGGTGTCGCAAAAGGCGACTAATGAACTTAATGATCGAGGGATGGGCAGCAGCGCCCCTTTTAAAATATCACCAAAGCCTAACAGCGACTGGCAACTCGCTTGCCGACCGTGGTAACTACTGGCAAAACCCCCCTTATAGGGAAGGCCTATGTTCAGCAGTGGACAGTTAACGACTAATATAATAATACCATTTTACTCTTTTCTAGTAGAAAACGACCATTGGAACATTAATGATATTAGTGGACACAAATATTCACCTTCTTAGTTAGGCAGTGAATTTACAGGGTACAGAGGAATAACACCTGAGTCCTCAGGAATGGCAACGCATGGGGAGTATCATGGGCGAAATAATCTGTTATGTCCATGGTCCTGCTCATGTCTATAGGTGACAGTAACCACTTTCCATCAGGTGGACCGTCAGCTTGTTTGCCATTCTAAGTTGCATAAAAAAACCTTCTATAAATAAGTTCCCGTGTTGTCCCGGCATAGAATAGGCCACCCCTTCCTTTCCCGTGGGTGTCTAATGAGGACTAAGGGAGGGCGAGCGATGGGCAGTAGCGTCCCTCTCAAAACATCTCCAAAGCCTAACTGCGGTTGCCAATCCGCCTACCAAGCGTGGCAACTAATGGCAAACCCCCCCTAAGGAGAGGCTCATGTTTAGCAATGGACAGTTAAAAGCTGATATGATGAGAATAAGTTTATGATCATAATTTGCTTCCGCCCTCTAATTATTTCCTCTAACGTATTCTAATACTATAAAAAAGTTTTATTTAAAAGATAAATTTAAATAATTTTTAAGATTAATAATTTATTTTTTAATTTGTAAGATAAGAAGTAATAGGCAGCATAAAATTGAAATATCATAATCTAAATATATAGTACAGTCTATATATAGTTATACAAAAACATTATCTTCGATTCTACAGCAGCCTAGTAACTACATTTGTAAATACTTAGGTATTTTTTTCTCTATCTGCAACCAAGTTAAACATCAATTTAGCAGGAAAGCTATTTAGGAACATGAAGTTACGCCGGAAATAATTTATACGTATCACACAGAGTAGCTGTATGAAAAATTTCCAACATTACCTTAATACAGTAATGCACTCCACGCCGTGAGGGGCCACCTTTGCTGAATGTAAGAATTACAAGTATATTTTCATGTTTATGAAAGCTTACGTCATGAGTTAGAATTGTATAGTGGTACAAATAATTTAATTTATGAATTTGCCCCTGTAAATAAAAATGCTCATTTGAATTGTAATCATAATTAATAATGAAACCGATATGGATGTAAATTCTATTGGTTCGTTCTAATAAAAAGCAGGCAAAATCAAAGAAAATGTAGGTATACGTAAATGAAAGTACACAAACAAATTAAGAAATTCCTACTCTTTGAAGTTGCTTAAAATAGCGAATCTAAAATTAACAAGCAACCGTACGTAAATAATAAAAAAAAAAAATCAAACAATTTAATGTCTTTATTTATGTTATCTTCAATAATGATAAACAGTGGGATCGTAAGCATTATAGTTTATGTGACCAGTCCATTAAGAAGCACTTAATTTAAAAATAAATAAGTACCGTACAAAAGAGTTACTACAACTTGTTGGAGTTAAGTATTATAAAGTTAGACGTTCACATAATTAGTTCCATCATATTGAGGAATGAGAAACTTCTACACACGAGTACGAGCGAGATTCAATCTTTTAGCAAGGATGGACTTTAAAACTACTTCGTCGAGTGAAAAAGTTAAAATAAAAGTAAAAGGAGTTGATTGATTACTTGTCTATTTAAGTTGTACTCAACTTATGCTATATTGATGTAGATTTTTAAAGCAACTTCTAAAGGAATAGAATTCTCAATTAACCCGTAATTTTTATACTTGATAGCTAAACGTCTAGTATTGTTTTAATAGGTGAAAATGGCATGGTTACCCCGTCTGCGCTATCGGTATACATTGGCGGGGTATCAATGAAAGGTTATAGATAAGGATAAAAAGGCAGTTCAGTTAACTCGTCATGACGAATTTAACGATATATTAGTTACGATAGTTTCCAGAAGGAACCGCGTGGAGGTCGACCTGATAGGGTATATGATTAGCAATGGGAACTAACCTCCCTATTACTAACAATGCCTTCCCCCCAACGTGTAGTATTAATATGCAGGAAGCTATTTTCAATATTAATCGATATTTTTATTCTGAGTAAAATATTCAATTTCACTACTAAAATCCCTTATCATAACACATTTATGAAATAATCCTAATAATTTCAACTTATTATCTCTTCTATTTGCTTTTAACTCTGTATGGAAGAATTTTCTCTCATTTATGTTTAAACCACATTATATAACCGAATTTCTCAGCAAGTAGAATGTACATAATATAGTTTAGTTGCATGTAACCCGTTCCCACGCTACTTTATGTCATATTTTCGCCAATTCTAAAAAAAAATTTTATAATTCTTTCTGAAATGAATCACATTGTATTGTCACTCTATTCTCTTATTATGTCAAAACTTAAATTGTTGTTATATTTGTAGAAATAAAATCTTTAAGTTATTCATTAAAGTGACTTTTAAAAAAAATAGGGCTAAAAATGTAAAAAAATATCGTTAATTACCATACACTCAATTTGTTTATTTTGATTATTTTGTCTTCTTCTCCCCTTATGATTATAAGATTATATGAGAGCTATAAACTTATAATCATAAGGATAATAAATTATAGTATATTAGAGAGCCTTTATAATTCCTAAATGCTTTTTCTTCTGAATATTTTAAGTTTCAAATATCTTTAAATACACTATTACTTTGCAACTCGAGAAAGTACAATCTCGCACAAAACTAAATGCAGCATAAATTCACAATTCCACGTATTATTTCAAAGAAGAAAGTGCGCTTTAGTCTTTTTCCTCGAGGCATATTTTAGCGGCCAGAATAAAACTTGTTGCTCCTTCAACAGAACTGTTTAACGCGGCAGTTCATTCTATTTTTATATAACTAACAACTAATATGCCTGAACTATTTGCAAACTGTAATAATTTTCTTGTTACTTCCTATTATACTTATAAAAGAAACGTTTTAACAAAGATATCATCATCATCATCATCATATCAGCCTTTAACTATCCACTGCTGACAATAAATTTCTCCCTTGTTTTGCTAGTAGTTGCTACGCTTGGCAAGCGTATTGACAACTGCAGTTAGGCTTTAGAGATGTTTTAAGAGGGACGCTGCTGGTCATCCCCTGCCCGCGCCCTGTCCCCCGTCACGGGAAAGGAAGAGGTGGCCTATTTTATGCCGTGACCATGTAGCTATAATAAATATAAATTTGCAACTTATACATGTATCGTATTGGACCATACGATAATATAAATACTTATAAAAAGTTCATTATATCTTTTTATATCGGATATTTAAATAGATTGGTAGATTTGGTACTTTAGCAACAGTATCCAAATTTGTATAATATATCTCAATTATAATGGATGTTAAAATCTTAACTTCATAAAAATTTTATATAAAACATTTAGCCTGTTGTTGTGTGTTGCAACAGTAATCAAGTCTAATAAAACTAGTATATGTAATCACTTTATACAATAATTATTGCCTGTGCGGGCATAAGGTATTTTGTCCACGAACAAAATTCCCCTTTATATAAATACTAACATTTATCAAGACCAAGATAAAAATGACTTACATATTTCTCCACCTCATATAATTTGTGTATACCAATTTTTATAGAGATTGAAATAGTTTAAGAAAACAAACAAAGACACTGTCACATTTATAATATTATTAAAGATATTAGTAAAGTACAAAAATGATATTTCAGTAATTAAATTAAAAAAAATTATTGAAAAATTTCGAAACGGACGGAATTAGGACCCGCACCTTAAAACTAAACCAGTATTCTTAGCAATTGAGCTACCGCTGGACAATGGACTGGACATCCGATCGCATTTCCCTGTATGTTTACCTCGTTATTTCAGCCTTTTTAATCCGACAAATAATGATCCTCGGCGAAAATTTTATTCCGGTCATAATAAAACTTCAATACTGCATGACGCACTCAAAACAAAATAAAAGAACAATTTTGTTCGTAGACAAAACGTCCTCATAGTAAAGATTTTTAAACTTTAACATCAATAGAATACATCCCGCATCCATATCTCACAACCGACGACATACGAGTATCTGAACACGTGCATTTCTATTTACCGACGATCGTGCACGTCGGAAAACACTTCGTTTCGTAGAAGCTCTCAGGAAAATACTTTTTCTAGTAAAATGATATATTGTATCTATTCCTAAGGTATAAAGTAATTCATCATATTTATTTTCATTGTTAGAAAATCCACTGATACAAACTTTTTTTTTATTTGTATGACTAAAATATAATACTAGAATAGTATATGTGTGCGTCAAGTATTGAACAACATCCGTGCCAAACAGCATCATAATAATGGTGTACGAATAAACAGAAGTTCAAACATTTTTACTAAACAAAAAGCAGGAAGAATATTTACATTAACGATTTCATAAAAATATTGCTACATACAAATATGAAAAGAAAATCTTTAATTGAAAAAATTAAAAAAATAACCTTCCACTTTAAAAGAAATTTTGTGTACTTGTCATCAAAAGACCACATATCTACTAAATTTGTACTTTTGAAATATACTATCTGTCAGCAAAAATATCTGTCAAAATATATTTGGACTAAGCTAAGAGAAATGGCATTTTGCTTCTATCCCTTATAATATCAATAGAGGGCACGAAACAACGATAAAATTTACATAAACAAACCCTGAAGTTCGCTCGTAAATTTTTATTTACGTTAAAACACGGGAAAATCTTCAGACATGTAGATTTGATGGTGAGAATTCAAGGAAGATGTGGAAGAAACAACGAAACGGGTTTATTTTAGTTGCATAATTCAACTTAATAAAAAAATGTGCTCACGACTGTAATCCTTAAGGGGGCAGTCAGAGGTATTTACCGACTGTTACCAGTATATATAGAAATTTAATAAATACGAAATATATTATTAGAATACAATGTATATTTTTATTTTCTTAACCGACAACAGCAAATATTGTATGGACAGTATTAATTAAACGTAATTGGTTAACATTAACAAGTAGGTATATTTTAAAAATGAATAATGAAAAAAAAAACAACAAAACTGTAATCCTGAGCATCTCATACTAATATAGCACTTCCAGTTGTCGAGTTAGTATAAAACTATTAGGTTAAATCTTTTTTTGATTTCGACTGCTTTTAAAAAAATATAATATAGAAAATATTAGTTTTATTTCAACCTTTTTAACCATGTATTAATTATATAATTTTCTTATATATGTATTAGTTGCACAGTTTACTTGCTAATTAAACGCATAACGCTCATAAGCTACAGTGTATCAAACACTAACATAAAGCCTTTGATATACTACTGTACCTACACATCACAGGCTGAATAACAAGCTGTTCTAATTTAGTCTGTAGTCAATTAGCCTTTAATAAATGGGTTCGTGTCGCTCCCACTAAGAAATTACATCGAGCAGACTAATTGTAATGCACTGTGGACATCGTCTGTAATAACAGTTATGTAATATAGTTTATGTAGCAAGACTCAATTACTCACTTTCAGTCCACTGCTGGGCAGAGACCTCTCTAGGAGGTATATACTAAATAAATTTTTGTTCCTAGCATTATATTATCACCATATCAGCCGTTAACTGGTCACTGCTGAACATAGGCCTTCCCTATAAGAAGAGATTTCCTAGTAGTTTGGCAGGCGGGTTGGCAACCGCAGTTAACCTTTGGTGATGGGGGGGAAAGGGATTGTTAGTAATGGGGACTAAGAACCAGGTCGACCTCCTCTCGGTTCTCCCTGGAAAATATCATGATTAATTCTTGATGAATTCATCATGATGAGCTAACTGGCCTGTTTTCATTCTCATCTATCACCCTTCACTGGTGCTCCGCCAGCGTATCCCGTTAGCGCAGGCGGGGTTACCATACCATTTTCACCCATCAAAAAAACAACCTTTGGTGATGTTTTAGGAGGGACACTTCCTAGCATTTGTATGCGTGTTGTTTACATAACAGTGTTTATGTACCTAGTATATAGTATCTCTTGCGTATAAATTTTTGTAAATTATAAATGGGGAAAATTTATATTTTTTTGTAAATTATAGAGGACTGTATGTGTGTGTCACTCTCTCTTTCCCTTTCGCTCTCTCCCTCTCTCTTTCTCACTTTGTGTATGCATATTTGTGTGGTTGTGTGTGTGTATGTGTCCATAATCTAATCATAGTGCTAAAACATTTAGGGTTTTCCAAGATATGTTGAACTTTGTTAAACTTAGAACATGCAAACCACGTACTATAAGTAAATGTTTAATTATTTTCTAATATAGTGAAACAAAGCAACTTCAAAGTGGATACACAAACTTCTAATGCATGAGACAGGGTCTCAACGTCGCCTCGAGCTTTCTGAAAGTACAAAAGCTTATTATAAACGCCTCAGAAACCAACTAAATTCAATTTATCTTATATAAAGACGCTGAGATTATAAGGGCTCTTAGTCTAAATAATTCGACATGGTATTTTATTTACATGAGTACATACAAAATTTTTTTTTTCGAAATAGTTGAATATTACTTATCTATATCAGAAACATTTGTATATTGTATATATATTCTTTATTGCACTTGTAAATTACATTGTTAATGCATTTATAAATATTGTGAGCAAGGGCAAGGGACTCTCTTGCAGTCAACGCAAAACACAAAGCAGTGGGCAGCTGAAGTGCTACAACTATTAATATTTAAAATTCATAAACAAATATACAGTTAAATAATATATTAAAATATATAATAACATATAACATATTATATAAATACATATACTCTAAATAAGTATAATACCTACCTACTTATATAATAAATGTTAAAATAAATAAATATACTACCTACATTAGAAATTTAGTTTAATGATTTTAAGGTTTAATTAGAAAAATTAAGTATTGAGATTGTGACTCAAGAGAAAGAAAATGTAATTTGAATTTACATTTTATTTAGGATTTGTTGAAGAATTTATTTCAAACGAAACGAAACCAGAGTCAGAGAGCAAGAATAGATAAAAACATATCGTATTCGTTATTCAAAAATTTTCCTTATAATCAATGTCGACATTATATTGATGTATTTGTTTAATGGATAACAATGGAATTGTAAACCTGTCTGCGTTCACGGTATACGCTGGCGGGATACCAGTAAGGAATCAGTTAGGCCATCGTGATGAATACACCTGAAATGCAGCACGATGGTATCAGGAAGTCGATCTGCCAGAACATACAGCTACGGAGCGGGTAGTCCGCATTACTAACAATCCCCCCCCTGTATTGATGTTACTAGTTAGGTATTAGATATATAATGTAATAACACATACCCGCGTCTTCGCCAGCATGTATATTTACTGACCATGATAAAAATATCCCATATTCTTCACCGTCCCATATATAACGGAAACCCGTAATAGTATTTGACAATATTCTCCAAGGAACATGAGTTGATACACGACAACATTTTTAACCTGTCAAACTAAATAGATCACGTGATCGCGCAGTTTATGAAGGATCAATTTGTTTTGTGTTTTTTGGGAAACGTTTATACTGTTTCATAGTTTCGAATACGTACCCTTTATATTAAAACAAATAAATCAAAACTCAATAATCCAAAAAAGAAATCAACATGGAAACTCACTACTAACTCATCGATTAAACATACCGTGTTAGTATGGTAGACTCAAAATTTTGGTTTTCAAGCCATGTTTTTTTGGTTAAAATGCTGGTAAAATACTCTCTGTGTTTTACCAGCGAAACAACAAAATAATGCTGGCCCTGTATATGTATGTGTGCGCTTGCGAGACTGTGTTTTGTGTGAATCTCATCGTCACGACAATACATTAGCGTCTTATAGGAGATTCATACAACCTATTATTACCATCTTGGCTTTGCAACTTGATATAAAATTCTAAATAGTTTTTTTATGCTGAAGTTGAAAAGATCAGTGTATCCTTTTAACGTCACCACAAAAATAGTACTTATTTCACACTCTCACACACACATACTTATAAACACACAAAATACATTAAAGTCCCTTCTTGAAATATGTACATTACAATCCTATCTTTTTTAGTCAGATACATATTTTTAGAGAAACGCCTACACACAAACCAAAATATGTGACACCTATATTTGACATCTTAAACGAAGGTGACACCTTTGACACGTACCTCAATTAAAGCGAAACTGAGGTTCTGGAAAATTGAGTGATTTAGTACGAAGATATCCTCGTCAGTTGGTGTTAAAATTGATGAGATTTTATTATAGAAACATAAAATACATTATTTATACATATAAAGGAAAAGGGCGACTGAAGAAAAGGTGAATAGACTGTGTGAAAGATGATATGCTTAAAAGATAGGCGAGCCCAGAAATGACAATTGATAGGGATTTGTGGAAAAAGAAGACTAATACTGCGCTGATCTCAAAAAAATGGGAAAAGTCATGGCTGTAATTTGATGGTAAATTATAATATGGAATTTGGTATATTGGTAGTGTTTTGGTTACTAGAAATTTCAGAAATTGAAATCGATACAATTTTTGTTGTCGGGTAGATGAAATATCTACTTCAGATTATTACTACATCACCTGTAATATTTTATTTCAATATTATAATTATAAAGCTTATTAATTACAAATATGACATTGTCACTAAAATATGTTAAACATAAAGACTTCGTATTTCGTACGAATTTTAATATAAAATCCAGTCGGAATGAACATACGAAATTTTCCCGTCGTCTGCTTTATTAATTTTGCGTGGCCATTATAATTCCTCTCGACTCTTCCTCCACTCCACAAACAATTTCGCTCAAATACGGCATAATATTGAAATTCACCTGCAATTTTCTTCATTCAACACAATTTAACGTAATTGTTATTTAGTAATAATACTAATAATATTTAATTTGCTTGTTTATTATAATAATAGTTACATATGATACTGGCATAAGTATAATCCTCGTAATTACAATTATTTCTTACGAATACACTACAAATTACATAAAAATACATTTTTTTTTTACAACACAGGGGGCAAACGAGCATGCGGCTCACCTGATGGTAAGTGACTACCGCCGCCTATGATCACCCACAATATCAGCGGCATTGCAGGTGTGCAACATCAAAGTAAAATCCAAAATACCTCTAAGTTTTAAGACGAAGGTCTTTTATCAGTGCGTGTTACCAGTCACGACCTACGAAATGAAAACATGGTCCTACACGGTGGCCCGTATGCAAAAGCTTCAAGTTACTCAGCGAGCATGAAGAGAATGTTTGGAATTTCTTTGCATAATCCGAAATGAGGATATTCCCAGAAAAACCAAAGTGACTGACACAATCTGAAGGATAAGCAAACTGAAATGGCAATGGACTAATCACTTGAAGGTGGCTTGAAGTACTGACAACCGATGGGGAAGAAACGTTCTTTAGTGGCGACCTTGTACGGGCCAACACAATATATCGTCATAGTCGTAGAATACTGACGGATCTGACGAATATTACATATAAAGTTCCGTCAGTATTCTACGACTATGACGATGTGATGACGACCCGAGATGGAGTGACGATCTCAAATGTATTGTAAGGAGTCAGTAGATTCAGGTGGCTCTGGGCCGTTTATGGGGCAGTCTATGGGGTAGACCTATGTTCAATAGTGGACAGTTAATGACTGATATGGTAAGATATAGTAATGACAGATAACGACTAATATGATGATAATGATGACACCGCAAATTGTTAACTTTTTTATATGATACAGGTTAGATTATGTTCCTTTTTATTTTTAAATAATTATATTTTTCTTAAATCATTACTGTGTTAGTAATTTTGTTTGATTGTCCAAACCTATTTTCTTATTTCATAAAGTGAGATTGATGTAGCGCAATAAATAAATTAGTACCATACCCAGACAATAAATTAGGTTTAGAAGTAGATTTTTTTAACGAAATATGAAATTTATATGAATTAAGGTTACCTACACTTACAGATGGGCAAAGCACCGGGTTTAAACCCGGTGCTTTGGTAAAAACCCAATAAACACCCATAAACTCCCATAATCACCCAAAAAAATAGGTTTTTACGTATTTTTTTGAAAATATGTAAGTAATACCAATAAATTATTTTTATAAATTGTATTGATCAATTCTACAATATTAAATAAAACGTTAACTAATAATATTTCAGGAAATTTTAAAAATCTATATATAATAAAATGAAAGTAATTAATTTTCAGTGTTTTCATGTTGCAGTTGATCAACATGTTGGCCTTTTGCTTCCCGTAGATACTTTAAAATTTCTTCATAACACCTCGTTCGCACACATGGCCGTATATATTTAAATTCTTGAGCCACTAACAGTCCGAAATACTCATTTCTTTTATCCTCTTCTCCATAAATTAAGCATTTAGAACAGTTTGTTTCTTCTTTCAGTAAATTTTCTTTTACTTTATCCTCGTTTTTTTTCTTTGTTGCGACGACGCTGGGTAAATCATCTGGACACTGGGTCTCACTATCGCCAAATATATTTGGAGATCGGCTTCGGCTACGGCTTGGCAGACATTTTTTTCTTTCTACAATTTTAAATTAAATTTATTAGAATAAATGCTTCGAACACACGCGATCTAAGTACCTTTTGTGTTTATTATACCTTACCTACCTAGGTATAAAAAGAGTACTTACGTAGATTTTCTTTTATTAACTGTTTTATACGAAGATCTTGATCTCTCAAATTAGCATCCATTTTACTTCCAGTGATTATCAACTAAATTAATAATCCACAAAGTATTAAATAACGTTTTTATGAAATATTTAGCACAAAAACAATACCCTTTAAATATCGATCGTCAGTAACTGTGGCTGACTTACCTATATTCTAGCAAGCAGGACTGCCAGATGTGAAGGGGAAAACCCCAATAAATTGTTGCATGTGACTGATGATGTGAGCATGTTCGTTTCATAATAAAAATGTTGCCAGGTAACCAAAAAGTCGTATGTTTTTGTGCGAATTACGATCATAATCTTTACGATCGTACATTAAAAAATAGACAAATAATAGTATGAGTACGATTTAAATCGTATATCTGTCAACCCTGCTAGCAAGACAGCGACAAAATCACGTTGCATAACAATGTAGCCCAAGCTTATATCTTATGAAATATACGGAAGAGATACGGACTTAGAAAAAACAGAAATGTTGTTCTTTGTGGAAGTCATTGATGAAATTCTATGTATTTTAGCCCGCAAACTTTCTTCAAACAAAAACAGCGCCATCTAGTATCGAGTTCTGTAATTATCTCTTTGTTTATGGATTTGAAGTAAGACCGCCACGCATGCAATACATTATGACTGGGGATTCCCCTATTCGTCGACGCTGAATATGAGGCGACGACAATCACTGTCAAACGTGTTCACTATTACTCTGACTCTGGTAACGTGACTTCCTGGTAACGTGTTAGGTAGGAAAAGCAGTAAAAAAGTGCATATTAAGGGAGCAGATTTGAAATAATATTTATACTTAACAAGAAATAATTAAAGGTAAGTGGATTTTTGAATGATACAATTATATCATGATCACTTAACAATTTTAACTTAAAATTAGATGTATTATTACAAGCTTTTATTTAGCTTGCGTTATGTAAATAAAAGTATGTAGGTATGTTCGTATGTTGATGCAATTATCCTCAATCCTCAACCGACTGGGATAAAATTTTCCATACACGTTTATTTTGGATGATAGTGCATAGTTAGCTGAGAGTCGTCATTGGATAATAATGGTGGATAGCCTAAGATGTGTACTAGATATTTATTTTTAACATAATATGCGTAAGTACCTAATCGAATTAAAGAAGTTGCTGAGAAAAATACAGAACAATACGATAATAAACTAGCGTCTGCGTTTAATCCTCCGAGGAGATGTAATTTTACAAAGGTTTTTTGTATTTATTTTATTATTTTTTTAATAAATTTATTGTAAATAACAAGAAATAATCATTGTAAAAAAATAGGCACTCTATTGTTGAATTTTCGTCAGACCAACTAATCATCGTTCATTTTTTTAGGTTCAATGGGGAGACCTAAAGATTTACGCATATGGGAGCACTACCGTACTTTACCAAACAAGTCTGTTTCTTGCAAGCTTTGTAATAAGGTCTACAAATTCAGTAATGCTGCCAAAATGCTTCAACATCTTATCACTTGTCCAAAATCTCCAGAAACATTAAAAGACTCTATGAAACTTATAAAAGATAGCTCGTCCAAAACCAAAATGTCTGGACTGTCAGAGATAGAGACAAATGATTCTTTTATAAGCCCCTCGTCGTCTGCTAACACTACAATAAATGCTGAGTTTCAAGACACCGATGATCATATAAAAACAGAATTAGCGAGAGCTATATTTGTAACAGGGACGCCATTATCGATGGTGCAACATCCTTTATGGATACAATTTTTCGAAAAATTGCAACCAAAATTTAAAATACCTTCACGTAAAGCTTTAGCGACAAAATACTTAGATAAAATATATAGAGAAATGCGTTTTGAGTTAAATGAGGAACTAAATGCTTGTAGTTACTTACACCTTCAGTGCGATGGCTGGTCTAATTTAAGAAATGAAGGAATAATAAACTTTCTTATATCAAAACCTCAACCTGCATACGTTAAAAGTTTGAATACAGAAAGTAATCCTCACACTAGTGAATACCTTAGCCAAGAAGTTGAAAAAGTAATGAAAGTGTATGGAGCAAATAAGTTTCTTGTACTTATTGGCGATAACGCTAGAAATATACAAAAGGCATTCGAATTAACAAAACTCAAATATCCACATGTTGTTCCTCTCGGTTGCTGTGCACATATCCTTAACTTGTTGTGCCAAGATATTGTAAAGATACAAGAAGTAACTGTGTTTATTATGCAAGCCATAAATATAATAAAAACTATTAAAAGGAGTCAACGATTAAGTTCCTTGTTGATAAAATCAAGGCAGGGTGAAGATTCTACACAAACACTAAAATTGCCTTGTGCTACAAGATGGGGAAGTCATGTTACTTCGTTAAAAAGTTTGAAAGCAAATAAGATAGCTTTGCAAATATTAACAGTTAGAGAAGATGTGGTAATTTCAAGAGATATTAAAGATTTAATTCTAAGTGATGATTTCTGGACGAAGACAGGGGAATGTATAAGTATTTTGGAACCAGTCACTGAAAGCATATTTTACTTAGAGAGCGACCAGAATCGTTTGCATCGCACATACATTACATTTAGAGATGTACAAGCTAAGATACGTTTTGCATTAAATGAGATTTCGACATTGAGCGAAGAAAGCAAACAGCAGATTCTAACATCAGTATCTTCAAGATGCAATATGGCAATGAGGCCAATACATTTTGCAGCATATATTCTAGACCCCAGGACTCTAGGAGTCGAACTTACTCAAGAGGAAGAACTTAAGGGTATGAAGTTTATCTACAATTTAAGCCAACACTTAAGTTTGTCAAATGTAATGGCAGATTTGGCGTGTTATAAAGCTAAAGAAAACTTTTGGGCCAGAGGATTTGTATGGAGCTCATTAGATAGCATTGAGCCCCTAATATGGTGGAAAGGTATTTGTGGTTCCACTGAGTTAAGCAAAGTAGCGATTCGTATTCTATCAGCTCCCTGTACTTCGGCAGCCACTGAGCGTTCCTTTAGTATCCAAGGCTACATACATAATAACAAAAGAAATCGACTTACAACTGAAAGAACTGAAAAAATTTCATTCATTTGTTATAACTGGAATCTTAAACATAAAGCTGAATGCGAGGACATTCAGTTTAATGAAGAAAATACCTTAGAAGCTTTCATTGAGCAAGTAAATGAACATAACAGTTTAGACGAAATAGAGCCTATCGAACCTATACAATTCATCGCTTGTAATAACTCTGAATCTGACAGTGATTGACTGTAGTTTTACATTTTACTTTCATCTCTTTCTTAATAAACTCAAAATCAAATTAAAAGTTTTTTATTCTGTAGGCTGCATAATAATATTGTCTATGTCCAGTATAGTGGACGTCTTGCGGCTGAGATGACGATGATGAAGTACAAAATCATAAACACCCAAAAATTTGGGTGTTTATGGGGTTTAAACCCAATAAACCCAAAACACCCGGTTTTTACCCACCAGACTTTAAACCCACCCAGGTGGATTGCCCATCTCTACCTACACTGCATCTTCAGATATAAACCTACATATATATATATATATATATATATATATATATATATATATATATATATATATATATATACCTATAGTAAAAAGCTTCATATGAATTTAAATAACTATGTTAAGGTATACATTTAATTCATTGAAAGAAATACGTGTAAATAAATAATAATAAGAAAAAAACACTGCTTTAGAGAAAAATATTCTTTTGTATTTTAGTTAGGCGTGTGGTCCCAACATAGAATGTACCATCTCTTTCCGTGAGTGTTATAAGAGGCAAGGGAACTTGATGGTCGAGAGATGGGCAGCAGCGTCCCTTTTAAAACGTCATCAAAAGTCTTACTGCGTTTGCCAACCCGTCTATCAAGCGTGGCAACTACTAGCAAAACCCCCCTTATGAGAGAGGCCTATATTCAGCAGTGGACTGTTAATGACTGATATGACGATGATAACGATGATTTAATTTCAGTAAGTAAATCAGTTAAGAATCAAGAAAATGTTCATATAAAAACACGAAAAAAAAACCAGTTCCTTCCTTTGTTAATGTCGCATTGTAATTTGAATATTACAGTGTAAAGTACTCTTTTCTTTCGATTCTTTTGTTGAAAGGAAATAACGTATACGTCTTCGGAACAACTTTCATCATTCACGGCGATGATTGCGAGACCTGACTCTTAAGAGCGTTCGGTTTCTTTTCAGTCGTAAAAAGTTTTGTATTTCGGTAGCAGAACTCGTTGTTTCCTCCGGGTAATTGGCGAGTCGGAGAGAGCTGAAGGGTTCCCAAAGTCGCTTGACACAGATCCCGCTGCAATTCAGCGCTGGAAATGTTTATTTCGGATAATACTCGTACTACTACCACTGTACCCAATTTAAAGTTGACGTGTGTATGGTTTTATTTTGATAATAAAACAAAAATAATAAACACATAACTGTAATATCGGGTGTAATAGTCATAAGTTGTTATTTCTCTAATGCGTGTAAACATTATTTTCCATCGTTGGAAGATGATTATACAATACACACCAATATATAGAAAAAAAAAAACAATTATTATTTATGACGTACTAATTATTTACTTTATCTACGGTATAAGTAAGTAAAATTGTGTTCCACAAAACCGACTTCAATTGAAGCAAAACCAGTTATTTTGATTAACGAAACTACTGAACTGATTTTGATAAAACTTCTATAGGACTAATCTGTAAGGATTTACACCTTACAGATTAGTTACTTTAGTTCCTTTCAAACAAGAAAAAAATAATTCTAAGACAGTTTAACAGTTTGACAGTTAACTAACGGTGTTATATTTGTTACAAACATAAAAAAAAAAAAACAAATTGAGAACTTCCTTCTTTTAAAGCCGATTTATAAATAACAAACACTAATACATACTGAGTATCCATCTACTATTTTCATTTACGTATCTATATGTCTTTACTATGACTATATAGTAATCATTAATAATAATATAATAATAATGTAATTTATGTCTCTATAAATTTATTGTCAATTTACAGACAAACCTCAATTTAATTCTATACAATAGTACATTGATAAAATGTCGAACCTAAATTTGATTTCATATTTAATATAATATTCATTAAACCGCTTTATACAAGTCTATTTGAAATAGTACTTTAATATTTTAATCACGTTTCCATTGATTAGCACATTAATGAAGTTCGTTAGGCAGAATTTGAGCTACAAAGCAGCTGAAAGGCTAATTAATACAATATATATTCTAATTATTATCATCGACTATTGGACTTCTATGAAAATAGACAACGTGGAAAACTTTTTTCTCTCCTTCTACAGATAGGTTCATTAAACAAAACAAATAAAAAAATATAATATTTTCAATATATCCTTTCTCTAATTAATCTAAAAATACACAACCTAAATTCCTGCATTTCGAATGCTAAAATTTTTAATAATAAAGCAGGAATGTCTTATGAGATTGAAAGAATTTACTGAGATTCCTATGGGAACTGGGACAACGGATTCCGTGCGAGCGAATATGGTAAACATCTAGTAGTATAATATACCAATTATCATAGACAAGTGCCAGAGAAACCCAATTAATATTTGTGAATTTATGCCTAAAGTGTAATTCAGAACAATCAGCCAGTGATGCACATTAATGAATTCATATTATTGGCATAGTTTAATATGCAGATTCTAAAAATCCTATAACTTTTAGACTTTGTTTATTGATAGAAGTGAAAAATGTGATTTTTAAATCACAATGACATCACGTATATGTTTGGGCTAGTTTAATGGTGATAATCCGATACCGGTTGCATCGCACGGCTTAAAGGTCATTTTACCACACAAAAGAGTGCTGTCGCATAGTACCTGAACGCAACTACGTCCAAATTTATAAAAAAAAAGTAATATTCCAGACAATTTATCATATTGAAGACTAGGCAGCATGGTCTCCGACCTTAGCCTGTTCCACAACGGAACAAACGTACTAAAAAAAAAGAAAAAAAGTAATATGGCGTTGGCGTGAAAAGTGATCATGAGTTGTTAGCAGCATACGCTCTGTTTTGTGTATTTGTTTTATAATAAAGGACGTCTAAGTGAAATTCATAGTTTGCTACGACATGGTTTTGTGTGCAACTTATTATATTTAATAATAAGACTAAGTTTCTATTAATGAAAAACTGATATGTGTGTCATGGACATGTGAAGTACCCGACATCACGCCACCCTATACAAATACAACATTTATGCGTGCTCCGGAGCCCGTGAGGATCCTTAGCTGCGCCGTGGAGAAAGACAGTAAACCCAGGAGGCAGGTGAACCAGCACATCACAGAGGTACGATTAATTTAAGTTGTTGCGAACTGCATACCGGTCTAGGAAAGTCATCGTTAACCGCCCTCTCTGCCGACCCTTGGACTTTTAGTTTTTCGCCCACACATGTAATAAGTTCCTCAAAAATCACTATAAATAACATAACACGAATTTTATCATATTCCTTGACTTATATCATAATATAGGATGGTTTTCTTCTGTTTAGAACCGTTTATTATTTTTATTTAACTGTCATTGACTAAATAATTGGTATTCTGAAATAACAAAATTTAGCTACCAATATCATTTGCTACTTCATTAAAAGGAGGAGACTGATACAACAACTCGGTATATAAGCGTTATTTTTTCTAAAATTCTTTGAAATACTTTTTTTTTTCATTGTAACACTGCTACCTAACAAATTTGTTAATATGCCTACATTTCAATTTGAAGTATGTAACACTAGAAAGACAGGATATAGATCTCAGAAGTTATAATACTTGTGGGTTATCATATGAATCATAATATAGTTTGTAATTTAATAATTATTTATGTCTATAGAAAACGATTAACGCTTTCCATCAGATGTGTAAAAAACAATCACCATTAGGTTGTATCGTGAGGTAAATCACGCACTTCTGAAAGTTAGTACATACTAATATATGTTTGTGAATAAATTATATTTTAACACATTAAAACTGAGGAAGGATCAAAGAAATGATTGCCGCTGTAATGCAATGTGTCCAAACACAACTGAAGTACACAACAGACTAGATTATCCATTTTAAGACCGACCACTTTGAACTCAAGGGACTAATACTGCTATGATATCTGCGCTGCCACTAGACGTACTTTGTTCTTATGAGAAAAACTACAAACACAAGTATTCTAATACAAAAAAGGTTCTAAGTAAATCTGGCGTCATTTTCGACTAGTGACATTTTATACGGGCACGGTATATGTCACTATATAGCTGAATAGTATCGCTATAAAATCGTGCTTTTTTTATACTACTATGATGACAAATAATCAAATGGCTCGTCTGATGGTAAACAGTGACCATAGTCTATATACTTCCTTATATAAAAGTACTCCATTCATGTACTTTATATATTATTATATATACCTTATTTTATTGATAATGAATATTATTTACTATTCTATTGTAACGGTATAATCGTACCGCCATGATATAACAGAAAAAAACCACTTTTAATAAATTTACAGAAATTTGCACACGAACATGCACGGTCACGACCGTGATATTCTTGGAGAAAATTGAAGGCATGTTCAGGCAATTGCTTAGCAGCGTTTTCAAAGGCGATTTTTTTTATCCAAATCCTCTCTCTTTTTTTATTAATATTATAAATGTAAACGCTTGTAATCATTAATGGATAAGTGTATAAATAAATGTTTGTTACTCTTTCACGCAAAAAACTATTACATCATTTTGAATAAAATTTGGTACACGGTATATCCTAACTCAGCGCATAGATACTTCATGTATTGATTTACTCGGGTGAAGCCATGAGATACAGCTAGTTTCAAATATGTTTTCACCAAATCAATACAATTTTCATCACTTTTACCCAATCACACACTCCTGTTGGTTTTCACTATATCATACCATGTAAATAACCACTATTCGTACGACGACGAAAATATTTCATATTTCTTCCTTTTTGTTGGTACAATATTCTGTAGAATTATAATAATTATATACTGTTATTATATAATTATTATTATAATAATTATATACTGTTATATAATTTACCCGAACTGTCAAAAAAATTACCCAAACTAATCCATATCTATTTTATTATTCTCGAAACATTTTTTCAATAATTTCATTCCTCTAAAATTTACGGGTAAATACTTTATCTACCAACACAGTTATTTAGAAACAATAATACGAATTTTTTTTTAAAACGGGAGCAAACGAACATGTGAATCCCCTGATGGTAAGTGACTATCGTTCCTTTGATCACCCGCAACACCAGAGGCATTGCAGGTATGCTGCCGGCCAAATAAAATTTTATAAATTATAAAAGGGCTTTATTACTAATTCTTACACGCATTAATATACAAAAAGGTACATAATATATTCCTTATATAGTGTACATTACGAATACTTGTAAAACATTAATATTAAGTTAAACATGACATTTGCTTGTGTAAATGTCACTACAATCTATTTCACTACCACATGTTTTACGTTACATATATATTGATAGAACAAGGAGGTATATTAACTCCAGTTAATAAAATATTATTCTCCTACATTGCTAGCTTTATACCCATTTCAAACATTATTAATGAATTTATTTCTTTTGTTTCAGTAACGACAAATATCACAAATGAGCTTCGTTGATTGTAAGTAAAAGTAACCATTCAAACTATTTCTTATTATTCAGCGATAATTAAAAAAAGTTTGTTTGAAAACACTTTAAAAATAAACTTTTATAATTTAAGCCGTCATCTTGAATCGGCGGCCATGTTGAATTTGATGAGTTTAGTCACTGTCGCTTTAACCTTTTTTTTTACTCTTCAAGCCCTTTTATTTGATGGTAAAAAAAGGAAATTCAAAAAATCCATGACCCGCCATCTTGTATCGGCGGCCATTTTGAAAATATTACAGTGTTGAATATTGCCTACTGTTTTGTCACTAACACGAAAAATATATGGTCAGTCGAATGTAAAGAGGTGGTTCTAATTCAGCTTGCAAGATTTGACCTAAACAAAAAAGGTACAATGTAAGTTAAATAAAAGCTTATAAGTGAGAAAGAGCAAGATGTAACTTTAAATTAAACATCTATTTGTCATAAAATGAGGTATCATTTCTTGGAATATTGTAAAACATAAATTACTCCTTTTCAGAGTCACGACAGTAAAATATTTCCGTGGAAATATTTAAATATTTAACGAAGATCAATGTTAATATTATCTTTGATTAATTTTTGTAATTATCTACTACTGTAATATACTCAAATATCACCCATTTTTTTAATGAGTGAAAATGAAATAATGATACCTTGTGCTTTATCGGTATGCACTGGCGGGGCACCAGAGTGGGATGACAGGTGGTGATGAAGCAGGTCGGTTAGCCCATCGTGGTTAATAATTGTAAATTCGCTTCCGATTCCAAGGGGAACCGCATGGAGTTCACCTTAATTTGCCGAATGAGGTATTGCTATCAATGGGGCATCTAGACCCCCTTACTGACAATCCATTTCTCTCCTAACTTCTTCCATATTCTACCTGACACAAAATATATATAAATATCCATATTAATATCTAATATCATTATACGGACCTGAATCAGTGTACTGAATCACGGAAAAAAACATTTGTTATTTCTTACCAAGCATGCCACCTACTGGCAAAACCCCCTAGGGAGAGACTTATGTTCAGCAGTGGACAATTAAAGCCTGATGATATGATGATAATGATTTCTTACCATAAAATATGAATAAATTTCGAGCCAAATATCTATTCTAAGAAAAATATCAAGATCATTAATCACACTTCACTAAACACAACAATTGTAGAACAAATTGACTTGAACCTAGATTTCGATAAAATTTTTTAGGCACAGTTATTCCATTTATTGATCAACGAAGAATAATGATACCGGTCTCGATGGAAGACAGTGCAAAATATAAAAGCCTAAAAAATATACTTCTCGTAGAAGGACATTGCTAAAAGATTACTTCATCAAAGAGAATTTTATTTGTATAACAAGACGAGAACAAGTCTCGACAAGTTGGATATTTTTCTTTATTTGCTTTAATGAAACTCTACGCTTTTTAAATGAGTTTTTGTACTAAAATGTATTTTGATGCTATGTTTCAAGGTTTAGAATTCCGTACGTAATTCGTAACATACATTATAAAGAGCGTCAACTTTATTATTTGACGCCCAACGAGGTGTAACGACGCAATGCGAATTTGTGAGCCATCGCGCGAAAACGCACGTATTCGCACGTCCAGATCTTGATGATAGAATAAATTGATCTGAGTCCATCCAATATCGTTGACGTTTGATACGTCAATTCGCTGGACTCCGATCGCTCGACCACGCGTGAATATTTTTATGTCTTACTGGTCACCCGCTTCATACGGATGAACAATTTTTTTTACTTTTCGATAAAGTTTTTCAAGTATTTTCTTTTCTACAGACGTTATCCGGACAATACAACAAAATGCTAAATTAGTGCAGCCGTTCTGAGACAATTCGCTTACATACATTTAATAACTGATTTTTATTTACGAGTATATAAATAAACAATATTTGCTTATATAAATATGGACAATATTTAATAGAAATATACTCAATATATTAAGAAAACAAACAATAAGTATGCATAGCGACGCGTAAGCGACGCAACTCAATGCCAATATTACTCGTATATTTGAATGGTTTTGTCTACACATTTACTTGTTTCATCGTCCTGCTGATCTTTTCCCTTTAATTATGGTCATCATCTCAATAATCTCTCATACCTCTAACATTCATTTTCACACAACTTATCGATCTTTTTTTACGCTTACTCTTTCCTTCTATTTATCCAAAGTTTAGATATATAGATACATGGATAGTATATTTATACTACTTACATCACAAAAATAACGATAATATGTCAATGCGTTTTTTTTATTAATGGCTGATTTAATAAGGATAGTTCTTATACACATATGTTTGAAATCAGAACAAATTTAGTAACTTAAATCAATCAACTAAAGATATTATAATCCTGGATTAAGTTTTAACAGAAGACGTATTGACATTCCTAACTGCACACCTGCAATGCCGCTGGTGTTGTGGGTGATCATGGGCGGCGGTAGTCACTTACCATCAGGTGAGCCGCATGCTCGTTTGCCCCTTGTGTTGTAAAAAAAAAACATTCCTAACTAATTTCTAATAACAAATAATAAAGTGATTTCATTTTTATTAATAAAAATGTTTTATTAATAAAATGTACAATAGACTAGCGTTTGATCCGGTCGAATATTTTCATTATTAAGGTGCCGGATAAAATATCATAATTACTTCATCCATTAAGATTGAATAGAATACATATTAACATTTTTAATTAATATATAATAATAAATTATAAAGTGATACTTAAATATTTGTTTTTACTATTAATAATAAAAATGTAAAAAAAATTGGCGTTTGATCCCGTGGAATATTTTTATTTTTAAGGTGCCCGATAAAATAATCACTTCATCCGTTTTAATTTAGATATACAGCTATATGTATTATATTTTTAACGTATAACGTTTTGAAGAGGGTCGTTAAGGCAATAAATTTTATTGTAACGAGGGTTTTATTATGTCCGACCGGTACGCACTCTGTACCAGATGGCAATTAACTTACCAACCACCTTAGACTGCTTTTTTAATCAACAAAAACCCAATTAAAACAGGCTTCAGCTTTTGTCTATAGACATACATATAATATTGTCTTAACATTATTCAATAATTTACCTACACCAGTACCAGTAAAACGAAGAAACTAAGAACCTTTTATTAAGATGCTTTTCATATTTGGTTGCGCATAGCAACAGTTTTTGGAGTTTTGATTCTAAATAAATAAGTATTTTTTTCAATGGAATAGTAACCCTATTTGCGCTAATGGTATACGCTGGTGGGACACCAGTGAAGGATGATAGGTAAGATGAAAAGGCAGGTCACTTAGCCCACCGTAAAGAATACGCCAAGAATTCAGCACGATGATTTTCAGGGGAAACCACGTGGAGGTCGTCCTGACAGGGTAAATTGCTAGCAATGAGACTAGTTGTTCGCATTATTAGCAATCCTCTCTCCCCGATAAATAAGAGTTTGGAATATCTTTTTATTTCCTGAATGTGTAGATAGATTTCTTATCTTAAAGACGGTATTTATCCTTGCGCAACTCAAAGCGTGAAACCTAAACTTAAAACTCATTATTCTATAATAGTCCTCTTAAAGATGAAATAAAGTAATTTAAAAAACATAGACATGATTTTGTAGACTTCGGGAAACCGTTATGTGTTTTCATCAACACATTACAGGTCCTAAGGCCGTCACAATGAATTCTATGATGCCATGATGCTGTTCATGACACTTTCCATCAACAGGCTAACAGATAGTGGAAAGTGAAAATTTGTAAATATTTTCAGATATTTGCATATATTTTAATCACAAATTAATGGATTAATTTGAATGAAATACGTATAAAGATGGGCATATCCTGAATTAAAATATAGAATACTCTTTATATTAATGCATGTAAACAAAACTACAAGACACAGTTAGTTTATAACATTAGTAGGAAGCGGGACATTTATATATTTCTTCGTGTTCTTATCTCCTTTGTAAGCAAAATAATATCTTGGCAACATAATCTAATATCCTGAATATATCCGTAGAACTCAAGTTAGAGATACTATTTACAATTCTCTATGGCCTGAGATTTATTGTTTCACATTTTTCTTGTGCTTATCTTTTTTACTGTTGAAGGATAAAAATATACATTATCTGTGCGTACTCTCGTACTTTATGGTGTCATATTTCACTCTACATAATGATGTAGGCCTGTATTTTGAAATTAGAATAAATGTCGATTATGTACGATAATGTTTATAATATAAACATACCAGGTGAATGTTAGTTACAATTAAATAAAAGTTGATCTGATGGAAATAAGGTAGGCTAAGTATTATTATCTAAACTGAACCTCCACTAATACAACCTGCTCCTTACACTGTTACGGTATAAATTTAATTCCTTACACTAACAGTATAAGGAATTAAATTTATACCGTATTAGAGGCTCTTATTTTAATAATTTTTTTATTATTTATTATTATTATTAAAATTTTTTAGAAATATTTTTTGAGAAAAAATTTTAGTGCCAGATTTTTGTTATATAATGATCCATTGCTAATATCTTAATAACATTTATACTATGTATTCCTACATCAGAAGTTAGAACTATTCGTTAATTTTCCAAAACAATATTAATATGTATTTCAATATTACCAAATGATTATTCCGATTGTTTTTTTTTTTTTACAACACTGGGGGCAAACGAGCGTGCAGCTCACCTGATGTTAAGTGACTACCGCCGCCCATGACCATCCACAGCACCAAAAGCATTGCAGGTGTTCTGCCGGCCTTTTAAAAAGGAATATGCTATTTTCATGAATGTTTAAAAATGCTCTAATGGAAAACTAAAGCTTAACCATATAACATTACACGTAATCTAATACTAAAAATTTTGTGTCCATAATTTACTTTCGAAGTTTCGAAATATTTTTGACTATTAAAATCCATTTTTAGTGATAACTTAATTTTCAAAATTAACAAAGTTGACGCTGCCCTCATTTCGGTATAAACACTCTTAAAACAAGAATAAACACATCCCAAGTTCTAAATATAAAATTCCAATTAAAACTATAACAAGTTAATTTAAATACTAAAGGCAATAATCCCTATTGTTGAAAGGTAGAATTCGGTACAGAATTACAACGTCAATCCCTGTAAAGTTCCGTTATCTCATCTATGTATACGACGACCTAAACCGATCACGATTACCATGAAAAGTTGAGAATAAAAGCGAGCTAACCCTCTAGGGTTGTTAGCTACGTACTCGGATAACATAAAGATATGCATTTACATTTTTAGGATTCCATCGCGCCTTCATTTTGTACGAAATTCAAAATAGTGGAGATTCGCAATTGAGTTTCTTCTTGCTGTAATCATTTAATGTAATGAAATATTCAAATTTGAAGCCCCCTAATACGAAATGAATTAATACGACGAGATTCATATATTTTAACTGATTGACAATTTTACTGAACTAGATGTCATTTTGCGGAAGTCCATATCATCGGTTAGTTAATTAGAATTATTTTGTTTAATTCCGCTACCATTAGTATATGTGCGATTGCCACCCTCCTTTTTGGAGAAGACCTATGTTCAACAGTGGGCAATTAACAACTAATATGATAATGATAATGATGTTTTAAAAAATTAAAAACTTAAAAAAAAAACTAAATTTGTGAAATCAAATTTTAAAACTAGTCTTTTAGTCGCCTATTTTTTTTTTATCTATATAATTAAACAGACTACTACTCGCAGGGAGAGTGTCACGTTCTGGTATCTCGAGTTTCTAATATCTTCATACACGAAGACCTCTAACGTAACTAAAACTAATTAAACAAACTAAAAGAAGAAAGTTCCTCTTAATATAACCGAAATAATAGTTACTATACTCTTATATCGTCCGTATGTCATATAGGAAGGTGAAGTTAAACATAAAACATTTTACGAGTACAAATTAAATTTGTCTCTTAATATACTCTTAACTTTCAAATGAAATGGATCCTTATACTGAATTCATTTACTGTCAAGGGAATTAAAGTTTATTGTCGTATTTTCTTGATGAAAAAAATATTATAACAATATATACTTTAGATATTTTTTATAGCCTTGGACGTATAATTGTGCCCTCTGGTCCCAAACTAAGCTGAGTTTGTAGGGCTATTACAATTTATAAAAATATTTAAATATGTTTTTCTGTAAATAATTTTATTGTTCGATTAAAAACTAGTTATTTCTTAGACACATTAGATTTAGTTTTACAAACAAACGGCTTCGCTTCACTTTTCACAATATTAATAAGAAAGCAAATCCTGGCGATTGCAAAATGAATTACCAAAACCAATTCAGAATTATACAAGATAGCCAAAAATCCGGTGTATATTTAATCTTGATTTAATACAAATAAATTCTTTCATTGATTTTTCTACTCCTGAAATCCACAGGTTACACGCACGTGGAGAAGTTGCGAGTAAAAGGTAATCTTCTTTAAAACAGTCACCTACACCACGTGTATGCGATGTAGCGCGCTACTGTTTAAGTTTTACAAGTTAATTCAGACTTGAGCTCACAAAGGCATTGTTACTACGTGCTCGGTGAAATATCTACGTGTCTGTATTAACTGTAATTTGAAATATTACTATAAGTTTGTAGTTAAAATAAAATATTACTTCGAACTGCGATTTATCATATTTTATTTCAATGTACTAAGTACCAGTTTAACTTATGTGTATATTAGTCGTGAAAGCTCAACTAGTTCCGGTACTATTCAGGACCCTTAGTCATGAGCAGCTGTGACACGAGCGCCAGCCTAAAATATATTGCGTACTTACGAAACTTTTAACATTAAAATTTGTTTTACACATAACCGTAAACTATTTAATAAAAACAGATATTTGTTGTTCTTTGTGATATTTTATATATGAAATATTATGACCTTCTATAGACTACTAATCGATTGCGGCTCGAATGAGCTTGTTTGTTACTACAAAGATAAAATCAAACTTACAATAAATACATAAAGAAGCCTTTATAAATATGATATATTTTAGAAATGGGATTCATTAAAGAATTATAAAATAATGCGAAGAGTCTCGAAATTTCAAACTTTGATATAGTTAATCGATTTTTTGGCTTTAAAATAGTTTTATTTTTTAATAACGCAGTATAGTTTTTTCCATCTACCCTTTATCGAACTTGGCGTTAATTTTCCTATTTTAATATAATCGGTATAATAATACATGTATGTGCAATTTAGATAATATCCAATGACACAATTCTTTGGCTTCACACTATTATGGTTGGAAGTTTCCACTGTGCTACGTATATACCCAATTTACATTGTAGTGCCATAGTACATCAGTGCGGCTTCACTATATTTTTCAACTCCTGGTCATCAAATGTTCATTTCACAGGTTATTGCGGAGCATCCGTCCGTTCTTCTAGCGCCTCTGGTGACAGTGACGTATGGTCTAATTTATAGACCTACAACTTTATAAACGCCTCTAAAAACTACCTTATTCAGCGGAAATAAAGTTGGTTTGTTGTTAGGAACATAGCGTGTGTTAAATTGTTTAAGTTTGTGCGGCGACCTCAACGGCCCATTGTCCCTTTAGAAAGAAAACTGTGACAAGCTCTCTGAGTAAAATAAGTTTTTCACGCCGTGATTTATATTAAGCGATGTTAGTAAATTTCTTTTTATAGACTTTTTATTGGTCATATTTTCTATAATAAGTTTATTTTAAGGATTACAGCTTCATCTCTGTATATATTTTTTTTTTTCAAAAATCCAAATCTGAATAAGGCGTTCTTTGTTTAGTCATACTGTAATCGGTATGCGATAACTAACCATTTTTGTAGCTTCCCTATAGTTCATGAAGATAAAACATACACCAGATTTTTAATTAGATACTCAAGAATAAAACTCTTAAAAACGAAAATCCAATTTGGTGTAGTAGTTTTTGTGTAATATCGAAAAAAAACATACAGATAGATCGACAGATGAACAAAAATTCTAAAATTATTATTTTGTTTTTTATTGCTTTTAGAAGGATCTTACCCTTCTAATCGATTTTTTTTTATATTTCCTCTATGTACAGACATCGTCTCGTTATAAATTATTCGTAAGATGGCAGCAATATTAAGTGTTATATTTATGCTATGACATGTTCTTCGTCTCTTATATATTTCATCGTCAGAAACGTGATTAATAGAAACATGGAGTCTTTAAGTCAAATATTCAGAAAAACTAAAATGTATATTAGACGTATATTTGTTATCGAGTTTTTAATATTGATAAAGACTGGGTCCCCAAATTTCAGTAAATTTCGAATATTATATTTATGTTATTTCAAATGACTTACTACAATTATTAAACATGGTTTCAAACATTAAATATCACATTATTAAACGTTTTATTTTATCAAATATAAATATACAATATAAAAAAATTAGAAGCACATCGTGTGTTTTTTATGTCTTTCATCTCTCTAATAATTTTTAAAAGGTCGCTGGAAGAAATCCTTTTCAAGAACACACCCCCCGTCATTCTATTGTCTGTCCTTTTTTATTATGCCTAGTATTGTTACGGAAAATTGTTATTTTTCGAAATAAATTTGAATAAATTACAAACGTAAAGTTCTAAATTAGACACATCCTATTATTCAATTCATAGACTTCATAAACTGCTGTAGAATATGGTTCTATGGCTTAATAAACTTACGAAGTCATTAAAAAAATTTACTAGCTACGCTTATACAAGCCATAATATATAATTCATCATTTTAAAATTAATTCTTATTTAACAGAATTTAATTTGTTGTATTTTACAAAACCCACACTATTTGTAAATTGAAGACAATAAATGGAGAATATATATATTGTTTTAAAAGGTACATCAACATTGTAAATACAAACATTAATTTTAATTAATATACAGGGCTTTCATCTTGCATTTACACCAATTACAGATGTACACAACATTTTCTTAAGTCATCGATTACATAAACTGACACCAACAAAACAATAAAAAAAACATATGAGTAACAAACATAAGAATTCTTAAAATATACAATTATTAAAATTATAAGAACAGTGCACACAGAATTAAAATTATTGGTTGTGGAAAAATTATGGTAGTATTACGGGAGAACTTTTAGAATTTTACTCTATATATATATATATATATATATACTAATATACCTTTATAACTATTCAATATTTGCATAATTTTATTGTGTATATTTATATACTTTTCTATAATTGTTAATTGTATACATATTTTTTTTAGTAATAGTAATATTTTAAATTTATTTAAATTTACCAGTCTTCATTATCGAATTATAAATCACGTCGGTTAGTAAATATCCAAAAAAAGTAACATATCATAGCTAAATTTAAGAAACATGTGAATTAAATTAAGAAATACGTTCCTAAATACTTTGCCTTTCATCAAATTACTACGCTTATCCCTCCTGACGTCGTTTTTCATAATACCGGAATTTGCTGCATCACCCCTCATTAATTTCCGCAATCATGGCCGAATTTTATCAGCAATTAATTTGGTATATAAGGAGGGTTCGTTATAAGGAAACATGTTACAGATATTGCATGTTCGTTGAAGATATAATGAAATGTAATTTAATATATTGTGGTAACAAAATTGAGTAGGTATATTATATAATATGTGTAGTATTATATATATACCTACTCCTACAACTACTACTACCTAATAAACTACTAATAAGTAATAACAACCTTGCCGTGTGGTCCCGACATAGAATGCGCCATCCCTCCTTTCCCGTGGATGTCGTAAGAGGCGACTAAGGGAACTTAATAGTTGAGAAATGAGCAGCAGAGTCTCCACCTGCTAAACTTAGCAACTACTGGCAAAACTCCCTTTATGAGGAAAACCTACTTTCAGCAGTGGACAATTAACGGCTGGTACAATTTTTTTTTTAATTCCGTTACCATGAACACGTGTGTGACTGTCAACACACAAAGATTGATTACCACTATTACTAACAGAAGTTCCACGCCTTTCCATATTAACAATCAATCTCTCTGACTCTGATGATGATCTCACACTACCATTTTATTCACGCATGTTTTGCGACACGTGTGTCTCTTCTAAACAACGTATCTTCGAGTAAATTATTAGATCGCTGGTCAGAACCCAGTGTTAACCGTTCAGCTCTCAAACAGCGAATCCGAATGATTATAATAAAATTAATGAAAACAGATAGTTTTGAGTAAAAAACAATATATAGACAATGTATTAGTAACCATTTCACCACTACCGTACTTAATTCGAACACAGCACGTTTTCATCTGATCAGATATAAATTTAAAGGCAATATCTAATAATTATTACAATTTGATACCTTCAGAAATATGAAATTCATTTTTAAAGAAATCTATGCCAATTTTCTTGAATTATTGCTAATTTAATACTAGATATTTTTGGTACATATTGATTGCATAATTCACAACAATGTAAAAGAACAAAACTGTGTCGATCTATATACAAAACTGGAACGTGAACATTTTAAATGAGACATTTATTGAGGCCAGACAGCGGATTTCTAATGGAAACAATATATTATTTTAGGTTTAGAGCTTCCAGCAATTACTGGATGAAATTAAATTAACCTCATTTGTTGTAGGTATCAATCAATATTTTAAATACATACATATTATATATAGAAAACACCCAGACCAATAAAGACATATTAATGAATACTCATGTTTGTTTTTACGGTAATTGAACACGCAACCGCTGACAAGTAAAGTGGTATATTAAACCGTTGCACCATAGAGGTTAAGATTTATACATAATAATAACATCGAATGAGACTAATTTCCTAAAACGAGACGTGATCAAATACATACAATGAGCGGTCGACCGCTGAGGATACAAAACCTCAAATTCCAACTGTTGACGAAGGACCTTTTCTATGTGATGTCACCTTCATAAATTGTATTATGAAGGAAAACATGACGCGAATTCAAATATGGAACAATGAAATTTATTTTGCTTAATAACAAAATTACACTCCAATTAAATTAATATCGTTATAAGGTAAAAATAGAATAAATTGTTGCAAGCCTGAAACTTGGCATGGTTGTTTATCGAGTTAAAATTACTTTGTAAAAAAATATCCTCTAAATGAAGGGTAAAAGGATCGGATTCAGGAGTTTAAAAATAAAAATACAAATAAATCCGTTTTTGATAAATTATTTTAAATATATGCAATAAACTAAAAGTCATTAAAAGGAGAAATGGTAGGTGAAGTTATTTTGCACATTTTGATATATTTTTAATATCCTAGCTAAGAAACTGACCAAGTTATCAAAGTTAAACATATATATACGCTTACGATGCAGCCCTGTATTTCCTTGTTATGTTTTGACCTAGTCTTTGCAATATCTATAACTTCATGCATTGAAATAATACTTTTCTTAAAGTGATAATCGAAAAACTAATAAAGAAATGTTCTTATGCAAAACTTTATTCCAGATTATACACGCTGTGTGCTAAAATAAGGGGTGCTTCATATCACTTCCTCAAAATATCCAAATTAGTATGGCAACAACTTTTACAGCATAACTGATTTTAATGGATTATAGGTCGTTTAAAAGTCAATAATATCTTCTTTGATATATACTAAATATAAAAACTAAAAATCGTTATAAAAAAATTAGGAATACGTGCAAAATATTACTATAATATAAGACGTAAATAATAAATAAAAATAAACAATAAAAATATAATAAACAATAATATTCATCATATAAGACGTAAATAATAAATAAAAATAAACAATAAAAAAGTTATTGTATACGTGTTAACAGTTTAACCTTTAGGTAGAGAAATTTGATACAATTATAATAAGCTCAATAAGTTTGCGTTTTTAATCAATTGCAACTTTTGAAACTAAGATCAAAATTATAAAAACATTTACACAAAGCGAAAAAATTATATCAACATTTTAAGCCACGCCTGTTATGGACATTTTTAAATTAAGAATGCATAATTACGCTCATATCAAGCATATTTTTTAAAATAGCAGACGCTCCATGAAAATTATTGAAAAACGTTATATATTTTGACTTTTTTTGAAGTTTTTATATAGGCTATGTCAATATCTTTTAACAAAATAAAAAAAGTCTGTACTCTTTTACTTTATTTATTTATTTATACTTTGCATAGTATAATTCTATGAACATTTGGCGAATTTAACACCGGACGGTGTTCTCTACCAATGAACCACTGGGTAAATGAAAAGAAGAAAAATAAAGCAATACTTGATATATCCATATAATATAAACATATGATTAGACTAATATAAACATACACATAATATATTAAATAAAAGAATATATACATATAATAATAAAGATTGCTCTCAGCAATAAGACCGCATTACTGTACTTATACAATTGTATCGTTGTGTTTGTAAATTGCCTTGCTTATTTCCTATATTGTATAATGCAAATAAAGTATACTCATTCATTCATTCAAATACATACATAAAATATTACTATATCACATATCAAAGGTCATTGCAGAGTAATAGGCAATGACCCTTATTAATTAGTATTGTAAATGTGAAAGTAAGTTTGCTTGTTAACTCTTGGAACTTTAATAACTCAACCAATTATCACAAAATTCACAGCGACATAGTATATGAGATGAAGAAGAAAATAGACTATTTTTTAACCGATCAATCAATATATTAAGACGGACAAAGCCACAGGTAATACTAGTATTATTATACAATAAATATGATGAGACGTGCAAAATATGACAATGTTCATATCGCTACTATCACTGTGGCAAAACAATTGCTTTGAAACACGTAGGTACATATATCACGTGACAGATTTTTCGTACACACAAGCGGCAAATTTACATGAGGCACGCCGCGGAATCCAATTCTAATGCAAATCCAGCGCAAACAGCGAGTGCCACGTCTTTATTCATGAGTAGTATTGCCATGTCATTTCAAATAACGGGATAGTGGTAATAGTATTAAAAAAATAAACCGTCTTACCACAAAAAAAAGTAAGCTCGCAATTGACAAGTATTCGATACATATTTAGACATCTTACTACAAAAACCTGTCTAATATATCTAAATAAAAGAATATTATTTATGTATATTTTATTACATTAGATTTTAGCAGATAAAATTACAAAATAAAATATAAATTTGTAATTTTATATTATTATTGTTACGATATAATAAATAATATAATTTAACCACTAAAATTTTGTTTTGTTAAATCTTGTTTAGATACAGAGTATTTTAAATCTTTTTGTAGTAAAACTGAATGACACCAATATTTGTACGTTTATTTTTTATTGTTATTATCTATAATATTTAATATACTAAGTATACGAATACCTGCACAACGGGAGTTTTACAAACTCACTGTGTTTGTCAGTTCCGATAATTGTTTCGACTTCATCCGAAAGTCGAACATGTCCAAGCATATAGACATCGTTAAAAAATAAACATAAGTTTTAAAAATAAAAACCAATGTTACTAAATCTTTCAATAAATTAATTTTCTTCATTTTAATTATTCATATTCTATTAAGATATAAATAAAAATTATACTAATAAATTCTGTTTACATTCATTTGCTTATGCTTCTGAATTATTAATAATCTTACAACCATCAATTTACATAGTGCCTAAATTTTAAGTAAGTCTAGAACCTAACTGAATATTAATTAACCAAGGTTCCAATAATCTAGACGATAATCTTACTTTAGAACGAATATTCCATAATTGATTATAATTTAATTTACTCTAATTACAAATGTAGTAAGGAGTAATTATGCTCGTTAATAAAACAAATTAATTAAAAAATAGATTTTAATCATCAATTATTTTAATTATCAATTTCATCTTACATTGTAATTATCCATTATATTTGTAACTAAGTATTCATTGTAAGAATATCCATGTATTTATTTTTATTTTGGTTATTAAGTGATCTCAAATTATTCAAACCTATAGAATTAAGACTTATACTCGTAATTTAGCATATTCGCCATTTTATAAAGTTCACGACTATTTATTCATAGTAACAGAAGTGACAGGTAAAGTCAAAGACTTTTTACGCGATGTTACAACAGAATTGTATCTGTCGTGGTTATCAGAAGACCCCAATACTGAAGCACTGGCTGTTGATGCAACTATTAACAAAAAAACCAGTAAGTCGCAGAGAGTTAAGAAGATTAGTTGAATACGTAGGATTTAAGAGCTCCATTGCTAACAATGTACCCTATCAGGTCGTCGTGTATTTGTTACAATGGGCTCATTGACCAACTTTCATCCTCACCCATCATCTCTCACTGGTGCCTCGCCGACTAATAGTGATACCGCAAGCGAGGTAACCATTACATCATAACTTATCAAAAAAAGTAAACATTATTTTTGGGTTGCTATGAAATATTTTAGGAGGTTTTTCTTATTAAAAATTATGTTTATCAACGTATTAATACAGTAAAATTTTTTTTTATTTATTACACTGTTTTACATGAAAATATATAAACATTTATGTAGGTATATACATATAGATGTTTTATACCCTTCCAAAGAACTGTTTAACGTGCCTAAAGAAGTTTTCCTGTTAAAAATTATTTTTCGTTAAATTAATCTTACCACACCGGACTTCCAACAAGAAACATACCACCTGGATACACTGTTCGCGACTGACTACATTCAAATTAAACACGTTAAATTCACATCAGAAAGTTTACGTCTCAATCTTTCGTTGATTTGAACTGAGACCTTGGAGTGAAACTTCAGATATAGTATTGTCGACAACTTTTGTTATGATAATTTGTTGTATGCCTATGATTAATTCGGACTTTGTTGTATTCCATTTCTTCATAATTTAAAATGTAACATCGTCGTTTACTATAACTTTATAAGTACAATAACAAATATCAAATATAATATAATAAAGTGTGTAAAATAGGTAAATAAAAATACAAAATGGGTAGAAATCGCCTACAATTTTGCGTTACTTCATTTTACATTTTCACTGAACCAATAATATTAAAGGCCATTTTCCATTATAATTTCATGAATAATATGATGAATAACAAACAATTCCTGTAATTACTAGTGGGCACTTTTACTGTATTTTACTCGTGTTGTGGTTTTACTATGGTTTGCTTATTAACTTTTCATAATATGATACTTGTTATACTCAATTATTAAACCGACTGTCATTAACTAACACGTTTTGCAAGAAACTAATTTCACTGACCACTAACAAGACTAACAAATTGTTTATTTGTTCACAGATTCCCGGCTTCCGCCTTTCTAACGCTTGCTGGGCACTTTATTGAAAAAGTTGACAAGAAGTAAGAACATAACTGCTTTTAAAATCGTTTCCTGTGGTCGCCTCGTTTTAAGTTTTCATAAAAGTCGAACCTTCATCGGATACTTTAAATTAAAAAAGTGAAAAGTGTAAAATAATTCAGTAAACGCTTAATATTCTGACCGCTGCTTATAAACCGTATCGAATGCCGTTTGAATTATTAAACAAGCCAAATATACATTTCAACAACCCCCCGTCACAAACCTGGATTGCTTGAATTGCATTAGTGTTCGTAATTTCCAATTATATCAAAGATAGACGTCGAGCTTTCGTGGAATAATTTACTAATTACGTAGCGAAGCTCTCTCACGATGAGAAAATAGACAAAGATAAATAATAATCGCGGTGCATCAAGACTCTGATGTGTGAACAATGCATGTGTGTGAACGTGTGTGTGATAAAGGTGCGGTTTCATTAACGGAAAGCGAGCGTTTCGAGTAAAGCTGGGTGCGCAACGCCACGGCGTCGTCGGTGGAGGGTCGCGGGGGTGCGGGTGGGGCGGCAGAGCCCGCGCCCTCGCCCGCGCCCGACGCGGAGGCGCCCGTGCGCCGCCGCCGCCACCGTCCGCTCTATCGCCGACTCTTCCACTATGTGCGCACCGCGTGGACCGGCGTCAAGTTTGCTCTAGGTAATACTTTGAACACACCATCATATTTTACTGCATGTATTATATACATTTGTATGCTCATTGTAGTATCATTAACTTTTATTAACATTTATTAAATTGTAATATTTTTACAACGTGGATTCCTAAAATCCACTTTACAATCTCATAAAACAAATTTACCAACTCCAAATAAGTTAGCATAATAATTAGCCTATAATGGGTTACTTAGCTACTTTATCGGCTTTGGTAAGAACTTTGCTTATAATTCAACGATTTAATGGAGACAGTTAATGTCAAAGAATTGATTTTACATAAATATTTTAAAATAAATTATTTATTTGCATATTTAATCAATAAGTTCTTATTGATATTGTGCTAGTACGTTATAGTAGTAAAAGTTGTGCGCTGTTAGATGAGAAGAGCAGCAGCAATAAATAAATATAATACATATCTAAATAATAATGTAAAATAACAAAAAAAAAATATGAAAAAAAACATATCCAAAGTAGAAAAATATAAAATAAAAAACTATTATAACTTTTAACGTTAACTATTATGGTACATTAATCCATAGAAAATGAGGAAAATGTAAAAAAAAATTGCCTATACATTATATTACTTAAAAAACGCAATTTTTATTTTTTTACTAATTATAATATAAAGTAAATTAAAATATATTCATAAAATGGTGGCCAACGAAGAACGAGAATCTATAAAGTTATTTTTTGTCATTACATCGACGTGATAGGCGATAAAGTCATATATTATTATTATAAGAAGAGCCCTTGGTATCAGAACACGTAACTCTCACACAATTAGTAGGGAAATATTAGAATATTAAATTATTAAAAAAAAATAAGTATGGAAAATGTTTATCGTACCTAATTACATTTTCGTAAATTATCTATAAGAAAGATTCATATGGAGGAAAAATGGAGTCAATAATACACACACTTGATATGCAATAGCTATCCATTGGTAAGTTTGCAAATAATTCTCATATAGTCTATCCTGAGTAAAGAAACTACAATTATCTCAATCTATAAAACACTAGCTAATAGTTAAAATGTAAAATATATAAATCAGCTTTGCCAGGTTTGATATTTTTTCACAGTTTTGAGAAAAAATAACCAAGATAAAAAAAAATTTATGATTGCGAAATTGTTGAGAAAAGTAAAATAGGCTTGGAGAAATTCGGATAATTTTAGTGATAGTAAAATGTATGAATACAATAAAATGTGTGAACAATAAAGATAGCAAAACAGATAATGGGATAAAATAAGGAGAGGGTACGGTAAAAGATGGGGCTTTTATTTTCGTTGTTCGCTTTGTGGTAAAACGAACTGAAAAAGTTTGTGATTGTGTCTTTTTTCGTCTTTCGTTTTGAGATTAATGACAAAACGCAGTGGAAATAGAATTTAGGTAAACGTAAAGGAAACCCTATCGATTTGGACATAAAACATTTTGACATTTGGGTAAAAATAAAAAATCGTATCTGGCAACTCTATACTAATAGACGTCTTTTCTTCGCCTGTCAGGAAATGCAGAAGACCGGATGGTTAAAAATGTGACAAAAAATCTAATCTTATCTAGCTTAATAAATAAAAAGAAAAGAAGAAAACAAATAAAATGTCTTGAGAACTTTTATAGCATTATATTTTTTATGATGCTTAGAATGGCAAACAAACTAATAACCTACCTTATGAAAAGTGGTAACTATCGACTATAGACAAGAATAGCACCATAGACATCACAGAATACACTTGACTGATTAGTATTATGTTATCTCTGCTGATATATAGAAACAGCGTAAGGCGTGGGCGACTTGGGCCACCGCCCACGGCTTCCAATCAAAAGAGCTTCGCGCATCGCAGTTTTTTTATAATATTACACTTCCATTTTTTTAAACCGATTTTTTGCGTCACCAAAGGGACTCATACAAAATGTATGTTACCCACATCCAATTTAGGTATTTCTCCACCACAGCCACAGTTATATAAAAGACTTAACATGTCCCGATATTACCAACGTGCAATCGTACGCGAGATGATGCTTGAAGATAACTTCGATTGTCTCTCAAACTTTGCTATTAACATTATTATTTGCCAACAACACAATGGTATTGTAGTAAAGTAATAACCTTTTTATCAATATTACAATATAATGATATTGCCGTATAAATATTAATTATTACACTAGCAATTATAGATAAACACTACATGGACAAAAAATATACAAAAACATCAATAACAATACTTAAAGATACAATAAATCATAAACACACTCGATTTCTGTTATTCTTATAAGTTAGATTTCAAAGAATGACAGAAGTTGTAACATCGATTAACAATAAATTTTAAAAACGACAACGAAAATAAACAAATTTTGTTCTGGTGTTTGTGAAGACAATTCTAACCATTCTCTAAATACGGCTACAACGCCAAATGTTTAATTTGGAGGTAGCAAATGAATTTCCCAGTTTACGCTCCGGTGAGTCCTTATTTGTTAAGGCGAGGCAAATGTAACTCTAAATATTGTTTAATGTTGACAATTCTGATTCTTCTAAATCTACTTTATTATATACATATATTCACAGACACAAACTAAAGCTATATATACATAGCCGAATTATCAATTAAAATTCTATTGTGTGTGTTTTTTTATACAACTTAAAATGGCAAACAAGCTAACGGCCCACCTGATGGAAAGTGGTAACCGTCGCCTATATATATAAGCAGTACCATGGACATAACAGAGTATACTGTTTCGCCCATGATATCCCCCATACGTTTCCATTCCTGAGCACTTAGGTGTTATTCCTCTCTACCCTATAAATTCACTGCCATATCCCATCCTTCAAACCGAAACACAGTCATGCAAACACAACTGCTTCACGGTTGAAACACGAATGGGACAGAGGTACCCAAGCAATCGACTTTTGTACAAAGTCTCCCTCTGGTAAGTCTAGTCTCCCCCTGTGTTGCTAAGTATCTGTGAAACTTAAAAAACTTTCGTATATTCTATAAGAAATACTTTTCTCATTAACAAAATCTACGACTACATTGTGAGATTTATCATAACTTTTGGACCGTATTAAACATACTCGAACTGTATCTACGTCCGGGCGCAAAAGTTAGCACAGCTCCAAAATTTTAATCACCTTTATATTAACTATGTTCAAACTAACAAGGTAAAGCTTATTAAAACAAAAAGCAAATAAATAATATTTTCATTTAGGCTATATTAGATTTTTTGTGTAAGTCATATTTTTTAAAGGTTCCTTAAGGTACCGAGAAGTAAACGATCAACTTGCATGTCCTAGAATCCTGTATTCAGATGCTTTTTATATAATTTAGCGGTAGATTCTTATCAAAGATATTTCATTTCACGTGGAAATAAATACAATAAAATTTAAATAGCAATTCTACTGCCTAAATGTCCGGCGACCCTGATATAAATACAAGTTTATCTGATAAAAAAGATGTGGGTTCGTCGGACGGTACTCACCATCGACCCTTTTATCAGCAACGGATGTCGACATTTACATTATTTTACCTTTTTACATACAAATAACTTTTTTTATATCACCACTAAACAAAGTTTTTCAATTCTATATATTTCTACAGTATACTTAACCTCTTTAGATATATAGTAGCTCTTTATTAGATTTATAGTTAATTAAACTTTAACCTTGCGAGGACTAAGGTTAATTAAGTTTCTTGTTTCCGGAAGAGTCAAATATATAAATAATTCATATAATCACTTATAAAACATTAATATTTATCTGAAGTAATGAAAAAATAACAATGTAATTTTTTTTTATTTACACCAAATTTTTTTGTGTACATTAATAATGTATTTAAAATCATGTTAATCGTGTTCAATGATTTAATGTCCAGTCCAATATATATGAGTATATATTTTGAATGGATATTAATGGAGTAGTAAGCCCGCCTGTGCTTACGGTATACGCGGGCGGGACACCAGTGAGGGATGATAGGTGAAACTGAAAATGCACGTCGTGCTGAATACATCTGGAATTGAGCAAGGTGGTTTCCAGGAGGGACCAGGCGGAGGTCGACCTGACAAGATATATTGCTATCAACTTGTCTGATAGTCTACATTACTAACAATAAAGTCCAATATGTTTTTTTAATTGGTGATAAATAAAATGTAACCCCGCCCACGCTATCGTCGTGGGTAACGATGAAAGCAGGTCAGTTTGCCTATCGTGACGAATTGCACTAGAATTAACCACGTTGGTTTCCAGGGGGAACCGTGAGAGGTCGACCTGATAGGGTGTATTGCTAGCAATGGGTCAGTTCAACCCCATTGCTAACAATTCCTTTCCCTCCAGTCCAATATGTTAGGTACATACTCGTACATGTTCATTACCTACACGTTCAATCGAACAAGGTCGAAGTTCCATGTCGTCAATGTCTCGCCTGAATTTATATCGAAGAATGTAATAAAATGGAGCGTTTTAACTGAAGGTGTATTCACATAAAACGAACGATTCACCGAAATATCAACATTAAATGTAGTACTAAAATTCAATATATCTAACTCATTCAAATAGCTCGGCAAATTCAGTGGCAATTTTCATCAATCTAATATTAACCCACCATAACCGTAAAAAGTGGAGGTGCCGACGAAAATAGTAAATTTTGCGGTAATCTAAGGTCGATCCCATATAATTCTATATGAGCTCGTAATTTTCAATATTACCGACTATTACAATGATGCTGAATTAGATGATATTACCTACTTCATTAAGTCGTATAAAACAGAATAGGTAGACATTAAGTATTTTGGTAATGTGTGTAATTAACTTTTATATCATCGTAATACAAAATCATGATTATATAAAAGATAGTTTTATACAACACTAAACAATTGTTTATATAATTACTAGCTTTTACCCACGACTTCGTCTGCGTAATCAGTTTGTTTACTGACTGGGATAAAAAGTAGCAAATATCTTTCTCCATCCCATATTGTATGTGTATACCAAATTTCATAGTGATTGGTTAAGCCGTTTGGGTACTATAAGGTAATAAACAAACAAATTCACTTACTCATATATAATATTGGTATGTTTTCTATATTTTGTACAATACCTATTAAAATGTAATTAACTTAACCATACTATTTACAAAAACATGAATAATCTCAGCACATATCATAGTTTTGACGTAAATGTTAAAGACAGTGAATTATTATTTTAATTTACAGTAACTAATAATTATTATAAACAAAAAATCCCATAAAAAGTTATCCAATAATCGACAATAATAAGACAATAAAAATTATAATGGGCTGGTAATTAATTAGTTAAAAATAAAAATAACAAAATTATATAATGCAGAGAACATGGCCATTAATATAATTTCATCAATATGTTTATTTTTTACTTATCATTAAATTATTATTAAATCTCAAATACAAAAATAATCCTCAATAAACATTGTTTACAAAGTTTAAAAAGTAATAATATTTGTATAAATTCCTTATTAATTAAACTGAATATTGACACTGCAAAATCCAACAATTTCAGATATTTTGTAAATTAAACTGTCGGAAAATACCTGTTTAGCGCCTGCGTTCATAATTTACAAAGTTTATTACTTGGTTCTTAGGACCACTGGCTGTCAGATAACTTCCCACCAACTTACCAATGATAAATTGCTCTCGCGCCCTGGCGATTTCTTAATTGTCTGTTATTAATGCTAATGAAAGTAACAAAGAAGGAACAATGAATAAAATGTATCTAAATGTAAATACTTTCCTCGGAAAATTAGAGTTCAAGATTTTGTTATAATTTGTACTCGCTACGGAATCACTAAGCGATATATACGTAACAAGTATATTGCAAATCTGTTTTATATTTATTTCTGTTACAATTTACAATACAATTAATATGCGTGAACGAGAGCTTTGCTTCGTCTCCCTAATCTTTCAAGGTTATATATAATAAAGAGGTTTTATATATTATATATAGGTGTCTGGTATTGCATACATTCATAAGCTACAATAACCGCTTACCATCAGATGAACAGTATGTTTGCTTGACACCTCATTGATATAAAAAATAAATCATCATATCAGCCTGTAACTGTCCACTGCTGAACATATGCCTCCCCCTTAAAAATTAATAAATAAATAATATAATTAAAATTATTATTAACTCCTGGTATTAATAAGTAATATTGGAAATTCTAATAAAATACAATCCGCAGCGGACATAATAAAACATCAAAATTTTTATACTTGCTAGCACACGTGTTGTACAAGCATACGACTTACAGAAAGGAACATATTTTCTGCGGACAAAATGTCAATTCACAATTTTGATATCCATCATCTGACTATGCAGTCTTTAAATAGTTCATTATACTTCCACCACAATAGGTTGACAGGGAGAAAATACTGTATAACGCTAAGTTCGGTTTTTATACCAAATATTTTTATTTAATGTAGTTAATAAAGAATAAATAAATAGAACCGATTATTTAGTTTTATATTTTTAAAACACAAATCAATTTCGTTTTTAGAATTGAACCCTTAAAGTCCTTTGTTTGTACAAATTAACTTGTGTGTTGTAGTTTTATATATTTCATCATAAGTATAATTATACTAATAATTTAAATATAACCTTTGTTATGATAAAGGCTCTAAATAAATTGAAGACTACTTAAAATAAATTTAAACTAATTGGGATACTTAATGTTTTGAATATTTAAACAAAGTCTCATAAGTCAAGATAAAATTAATATTTCAGCACTTCAGTTACAAAGTGAGAGTCAAAGAGAAATATTTATTAAAACATAATAAACCCTTTTAGAGGCTCGTTACACATAACGATTTCTTTTAAAAATTAATGCTATATTTTTACTTCTACGTCCAGAGCTTCAAAGTTTTATAAAATTCAGTCAGTATATTTGTTTAATTCTATTCGCATAAAAAAGTAATTAAATATTTACTCTAAAATGTATTCCTATAAATATTAACATTATATTGCAAAGGATTTTACATAGAACGCTATGTTACATCATTGGCCATAAAAAATATATTACATCATTTAAATTTATTCATTTCTATTTTAATTAAATAAATTTTATTATTAATTTATTATTTCATTAAAAATAAATAAAAATATTATAAAAAATACATCTATATTTTTATGTTATTTCTTAGACTTTATTATCTAATTAATTCATTTATTTATTACCTTACTATTAATCTACTTAACCTAAATAATTAACAAGTAATATTGTAATAAAATTACTAATAAATTGAACACTGATCTACCGTGTTCTGTATAATATAAATCTAGATTGTTATGCATAAATATAAGAAACTGGTTAGAAGTCGATTTCAAAAAGTTTATTGCCTGAACGATAAAATGCAGCATGTGTATTTATTGACATTACAGGTATCGTTGTTGAATTAAATGCATGGCTATTGTATACACCATGAATGTATCTATTTAATTACAATATAAACAATTCTTTTAATTGAACTGCCAAAGAAAGAAAGATAAATGTAGCTATTTTAGGTAATAATAACATGTATATGTATGGTTATGTTTGGCACAATATATAACATAAAGAGCTTGATTATAAATAAGATGTCATTTGGTTAAAGTATAGCAGAGATTTTACAAAAACTTTTCTAGAATTTTTGTTTCTACATTTTAAATAATTGTTATCATCTTCTTATTTTTCTTTATTATAAAGATAGTCTATAGAGGAGACCTATGTTCAGCAATGGACAGATAACAGCTGAAATAAATAAATGAGAATTGTCTATAACACGTTTCTAAATAAATTTAAACCTTTTTTTTCATTTAGGACGCTATATAATACATACTTGAAGTAAGAAGTGTAATGAGTACCTTGGGTTACCAGATGAGTCATGAAATAAATTTAACATCTTAATGTAAGCTTTCAACGTAAACTTGTCTACTGCGACCAAATTTTTGTTAAATATCGGCTTTAACACCTTTTCCTAATATATTGTAATTGTTCCACAAAAGAGTGACTAAAATCTTAACAAAATTAGATCAATAGAATCTTAATAGAACATTATCAGTTTTTTAGCGTCCCCGTACTGGGCACGACTATCCTCGAAATAAAAAAATATTATAATCTACTGTCGATTACATAGCCTATTATTACTACACTGATCAGCGGTAAGTATAGTTATACTTCGGATAAAAACTAAAGCAAAATTGGAGAAGATTATAAGAGAAACATATTATTTTTTAAATCGGTTAACATATATATTATTTGTCGTGACCTAATGAAGTACCACATTCTAATAATTTAACTTTTAATTACATTTTAAGGTCAATGGTCATATTTAAAAACGCATTGTGGTTAAGCAATTTACTATTCCAACTCATTCAAATTCATACACAACGTTCTTTTTGTCGACTTTTACGAATACCAAAATATTGTATAACTTTTTAAATTATCTACAAATCCGGTAATGCCCAAATAAACACCGTTAACGAATATGGTGTATCCTTTTTGCATTAAAATTGAATTTACTTGAGGATGCTATTCTTATAAGTAAAAATCTGTATTTAATATGACAAAGGGGTGTAGATAAATTGAGGGCGATGTACAATTGGTAGAATCCTAATGCTTAATAGATAGGAATTGGTATAACCATTAATTCGTAAACTTTCGACAACGAAATGATAAGAAAAATATTCGAATTACAATCAGTATAATAAAAACTAATACCACGGAAGAAAGGCCTTATCCCTCAAGCAATAATTTAAGCTGTAACGACGAAAATGGGCACATTTTACTATAGGACTAGTGGATTTCTTCGAGTTGTTAAGAGCTAGTTAATTTTCACTTCTACTTTGAAAAGCGTACAAAAGGAAATGTCGATTTCCAAATTGCTCCCTTAAGAAATTCCACTCCTCTTCCCTAAAGCGATTCTGATAAAAAGATTATGCTATTTTTGGAAGCTTTACGTAAATTCTATAAAGTCTAATTGAAATGCCACCTGTGTCTTTTCACATTGTTAAAAAGAAAGCCAATCTTTTTTCCTTCCCATACCATATTATGTATCTTTATGAGGTACCTGTATAATGTATCTTTGACAAGGACGGTTTAATCAATTTTTTGTATAAGTACTTGTATATTCTTTTTTTTTTTTCATTTTATTATACATATTTATAATGTCTGTAATGGCCATTAATGATATGTATATTCTTATACTTCTCTATTTAAATAACTCAAATAATAGACATTTTATTCTTAAATAAAATACAAAGGAATCTGACATGACAACTGTGTACGAATTATTACATGATATGAGTATTTCAGTATAACTTTGTCACATTTATTCAGAAAAATGATATTTTATTTTTTTATTTTAAGGGTTTTTACCTTTTTAAATATGTCAGTCCTATCATACCCTGAGAAGAATTAATGGGTATCGACAATTTATAGAGATGTTCAAAAATTTCTGATTTGAATTTAGCTAATATATTGTAGATTGAATAAGACCTATATTTAATTTATTCAGGTTAAAGTGACGCATAAATTCTTCTCTTTTCTTCGAATTGATACATTCTAACACTATATGTTGCACATCTTCGATGATATCACAAACTGGACAATGAGCTGACCAGGATTTTCACATCATATGTACTTTTTTTTTTTATAGATAATGGCCAGATTATAGTCAAACAGCTAATTTAATATTATATCTATTAATTTTGATTCCGCAAAACCGAGGAATGTGTGGAGGTTCAGTCTGAATAGTTTTATACCAAATACCTTTTTCTTTTGAAATTTCGTTAAAATCGTCTTTCCAATCTTTTTAACATTGAAAGACGATATTAAAATTGTCTTTATAAATATTATTTCAAAACAAGTTGATATATTATATATCCTGTAAAAATAGTAAAAATTAAATTTTAGAATAAACCCAATATAATTATAATAATAAATACACTTTCTTTGTTAGCACCAAATTATATTATATATCTTAATGTAATATCTATATGACACAAAACCAACATTTTATTCAATTAACAGTAAATCTCGTAAAGATTAGTTATATAATATAATAAAGATGAGTGACAGTCGTATCCTTCCCAAGCAAATAATAAATCTCGTTAAATAAATATAATATTTTAATGTTGTCTATTTGCCAAACATCAATTGCGCATTGAGACCTACGTAATAGTCACGTGTATCAACACAGTTCGCTATCGCTAACGATCACATAAACAAAGATCATACTATAATACTTTCAAATTCAAATTCAAATTCAAAAATCATTTATTCATGTAGGACATTTTAGCCGCTTATGAACGTCAAATTTTTACATTATAATTTTATTTTTTTCCCTACCTTACACGTGATCATGTCAATTATAATAGAAATAAATTTCATCGTTAGATAATAAATAATTTTCCATAAAATAAATATTTAAATTTTACCAATTCCATTTCCAAATATAATTAAACACATATGGAACATTAAACCATTTATGTGATCCACTTTGCAAAACTTATCATTTTTGAAAATAGGATCGCATCTAATTTGCTGTTGTATGAACTCTTGGAGTCATACCAAATAAATACCTTGCTGTAAAGTCTCATAACCGTGTACTATAACAACAATTTAAAAATACTAATACTTCATATTTGATTGATTCTAAATTAATAAATCTTGCATATGTCGTGTTATTAAACGTCTAGAGGTCGACAATTGAAACATAGCCAAGTGTCGTCTAAACGCAGTTTGTGTCTCGATTCGCAGTAGTCGGCAAGTACAGTCTCAGTCTAACATAGTGTTATTATAATAGCAAACATAACAAATAGTAGTGGAAACGTATTTAACACGGAGCTAAAAGAAGTAAACAAAGTGAAATATAATGTTAAAGTGAGACCATTATCTCTAAACAAAAAGCACGCTAACAAAAATGTAGCAGACGCAAATTGCACTAGAGACACGCAAATACACGTGGAGACGAAAACCAAGGTTGTGTTTCAGAATGAAGTGAAGTGTATTAAATCAAGTTTAGTGAATAATTCATCTAAAAAAAATAAGCTAGCTACGAAAAAAAGGGTTAGGTTTTTGGATGTTCCGCCCCAGGTGCAAAGAGTTCCTATTTGGCAACGCTTCACTCACCTTTTCCATTCTATCTGGAAACGCACAAGATCTACACTAAGAACGGTTGTCAGTAAGTCCTATTACTCTCTTCCATGTTATAATGTCCTATACACATATGTTTGTAACACAAACCCTTTGACCTTTGTCTAGTACCGAAATTTTTACGCGACGGTAACTGCATTATTTACGCTCTCTGCTTAAAATTGAACTCGGTCGTTCTTTTCTAATTTTGAAAGCAACCCTTTTTTTTATTATTCTCGGCAATACCTTTTTTTTATTTAAAATCACCAGGTTTATTTATAAGATATTGCTAAAAATCCGATCCAACTATTATAAATAAAAACCTTTTTATATTTATAAATAAATATTACGAATTTTTTGTGCCTATCGTGTGATTATATGTATTTTAAATTTTAATTAATCTTCATAACGAACATAAAACGTAATAATAAATTTATTTCAATTCATATCCACTCGCACGGATTACGGAACATTTTAAAATAAATATTATAATAGTTTCTTTTCTACCACTCATATTTATTAAACTAGGTACAAAAATAAATTTTTGCTTTAAGTTCACCTTACGCACATATTTTGTACTAAAAAGTAAATAAAGATATATATGTAGTTCATTTTAATATAGGTTATATTGTTCCTAAAAAGCACAATACAGATCTTTTTCAATTTTTTTACAAAATAAAACGTTGATACTCTATTTCATCCTTGTAACAGTAGCTACTTCATCCTTGAAAAGTTCGCGAAAACATCCCTCGCCGTCGTCGGCAAACTTTTTAAATTAGTTAAATATCCTGCGTATACTATAAAATACTATATTTCCGGATTAACTCTATCAACAATTCGGACAGCCCGTTCGGGCGTAGAACCAACTTTCCAAACTTCACTCTTTACGGAATTAATGAAATTTCTGATGCGAGCCAACTCGATTACTGCGTTGCTTCGCTCTAATGAATAGCTGTCGATGACTTTAATAACAATCTTTCGTTTATATAAGATGTTTTAAGTTTAAAGTAATTCTTGGACAAAATAATCGGTAAGAAAGAAAAGTGAGAAAACATCAAAAAATTCTATATTTTTTAATAAATATACAGTCCCTGGTACTTGCTGATAATAAAATGTGTATATAGTAAAAGAATCTTTAAAATAGGTAAAATACTTTTGGTTTTCTCTATTACAAACAAAATAATCTAATATTTCCTCTTTATAATAAAAGTTTAGTAAATTTATATATTTTAAGTCGTTGTTATATATGTTGAATCAGCATAGCATTGTCATTCGCTAAGACCTGTGAGTGTACAGACATTAAAGACAGTGAATTTAAATCGATGACAGTGTAAAATTATAAGCTACAATTGTACAATAAATTAAACAAGAACAATAGATAGGAACTATATATTGTAAACAATAGAGTTTATATAAGCCTGTGACAAAATTGATATTTAAATATTCAAATGCACTGTCCGTCCCCAATTTTCACAGAGTACTAACTTCTGACCAAAATTATGAATAGTAATAAAGTAATGAAACCTTTACAAAAGTGATATTCTTTAGTTTTAAAATAAATTAACATATGTAAGTAACAGAATATTGTAAACGAACAATTTAAAGAATTGTCAAAATCATTATATATTTTTTTATTCAAAGAATCATAAAATACAACTTCAAACTTAACAGACTTAACATATGATTTTTAATCATCAATTTGTATAATTTTAAAATGTTTTTTTTTCTGGTCACTCATATTTCGAAAAGCTGGTAAATAAAATTATAATCCACTAAGTTAAATTATAATGCAGCAAATTAAATAAAAAGCTACTTTCGCCACGGAAGCGTCTAGAAACAGAGTAAGACTCTTAACATCGTGGAATGCAATAAATTCTTATTATTACAAACTTGATACTAAAGGACGCTATCTCATTAGTTCTTTTGAATGAATACACAATTTACATTTAAATTAAATGTAAAATCTCATTCTACGACTTCAAAAGGGAAGTGGTTTTCATCTCTTTTTTTTACAATATCTTCCTTAATTCTGAGCTCATTGATTATACTTTTGTGTTGGAAGTATAAGTTTTTATCGAGAATAAAATCTCTTTTTTTTTTAAATAAAATCTTATATTATTCAGATACTCTTCCCTTAATTAGCCACTCTGTGATCGGAGAACGGTTTTACAGATAAACATAAAGGCCACGGTTGAACAATAAAAGCCAATAGAGGTCCAGATCACGATCCACGCTCGTAAAGTTTGAGACCTCGGTGTGGGACGTGAGCACAAATGCTAGAACATAATTACAGCTGTACAGTACTGTAAACTGGTACCATCTGTTTGTAGTTCTAGTTATTACACATTAATTTCTACTATTGAATTTACAATGTTAGAATTGATTAAACGTCAACCAATGTTTCTATATGGCAAACAAGCGTCTGTCTGGTAATAACAATTCTTTTTAGCACAGTTATTTTCACAATCTATTATTCTCACAGTATTACTAATATATTTTGATTTTTAAGCGACTCTCACAAGTCAGATATTTTCAGTTCTCCTGTGTTCATTTTTTGTGTGTAATTTTAGTTATCGTTCAATATATTTCTCTAAAATCAAAATTGATGATGAGTTGTTTAATTTTTTTGCAGTACCATACATTTGGAAACAAATTTCTATTTATTTATTTATTTTCTTGTTACAATGTCTTTACAGGATAGATCTCAAGTTGACAGGGTACAACAAATCAGTAACATGTAGTGAACATTCTAGCACTTGTGAATTCCACCAGACAACATATAAAAAGATTAATACGTCTTTCTGCAATATTATTTATCAGAACGAGTTCTGTAATGAAAGGTGCATGTTGGAGCAAATTTATTTTAGCCTCGAGTACGGCAAATAGTACGTGGCGTCTAACACAAGTATATCTGTCTGCAGAAAGAATTAACGTTAGCCAATGTGACAAAAAAATTTCAATCTTTCCTCCTAAAATCTTAAAGACATTTTACAAATAGTTTGATTAATAAAATTGAAGGATAGATAAACAAAGATAAACAGATTCACCAGCAGCCTGTATAGATTGGGGCCTAGAACGGCAGATTTTAGGGACGGCAAATTTGGAGCAATTTTTTTTTGTATATATGAAGTTACAATTTCATTAATTATAATTAATATAATTGTAAACCAGGGTATCAATTGTAGAGATCGATAACAGTGGATTCTAAATAGCCTACTAACAGCAAATATACTACCGCCAATGTCACTGGAAGTAGAAACGTTCTTTTAAATTAAAACATTAACTCTTCTAACTTCTTCTTGCTTCAAATGGATACAGCCGTATCGTAGGTATATTTATTTATACTATGCTTGTATGACTTTTTTTTTGTTTAAGAGTAATGAAATTACAAGGTACGGAGGTACAGTGTCTTAATTCTTAGGAATAGCAGCAAATAAATGTGCAAATGTATTTATTATGTGGTGTCTATAGACGGATCCATTATCAGGTGGGCTGTAACCTGCCATTACACACTGTATAAATAAAAATTATTAAAATAAAAACCAGTGTATTATGGAAACCTTTAATAAAAGTTTTATGTCATAGAATAATGATCATAGCTACTTTCATTACATCTCGTGTAAATTATACAGTATAATAGTAAATCATATTAACACCGGCTAGGTAAATTACTTTCCTAATTTATTATTACAGGGATCTTCTTTATTGCTATATTTCGCAAGTGCTTAACAAGAATAATGGCAAATAAAGTTAATTAATATAAGGAATGGCACACGCAACACAGGAGTTGCTCGTTGTTGTATTCAGGAGTTGGTAATACTATCTATTTTCTCGCCGAAAGGGTTGGAATATGTCTGCTCTTGTTGTACTTAATTACTTATTTTCAAAATATTCGAAATAACTGAATTGTATTATTATTACTCATGCACATAGTTTGAAATATTCAAAATGTGGTACTAGCCATCTACTGGATTACTTGTATTTTGTTTGTTTTCACCACTATTATTCGTGATTTACTTTATTATTTTATTTTTTACTTAATACCTAATACTAAGTTCACTGTTAATTATATGTATGTATGTCTCAAAATATAGATTATTTAAATCATATCAACACATACAACTGGTTTAATCCTATATATTTTGTGTATATATATATTCTAATATAGGCTTCAAAATCTAATTCGACTTCGGCTTAATATATATTCCGAATTTCCTACATAAAATTTATGTTGAAAAATTTACAAAAAAATAGAAAGAGTTTGATGCGGAAGAGGATTTACTATCAATAAATAGTTTTGTAATATCAAGTTGTTTCGTAAATATTTATTTTTTAATTTGAACACCTAACATATATTTTTAAATTTCTTCTACAACTAAGCACTGTTGTAAAATCTTTATTGTACATACTTTTATTCTGACATATTAAGAAAATTTAACATACAATAGTAACCTTATCTCATAGAGGGATCTCTTACAGTCAACTTTTGAGAAACTAAAAGAAAACTATAGAATGTCTAGAGTCCCTCGAGGACTTCGACTATAGAATATATAATACTAGTAATTGTATACAATACAATTACTAGTATATGTATGTATTTTATAGATAAAGTTACAATATTATTGGATTTTATTTCGAGTTATTCATCTAATGCGCCGCAATTATATGACGTTTCATCATCATCGTCATCTCAGCTATTATCCGTCTACTGCTAAATATAGATCTCCCCCATAGACTGCCATAACAAATAGTCCTGAAACACCAGCATCCACTGACTCCCTGCAATACATTTGATGCCGTCACTCCGTCTAATGGGAGGGTCTTCCTACACTGCATTTGCCTTTTTCCCCATCGGTTAATTATCGATTTTTCAAGCTATGTGGTCAGTTTATTGGCACTTTAGCTTGTTTATTTATCAGTAAACAGTATATATCTTTTAAATCTTTGTATCATTTTTATGAAAATAATATAAAATAAAGTAGTGTTTAAACAAGTTTTATTACACAGTAGAGATATAATTCAAGGAAGCGATATCGCATCGTCATATTTAATGAGCGAAGTTCTTGCTGCCATCCAACAATGTTTCAGAAATATTTTCATCTCAGAATAAATGAACTTCAAATTTTTCACTAAACATGTCACGTGTCACTTTTTTTTATAAAATTTATTACAATTAATGAGATTTCTTGAATTTGTAAAGCTAAAGTATATAACATACCTTAAAATATTACAGACTTTTTTTATATTTAGTTCCTTATTGTTTTAATATTTATTTTATACTCATTGACATCAGAAAGATATTAAAAAAAATCCTCGTAATTACAGCTTGTTTATATTCTGGGTTTACTGAGAAAGATGTCTTTAAACTCTCTTATTACAATTTTTATAACCAAAGAATATCTTGTCTTTATTTATTTATTACACTATTGTATATTTATTTATAACATAAAGAGCAAACGAGCATATGGCTCACCTGATGGTATGTGATTACTACCGTCCATAGGCAGATTTTATAATAATGCAGATGCATTATTATAAAAATTGCAGATATACTGGCGGATTTTAAGAAAGGCTAATGCATACACTTTATATGTGTATACAATAAAGTTTAAAATACGAAAAACTAGTATGTTATGACCAATGATAGTCAAAACATGAAAAAAACTTTATACTGTCTAAACAAGTGCTAATTATTAAAAAAATGCAATGTATTTATTATATCTAATGTGCAAAGTAAAAAATAATTTAAAATACACAAAGCCCCTAACCACTTAGTTGATTATAAAATAAAATAGGTAGTGTATAAGCTCGTTCTATCCAGTATTTTGCAGTTGATTCACAGTTGAGGAAAATTCAATCTTTTTTTTAAGTAGGTAATTCTTTTCCCCTTTGTCGCTTATTTTATAACGTTGTTGTTGCAATAAGGAAAATATAACGAAGTAATTGAAACAATATTTTTAGATTACTCTTACTTCTTATACCGAAAGCTGCTTCCTGTCTTATCTTTTAATAAGGAGAAGATTGTATATAAAAATAATAATAAAAATTAAAATACAACTTATGCACATTTTAACAAATTACCTTTTACTAATTTGTTACGGTTTCAGAGGTTTAGAGTTTCCTCCTGCGAGTACTCAGATTGCAGAATTAGTTTCCTGCTGAGATTTTCCCTATAGACTACAGTATTGGATTCTTTAAAACAGTTTCTTCAGGATCGGCAACATGCACGAGACACTCTTATAGTTTTATTATTATAAATTTCGTAAGCGCACACATTTTAACTGTAAAAAAAAAACGTATTAACTTACTCCTGATATTTCAAGTATCCATAAGCTACGGTAATCGTTTACCGTCAGATGAACTATATGCCTGTTTATCACAAACATGGTTTTCTATGTCCTATACAAAACTTGATAATACAGATAAAAGCAGAAACTTTCTTTCATATATAAAACAATTTTCTATGCCAGCGTACTAAATTAAAATACTTGTTAGAGAGTGTATTAATTTTGTATTCTTTAAATGAGAGTTATTGATCTAATAACAAATACGTATATATTCAGTAGTAACTTGTTCCTCCCTTAAAGGTACTCCATCACCATTGTAAGCCTCGTGTTCTTGTACATGTCTACAATTAATGTTCAGCTGTCGCAAGTAATTACACTATTGCTTGTTGAAGACTGTGTATTCTAATTGATGCTCGTAAATTAGCGCTTTAATTTATTTAATTACTATTTTGTTTTCCTTTATTTACGTAAATACTTGTTCAATAATGAAATCCGTTACGCTAAGGTCACCTTGAAAAGTTTGCTTTCAACAATAAGGTCGCCTTATATTTATACAAGTGTTACTATTTTAATTGTATGTGTTCTTTTCTTTTCTATATTGTATAAAGCTAATAATAAAGTATAATTTATTTATTCATTAAGCCCAAAACGGAAAAAACTGTTTTATGTTTTTTTATAATAATTTTACAAAAACTAAAAGTAAATTTTTAGTCATTAAACCAAAATTTATCGTCTATATTACTTCAACCTTCATTTATACCACTATTGTAAATCCATACTGAAATGTAAAGTGCCTTATTCGATGTTCTTATAAAAAATATTCATAATATTCTATAAATGACGGTTACCACTTAGATCAGAAAGGTTTGTCTGCCGTTGTGAATTGTATGAAAAAATTATCAGTATTAAAGTCTCTACTGATTAGTATACATGTCTAAAGTCTAAAAGTTGTATGTGTAATAATTTACTAGTAACAAAATTCTAGTTGCACATTTGTGACATTTTCTCGTATTACGCTACCATATCATTGAGCATCTATGCTTATCTAAACTGCTATGACCCTGCTGTCGCAAATACTCGTAACTACACACAACTGTCGCATGTACGACTGATTTGAACTACAAACAGTTTTGTATATATACTACGACATATCTTCATGTTTATTTCTATTAACAATGATAAAATGCTAAACTTTGTTCTTTCTTCAAGCATGAAATAATCATAATATTCCCAGATAAGAACTTAAGAAAACTTGAAGGGAATTTCGTAAATAAATTATTACTACTTTAATAAATATTATTATTTACCTTATTATTTTCCTAATAATCAATACATGTCTCAAATAGTAAGTATTATTGCACTTATAATAAATACTTAAGTGTTGTTTCTTAAATGAATATTCCATTGCTCAACTTTCCTGTTCACAAAGTTTTGCGCAAAGTTAGTTGCTAATCAAATTGGCCGTCCTGTTCTGAGCTAAGTATTAGCAATATTAAATCTTCCTTCATTTATGAACCTTGCCTTTTAATAAATAACTTGTAATTTATTAGGTAAACAATACAAAGTATTTAATTTATCTTCGATTCGTGACGGCGTAAAAATACAATATGTCGCCCCTTTTTTCTCCCCTTAGGACATCGTAAGAAGTCAATAAGTGAACAAAGTATGATGCATTGGTACTTGAGAAAAAAAAATCTTATAATAAAAATCCATATTAGTGGGCTTATATTCTCCATTCATCCAATTGCAGTTGAACTAAACCTTGTTTTAAACTAACATTTTCATCAAACTTGATTTTATTTTATCCTTACTAATACTATGAATCATTATCATTTACTACCCTTATTCCAATTATTATGCTTGTTTGTAACCAGTCTAATACCTCAACATTTTAATTACTCACTATTAAATTTGGTAGGTATACATGTATTATATGGAATGAAGAAAAATATAAGCTATTATTTATCCCAGTCAATAAACATATCCTGATCACGCGCAAAGTCATTGCTAACAGGTTGTATCAAATATAACATTAAATACCCCCAACATAATGGATTTCTCCCATAAGCTATTCACTATTCGCACATGTTAAATCGACAGACCTTTGAAAATTATACAATATTTAAATCAATATAAATAGAAATACCTAGTATTTTTTTAGAATACTATCATCATGTTTGTTTACAAATAAACAGTTGGAATACAAAATACACTACGTAAATAGCTTTACAACCCATTAACATGTTAATATTCCTGAATTCCTATAGTGTAACATAATATTTTAGTGCTCAGTCTACGCCAATTTAATACGAACGGACCTTTGAAAATTATACAATATTTAAATCAATATAAATAGAAATACCTAGTATTTTTTTTAGAATACTATCATCATGTTTGTTTACAAATAAACAGTTGGAATACAAAATGCACTACGTAAATAGCTTTACAACCCATTAACATGTTAATATTCCTGAATTCCTATAGTGTAACATAATATTTTAGTGCTCAGTCTACGCCAATTTAATACGAATAATTCAATTATCAACTCTCTTCTCTTATAGTAAAGATTGTTTTCTAACATCAAAGTTGTTATTCGTTATTATCCCATGACGCCGAATTTTCATTATTCATACAGTCTTTATGCAGACATGCAAGCAACGGTATTTGTAATTTCAAAGGGATTTCTCTAACACAGTGAACCCTTCAGTACTTGTACTTGCAATAGCAGAGTGGATTTTAGACAGGATTATATTTAGGGTTCGAAGAGGCCAGATAAAGTCTTTGAAGCGAACTAATAATATGCCCGCTACTTATGCGTTTTTAATGGAAAATAATATTTTAAATGCAACGCTATATACAATTCTCGAGAAGCGTTCCCGCATATGTAGTTACGCTCATGAATACTTATGAGCTCCTACATTCTTCCTTACTAATATTATAAATGTGAAAGCGAGTATATTTATATTATATTATTGTTTGTCTGTTTGTTTGGTGTATATTTGAGCTCCCTGCTGAGGTTTTACCAAGAGCCTACAGCATGGGGTTCTTCAAAAGGGAGGTTTCTTCAGGGTCGGCAACGCACGCGTAATGCCTCTGGTATTACCGGTTTTTTTTTTATTATACCACTGAGGTGGCAAACAAGCAAACGGCTATATATATTCATAGGCTATAGTAACCACTTACCATCAGGTGGGCCGTATGCTTGTTTGCCACCCAGTGGTATAAAAAAACATATACTGTTTGGGATGGAGAAGGACATAGGTTACTATTTATCCCGATCGATCAACATTTCGGTCACATGGAAAAATTCGCGGGTAAAAGTTAGTTCTTCCTATTATGATAATTACTATTATAGTTTGTAAGAATTGACCGATAGATGAATGAATCAATGATAAATAATACATATATTGACTTTGGATATCATGTCTTATACGATTATGTACAAGTATAATATAAGGCCGACATTTTAAGGTATTATATCTTTGTACTCATAGTCCCCTTTATAATGTTTTTATTTCTGAAATAATCTATAATAAAATATGCACCATATGCTGACAACGGATATGAATTTCAATTAGGTTGTTGCATAAACAAGTTTCCTAAAAGTCTTACTGTCTTACTAGATAACTCAAAGATATATACATCCACATATATTGTTAGATTAATGAAATGAAAATATTTGTTTTACCCTTACTCCTATCCTTAGTATTTGCCCTTCTGTCGTATTATAAACCACAAATCCCATGCTGGGAGTAAGAGTTATATGGTTTGAAATGACAGTAGAGTTATAGTATATTATACATATATTTCTTATTTATTTATATTCTATTATTATACTTATGGTGGAGGGATGGGCAGCAGAGTCCCTCTTAAAATATCTGTAAAAGCCTCTGCGGTTGCCAACTCGCCTGCCAAGCGTGGCAACTACTGGCAAAACTCCCCTTATGGAGAAGGCTTATGTTCAACAGTGGACAGTTAACGGCTGAAATAACAATAATAATACACATATTTCAATGTTTGGTATTGCCGGTGATGTAATGAGTAAAAACTTACAATATACAAACGTAATTCTTGTTTACTCACCACAAAGCATTGCTGAAATATTGCTTACAAGTACATATAGCTAATGTTGATAATTTTATAAGAATACACCTCCATGACAGTTTAGAATCTGAGATGGATGTAATCATTTATGTAGGTTACATCTCCAGACAATTTCACAATGCTCAAAAAAGTTTTAATAATTATTATGAATTATTATCATCATATTAGCAGTTAATAGCTGAAATGATTCCCATAAGATTCGGTCCGAGTATCGTTCCTCGAGAACTTTCTTCCCCATTTGTTATTCACACCTATTATATTATTAAATTGGCAACAACACTTCACTATGTTTATCTGCAACTAGTTGAACAACTCGTATACATTTTTTTTTTATTTGACAATAAAATTTAATATTACCAAAAGATAAGAGCATAAAGAAATCATATAAATTTGACTATTAATTTTGTAGGTTGACTATTTTTAATTAATTAACGATTAAAACGAATCTTTTATTAAAATACCAGTTAAGCAGATAATATACCAAAACAATACAAACAATTTATTTCGCTTTGTAAGATCTCACGTACATATATATGTACATAAAATAAACAGTGCATATTCAGGACTCCACTATCTCCGTTCATCCATATTCATCCATATTGGATAGCAAGCAAACAATTCACAATATTGAAACCAGTGTGAGACTATTTTGTTTGTAAATACATATCACGTTGTGTGGTATATTCAGGGTTATTTATTTGTTCATTAAAACAACAATTTTAACATAATTTTTTACAATCGTGTTTCAAAAAGTTGCATATTTTGTTGAAATTCAATAATGTTACACTAAATACTGATGACGGTACTTTCAAGTAACGGTTATACAAACCCATAATATTAAAAATTCTACAAATGTTTAAAAAAAAATATATACATATCTATCACAAAACAATAGAGAATAAAAGAGGCAAAATGCTGGGCCATCTTATACGACATGACGATTTTTTAAATAAAGAGGAAGACTGAGAAATAATGACATGGGACAGATAAAAGAAACACTAGTTGTCATGTCGTATAAGGAGGTCAAGGATATGGCCTGGAATAGAACTGGCTAGAAGAAGATGCATGAATTAGTTGCACACAAGAGGAAACTCTTAAATGAAAAGAGAGAGAGGTTATTAACTTTTTTTTTGCCTAAAAAAATCAGATCTTTTAATGCAAAGAAATTCAAAATAATTAATTTACATTATTTTAATTTTTTTTAAATGACATATATATGTAAAAATAATGCAGTATAAAACATTAATATCAAAGTAAAGAACACACGGCTGTCACGCTGTTGACAAGATACGGCTAACATATATAATACTATCTCACTCAAACGCATAGTAACTGCGTAAACGATTCTTATAATTGGAAGATAGGCCTGGGCCCCATCATTCAATCTCTACTGGAATGTCGACGTTGAAGAGATCGTTGGACTTGAAAGTATTTAACTATCACTGTAAATTTAAATACGCACTGCGACTTTTTTCCAGACGACTTTTCTTGTGCGAATTTTTTCTTGTACCAATTTTTTTGACAGTTTCTCCGTATACTTATAAAGATGTAAATATTTTCACACTAGAAAGAAAAGGTTTATAAAATTTTCATATATTACAAATGGAAAACTAATAAGAAAATTTGCACAAAAAAACGCGCAATAAAAAATTCACAGCCCGTAAAACCCTAACAATAGCAAATACCTACACATTTCAATTCTACAGGGAGCTTTTTCTTGTTTATTTATTCTTATAAAACAAATATTGTTCAAATCAAATGTTTTCAGAGAAATACTTCATACGAGAATCGTTCGTAAGTCAAGAGAGGTTAAATAATTATGTAGATAATGAATGAAACATGATTTTTGTTTTACAAAATTATCGTACAATAAATATTTTGTTAACTATAAGTGTAAGTTTGATTTATTAATCATTAAAATATTATCATTAAAATATATTTAACTTTAAAATGCAGATAATTCCATAAAAGGAATAAAAACATTGTGAAACCTTTCATTCATATTCTCATCACGAAAATAATTGTTAACAAAATTAATATTCATGTGAAAATAATAAAGCAACTCAAATGTATACATGTCACGGTAATAATAAATAATTTTACACAACACCTACTTTACAATATTGAAACTTATTTTAGTCGATAGCTACTGGATCCTATCATAATAAAATATTATCTAACACGTTCATGGTCCATGCTTTTTACAAACTTTTATTTAACTTGCACTGTATGTTATTTTGTTTAGATTAAGTCTTGAAAGCTAAATTTGTGCCAGTTTCTTCTAATTAATTTTGTTGTCATTTTACATACACCTTTAATTCTGGTGACAGTACAAGATACAATATTCGATATTTTCGAAATGGCCGCCACGACAAGATGGCGGAGGGTATATACACGTCTTTTGTCAAGCCTTATAATATTTATGTCAAATAAATACCCTTAAAAAGTAGGTTACGATAAAATAAACATCTTTTAAAATGGTTGTAGCAAGAAGATGGCGGATTATATTATAAATGCTTGTTTTTAAAATCATATTTTAAAATTAAAGAGACGAAAGTGAGTCGTGTGTACAAGGGTTATCTATGGTCCAAAGTGATCGTTTCACGTTGTTAATGAACCTGAGATATTGCGGACTGCTAAGAATAGCAGTTCTGTTGTTTACCGAACGTCCGACAGTGTATACAGGCCACATCATACTCATCTCGCGGCAAATAGGCATTAAATTCGTCAGGTGTTAATATGTTAATAGAATTGGGATGAGTGGAGTTGAAATTATGTTCTTTCTTTTTATTTTAATCACAGATATCTATTTTTATTTATTAATTTTAGACCTAAACTTATAGAATTAATAAAAATCTAATTTATTCTCATAAATATAGAATCTTGAACAAAACTAATTATTATTGTTTTTTTTTTCTAATACTAGTTAGGTTACATTCTATCTCACCTCACTTGACGATAAGTGATGATAAGCTCTAGTATATAGCGTGTTTACCCACAGGATATTTATTCACCATCCACCATCGACTTGAAGTTTCCTAGATTGTATTTCTTCTAAAACACAGAAATAAGAAATAATTCCATTCCTTATGAAATGAATTAACCTATGTTCAGCAGTGAACTGCTAACGACTAATATGACGCTAATAATCTTTAAAGGAGTAGTCAGAGGTCAGTTATTTGTCGACTGCTACCGTTATGTTAAACATAACACATGACATGCTTACATTTTGCCGAAAATATTAAAATTCAGCATGGCAGGGGTCGAGTTTACTGCCGTGTGTCGTCCCATCTGTTTCTTAAACTACTGGGAATACGACTTAAGTATATTATATAAATCAGGCAGCAGCCACTGTTAGACCTTAGTGATGTTTTAACAGTAGCGTTCCTCTTTAAACATTAACAAAGTCTGAGTGCGGTTGTCAACGTGCCTGGGAAGCGTGGCGACTACTAGCAAACCCCTCCCCCCTCAATAATGGAATACCTACATTCAACAGTGGACAGTTAACGGCCGATATAATGATGATGATGCTGTTATATAAATCGGTGTATTCTCATTATTATATGTATTAGGTATTATATAATTTACTAGCCATAATTTTATCAAAAAGAAAATAAAAATCAAGTACACCATTTGAAAATACACGAAAAAGCTTTTCTTTCCCCGACCAACTTATATCGGCCACAAAAATAAAACTTACATACCCTCTTACATTTCCGACACAGAAATGTGGAAAGTATGCAGGAAACAACCGAGAAACATCGTAGGCATTTTTACCTGATACAACTTTAAGAACAAAGAACTATAGAGTGCGTTTGTTTATTTAGTTAAGGATAACTTCGTCAATAAATTTTCGATCTATAAAAAACTCATACGTTTTTTAGTATTTAATATTTTTTTATGATTTCTACTGGATTATATATCCATTATTTAAAATAAACAGTTATGTTTGTAACAACTTGTAGTGATGTTCAAGGCCGCATTCTATCACTTTTTTTAATGATCTTTTTAGTTCGTATTTAATTACTTTAATCAGTCCTTTTCCCAATTAGCAGCAATTGCACTTGCCTATAGTATTATATGTATATATTTATTGTAAATTTTGGTAATTGCAATAACACCTAGTTCAGTAAAATATTTACCAATTTTCATTCAAATCTGTCCAGTCGTTTAAGCCTAATTGAGATATACGAGTATTTAAAAACTTTTCTATTTAGAATATTAGTTGATATCTAATTATATTAGTCGAGATCAAATAACTATACAGAATTTTTAAATATATTTGGCATATACAGCAGGTTACAATAAAACCCAGTAGATTGCAAACCAAACAAATGTTTAAAACACAGTTTAAGCAGTTGACAATTTGTATTAAATTATAATATTAATGTAATTATAAAAAGGATCTATATTATTTTTATAATATATATTTTTATTACCTATTTAATGAACAGACTTTAGAAAACAATGCTCAAATATCAAAAATAAAAAAAAAATATTTAGAAAAATCGAAAAGGACTACTCGACGCCTTTTTTTAAACGTTTTTGAAGACATTCACGACGCAAATCGAAGATATCTATTTAACTGACATTTCTCATTACCCCAACATTTAAAACAAACTTTTAACTCTATGTTTGACAAATAACGTGAAAACCTTCTTTTGAATTTTATCTTTTTCTGTTTTTTAATACGTTTGTTTTATTCTTGTTTTTGTAAAAATATTCATCACATTGTGAATCAGATTCGCTCACAACTGTGTCGCATTTTTTTAATATATAATTTTATTTAGCTGCTGTCTTATATTACACACGATTAACTCTTTATAATATTAGTATGTAACAAATTATATTCGCCTCCATACATTTGACTGTTCGATATGAAGTCTTCTGATTTTCGTACAAGGACTGACTGTTACTGATATGCATTTACACGCAGTATATTCTCAGCTTCCCGAACAAAAGGTGTACGTTCCGCAATGATATCCGCTCCAGACGATTGTAAACTTAGTGTACAGTAAAATATAGTGGTAAATACAATGTCAGTGGCTATAGACATGGAAAACTTTTCGGCAAAAAAAAACTTGAGACGGCGCACGTTGAATACATTCAAATCTGCAATGACTGCGTTAAAGCAAATCGCTAGTAAGTATTTTATATGAATTTTTATTTACAAATGTTTATTACTAATTATTTTATTAAAACAGTATTTTGCAATATAGTTAAAAAATATTTCTTTTTATTAAAAAGTATATATTTTAATAATTCTGTAGAGATTTTCAAACAAATCTTAATATTTCTAATTGATAATATTCTAAGTATCATATTAACTATTATTGTGCTAATTATAACTAGGTACTACATTTTTTTTAATAATACAAATCATAATTTATAGCCTTCTAAAAAGAAATATTTTGCTTTATTATCTTAAGTCATTGTCTTTCAAAAAATAGATTGGAACTCGAAATAAAGAAGTAAAATCATAAATAGTACTCTTATGGTGTGAAATGAAGTGTACAAGTTGTTTGGCATTGTTAAAGCGTTCAAAAAATAAGTAAAACGTTAATAATGTTCTAGAACTGTTAGGTATATGATAATTGTGCATACAGTAATTAGATAATAAAAAAATGTGAATATTGTTTTATATTCACGAGATTGTTGTATCAAATGTTACTTATTGCACATGCCTTATTTTATTTTTCTTATTTATAATATATAAATAAAAAGTAAGTACCTATTTACACTAATTGTTTCACGTGACTTCATTTATTAACTGCATAATCCTTCAATTAATTTAAAGTAATATCAAAACTTAATCTAACGTAAAAATCGCCCACATATTTAAAGTAATATTTATACATCGTTACGCAGATTATACCTTCCTAAAGTCAAGTGCGAGAACGAACTTTAAAGAGCACGACTCGACGCACTTTTCGTAACACTCGAGTGCCGTGCGGTCGTAACAATTCACAGAGTATTTGCGAAACGTCAGCGTCTATAATGAAGGTGTCATTCAGGAGCTTAGGGAAGCCATTGTGTTCGTCGCCTCGCCTCGAAAACAGGCCTCGTCACTCCCCAAGCCCGACCCGTTATTTGTCGAGCTTGATGATCATTTGTTTTGACCTTGAGAACACTTCGTTATATTATCTCACGAATCTTTTGTCCACACAATCGGTCTCAAACACTTACCTATTGGCTGTATCACCTCTACAATTTGAGTCTTGACGGTTATTAATGAATAAGGATACTCAACCATTGTGTAGGTACTCAGCTACTGTCTAAGTATATTTCTAGACACTTCAGCCGTCAAATAAATTATGGATTTACGAACAAATTGAATTTAATGCTGAGAGCTTCCAATAAATAGCATTTCATAATTTATGGATCAAGAAATCACTAATGACATGATCTCGCGTTCAATTCGTTTTATAAAAGAGATGTATTTGACAATCAATGTCAACGGAATCGGTAATGTATAGTACTTATATATCATTTGAGATTTATAAAAGAAGATTGGGAACACACTAGCAACATCACTGGAAAATATTTTATAAATGCTTTCACTGTGATGAAAGTATTTATTATATTATAAAACCAGCGAACTTATCAATTACGAAAAGACAAACATTAACACGAAAAAATATGAATTAAAACTAGTATTAGACTTTTTAATAGCAATAAAATACCTTAAAAAAACAAACTACGTACAGCATAAAACAATTGATCTAGAAGCATCAAATTTTGCATACAAATTACATATTAGTTCTTCAGAGAAAACGTATTAAAGTTTTTTTTTAAGTTCACCATCGCGTATACATATCCCAAGTATTACAGATGTCCATAGGTTACAATAACTTTTACTATACTATATTTTTTATATCGGTGGTATAAAAAATATAAATAATTGTAAATTTAAATAGAAATAAGGAACTCAAATAGAAAATAATACTTAATACGTACAATTTAATAAAGAATAGTTTTTTTAATGCATCTGATGAGTCGTACAGAATAGTTACATTGACTCATTAAATTTATTTACAAAATGAATTTATAACATACACACATGTAAACAGAGATTTAGTCGCCCACAAACTTTACATTGTAAATACTGGCACCCAACATGGGACTGATGCGATTAAATTATAAACACGCTTCTGACTTAAATTACATTAATATTCATACATTGCTGTATGTAAATATAAGAAATAAGAGAAATACCAAAGCCAAGTGTAATTTTCAATGCATATTTTAATAACATTTACAATCCACATTTGACTAACTACTGCCACTGACAACTAATTATCTGAAGGGTAATATTCAAAATTATTCTCATTTTATATAGAGAGAATAAAATATGTAAATACTCACATTTTAATGTTAGTTCATTAATTACCATAACACTACATTCAATACCTTATCATTGTTGTAATATTTCTTAAACAAAACATGTAGGTACTTATTGCATTTATATATATTTTTATTGTATATTTATTGTGGTGTATGTAAATATTGTATTTAGTATATATTTGTACGTATTACTTTAATAAGTACAATATGTGTGTAAAAATTTAATTATGTGCTGTTTTGTTCTTCATACCTCGCCACTTATTCTGATATTGTCGACTATTTACTACCACAGATAATACTGTACTACTTACTTAATTAATAATACTGCAACTTGATTACATAATTCTATTTTTATAGGTACTTTAAACGTAAACAAATAATACGAATGAGATTAAATAAAATATTATTGAATTATAACAACAAAAATTTTAGAAAAGTCAAAATTGTAAATTCTTCTCATGAAATATAAAATATATTACCACGATTTTTTTGATCAATAATTATGTAAGCAGAAGTTGCATAAGTGTTCAGAACATGAAATCAGCAGACAACATTATTATTTAAAAGACTTTCCATGAAAGATAAAGTTGACTGACCACACACTACTGTTCATCGATCTCTGTCTATATGAAAAAAAAGTTAAATATTTCGAGAATTTTTATTTCGAGATTTGCTTGTCTAGCACTGATGTATTCTGTTTACTCCTTTGTTCGGCTCTTACAACATCCTGGAAATGAAAAAGATAACTAATGAAACACAGCACAATACCTGCTCAAAGGAATAATATACCATAGATAATACACGTATACATGAGAACTTTGAAATACGAGGAGACCTCACACTTAGCTTTGGGACGTTAATCATGAACCAAATTAAAATATGATGAGATGAATATGATAATAAAATAAAAATCTAACTATTTCATCAAATAATCAAGGCCAGCCCACCAAATGTAATATATAATAATAAACAAAGTGGAACGAAAGCTTTCACTTCCGCACGTTGGAAATATATTTCAGGTTCAACATAATCGGGATTCGGGACCATCGTAAATATCCACCCTGTTCCTGGCAATAGGTACCCTTCGCGGCCTTTCTTTATATTCGGGGGAAACGTATCCTGACCGCGATTTTTTCCTATTGAACATCTTATCATCTACGCATTCTTTACGACAATCGTTCACTGTCGGATCAATACTCAAGCGAAGAGAATTATTAATCAAACAGACCCGTAAATATTAAAAATGTAATTATTTCTATTTTGTTACATTTATGCTTGTCCTTTGGTGTCGTTATATAATATAACGACAAGAAAGGGCTATAAATAATAATAGCACATATAACAGACACGATTCAAGACACGAGTAAAGTTACTTTTGTGGAGCAAAGAAAGTATAAACGTACTCACACACCCTGATATACGATGAGATGTTTCAGAGATGTAAGGTAAATTTTAAATATTTTAATTTAGACCGCAAAATAGCGTATTTACGTAGATATATATTTTGCTTCGCAACAAGCAAATTTTTGCTTTCGTCATCACTAAAATAATATGAGATCAAAGCGAGACTAAACTTTATCAATTAGAAAAGAATCAGTGACGCAATCCTATAAAATATTATAAATTAAAAAGTTATTTCCTTTAAAAGTCGCTTAATTAAGCACTGTCTATTTCTAGTAGCCTTTCTTTGCATCTATATATTCTATTTTTAAGAATATTATTGTTTCAATCTATTAAAAGTTGCTTCAGCATCCGCTAAATACCATAATATTGCCATAAAATGATATGTATGGGAAGAATACACTTATAAAAGTTTTGACTGCAGTACGGACGTCAGTGTTAACCGCACATAAATTTAAAAGCCGTGAGCATAACAAGCTCACGTTCAAAAGATGGATTTTGTGATTTATCGAGGCTAGTTTGGCAGGTTGACGGTGCAACCAAATTGAGCGCATTGCGTCACTACGGCGCCACTGTAACATACAACAGGGTTCTCTCAACTTAGAGATTTTATTTTAGTCGTCTTCAAAAAAGTTTATTAACTTGATATTTTTTATGAAAAAGGTTTTTCCCTTATTGTTCCCATATTAATTTTGTTAAGGTCGAAGTTTTTTTTTTTTTTTCATAAAACGTAATTTGAATTACTTTAAAGAAAGAACATTTTCATTAGTTTTACTGTTGCTGTTATAGATACTAGAAATTTCACTTAAATATAGGTAAATTCAAAAATTGATGCCATCGTTCTTATGTAACTTGAATTACTATTCCAGTTCAGCCCGGAATTTATCCGAATTATTTACTTATATAAGAAAAATCTTTGTTTTTATTTTACTATAAATTACTTAAAAATAAATTATATTAATTGTTATATTTACATGTGATTAAATAAGGTGTTATTGCTTTCAATTTTAAAACATAACTTCAATCTCGCCTTGTATTAATTGATGGTATTTATTATACGTGATTATGTTCTAGATGTTGCACGTAGACTCATTTTTTAAGAATGTCCAATTGAATATCTGGGCTTTATTTTTAAAAGTTAACCCTATTCCTACTAGCTATTTAGGTGAATACAAAATACCTGACAACCCTGACGTTGGTTGGTGTTGACAAGTCACGCGATGGCTGTTCGTTTACCGCCACTCAGATGTCTGCACCACGCACCAATGGGAGTAATAGGGGTTTTTTTCAGTATGAGCACGTAATCATGTAGTAAGTGACGAAAATATCTTTAATATTATTCTATGCGGAGTTCTTTTATCTTTAATGGATTATTTAATAATCATTACCAGCATTAGTAAGGGGCTTTGTTGGTACTTCATTGGTACTTGTTGAAACTTTATATACATTTTAAAATGAAAGCTGACAAATTAACCTCTAATATAATAATAATAAAACTTTATTAACAAATACAGGGTTGCACTAATGACTCGATTCAATGGGTTTCGAACCCACATCTCTCTGCTATCTGTTCATAGTTTCACCATAGAATTAATACTGTTAAAATATAATAGCTATACCAGAGGGAAACTTTGTACAAAATGCGTTTGCTTGGTGACCTCTGTACCATTCGTGTTTCTACCGTGAAGCAATAGTTTGCATGGCTGTGTTTCGGTTTAATGTATGGGATATGGCAGAATTTATAGGGTACAGAGCATAACACCTGAGTCCTCAGAAATGGCAACTTATGGGGAATATCATGGGCGAAACAGTATACTCTGTTATGTTCATGGTACTGCTCATGTCTATAGGCAACGGTTACCACATTCCATCAGGTGGACCGTTAGCTTGTTTGCTATTCTAAATTGCATAAAAAAATCTAATTTATCTATGTATATGTTTAATCACTGGTTATTCTGTTTTCCTCACTCCCTCTCTTCCCTGCGTGCCATTGTTACTTCCACATGTGTCTCTGTATTAATTTTAGTTGAAAATACAAAGAAAAAGCTATCATTATTATTTAAACTCCAAGCTCTTCCTACAATTACTGTTAAGAAATACTATCAACCGATTGGTTTTCAACTACGTATTTCAAACGCATTACGTCTGACGAAAATTGGTAGATTGTAACTTAGGGAATGACTAAGAGGCATTTGCCCAATAAGGTTTTTCTCTTTTGTAATTAAGGTCTTAAATAAATAGACGTGAATAAAAACTCGACAATTAATGAGCGTATTATATAACCTCTATACTAATTTAAATATATCCGTTCTATTCACCTTATATACCTTACATTATTGTTTTTATGAATTATATTACACCAATAATTAAAGATTGTGTCCCACAAAAAACTTCAATGTGACATAACCAGTTATTTTGGTCTAAAAATTAAACTACTGAACCAATTTTGATAAAATATCTATGAAATTAATCTGTAAGTATCCTATGAGATAAAAAAAGCATTTTTCAAAACGGTTAAGAACTAACGGAGTTATGAAGTGAAAATCATAAAAAATACAACCAAAGTGAGAATCTCCTTCTTTTATTTTTAAAGCGGTTGAAAAAATCCCCTTCAATCTTTGGCAATTTGATACAAATGTTAAACATTTTTATTAAAACGATATTATATTAAGATTTTTCATTAACAATATATAAACAAGCCAAACCACACTGGAGGCAAAATAAACACATCAGTTATTTGCTTAAATCAATAAGCACATATCAGATTCTGTTTCAGCAGTACACAATTAAATTAATTTTCGAATACTCGTTTACATGGCTCCACCCATTTATTTTAATCGAGAGCATCAAGCGTGCAATGCTCACTGGAATGGTCGAGTTCAAATTTGAGTTTCAGCCAGTGTTGCCACTTTAGCCACTTTTTAATTCTAATTTAGCAACTTCATGTGGCTCAAAAATATATGGATAACTAAATTATTTAGCAAGCATTTCGAACTACATTTAAAGCATGTGAAAATATGTAAATGATTTATTGGTTTATAATCATTTATTTTTTTGCGAAGATATTAAAATGAACGCATTTTTATTTTATTTTTCTGTGTAGGTTAACCATACATTAATAATAACACAGAAATTATTTGTCTTTTCATTTACCAGTTATAATCTATTTAGTTTTTTTTTTCATATTTATATTTTTAATTCAGCCACATTTGTGATTATCTAAATCATAATCTACCCATTTTTTCAACACAGTTTAGCAACTACGTTCATAGCTAAGGTGGCAACGGTGGTTTCAGTTTGCCATTTGCGAGTGCGAAACGAACCAATTAAAAACTGGTTGCGATGCAGAGCCAACGCTGGGGGCAATTTACAGACACCTAACACTTATTTTTCGCTTTACGGCCGCCTCGGGAACAGGACAGCCATTTCAATTACGGCTGAGTGAAGCTTGACGTTAGGAATTTTAAGCTATTTTCGGCTTGACCGCATTGTAGGGTCCTTAACGAGCCACTGAAGCCTTATTATAACGATTAAAACAGATTTCAGTTAAGGTTTATGTTTAGTTTTTTTTAAGCTACGACTGAAATTTTGTATTTTAACAATGAAAAAATTTTTAGTTTCGATTACAAAATATAACATGGTTGCAAAATTTTTAATAACACTTAATATGCAACTTAATCTATGTTTAATAAGTTGCATTTATAAAAAAAAGGTTATTTGAAGTTTTATTTAAACTTTATATGAATTAATTTTATTTTGTAATTAAATTTAAAAAATCTTGATTTAGTTCTATAAAAAAACGAACTTCAATCGTAGGACAACTAGTTACTTTAATTTAAAAACTAAACTACTGAACCTTTTTTGATAAAATTTTATAGGTCTATAAGACTATCTAAAAGATAAAACATCCAACTCAGTCTATAAATAAAAGAGTTCCGAGATAACACATATAAAAAATACAACAGAATTAAAACTTCCCCCTTTTTTAAAGTCCGTTAATAATAAAAAAGGTTTAATCAATTTTAAGATTGGACAAACATTGTCAGAATTTGGTAAGAACGGAGATAAAGATCTTAAGACGGCAGTAATCTACTCAAGTGAGTAACACAGAAGTCTACCATTAAACTTAGATTAGGTACTAACTACAATACCACCGCATTTTATCGCCCGCGTTTTACAGGCCCATGATACTCTCCAAAGTGAAAGAAAGCAGTAGCAATGAATATCCCTATTACGCCAACAAAGTTTATTCTTAAACCAATTCTCGAAATAATTGTATTGTTACCAAAAATAATACTTAATTCGAGCAACTATCTATTTACGTACATCTTTACAGTGAATGGACAATCGCTAACGCCTTTAGAAGTTTCTGGTCTTTTGTGTTTCTTGGCGTTATGCCGATAGAAAATTCTCGATCGGTCTGTGCATAACTTTGATGTGGGTTCAACAAAGGTTTGATTCGTCTTCACAGGTATAAATGAATGATTTTTTATTAATATCGTCTTTTCATACAATATAAAATAGTTAGAAAATGTAGGTACCTGTAATATCATTATACTTCTTTATATTACAAGCGTCTATAGACTACGATATATGTTGATCATCAAATGGACTATATGCTTGTGTACCTGTATGGTATGTAAATCTATCACTAATATATGTTATTTTATATACACATCATATATTGTTATTTTATATACACAGTATATAAAATAACAATATATGATCAACCCAAAAACCTTTATATTCTACGCGACTTCATATAACAGAGAAGTCAAGCAATCTAATTATCTTGATTAAGTCTGATAAAGCATACATTTTTAATTTAAATTATTAATCTGACACCTATTTCATTCTTTTTTATTTACAAACTTAAACTATAGTTTCCTACTTAAAACGCGTGTTTTTTTTTTAATATTTACAACCGACTTCAAATAAAATGAAGTTTTTAATTCGCTTGTATTTTTTATATTTGTTACCTCATAACTCCGTCAGTTATAAACCGATTTAGATTTTTTTTCTAAAAGGCATACTTACATATTAGTCCCATAAAATTTTATCAAAATCGATGCAGTAATTTTATTTTTAAATCAAAATAATTGGTTCTCCGACAATTGAAATCAGTTCTTCTTTTTGTCGAACACAATCTTAAATTATTAGTTTCCTTTTATATTATTATATTTTTCTATAATTTTTTAATAAATTTAATGTTATTTATACATTGTACGTTTTAATACAAATTTTGCGAACTACTCTTTGAAATTACTTTTGTTTTAAAAAAATAAGAAATATTATTAAAATTAATTTTTATATATTAAATTTTTTATTAATTTATTTATTCTCACGCTATTCTATTTATAAAGTGCATGATTTTTAAATCAGATTGCTATATGCAAAATAAAATATTAAGAGTTCAATTTCACTTGATCACACTTAAATTTTTCACTTCATTTATTTTAAATTGCATTGCACTTTTGTAACACCTGACTACGAAATATGAATGAAGGTTATCAAGCAAGAATTATTCAAAATTATATTTTTGTTTCAAAAATTAAGTTAAACTTATTCTACAAAGTCTCTGCAGATCAACCTCAGGTTTATTTTATCAAAAAAGGATTTTGTAAATATCTTAAAAACAAAATACAATACACTAGTGCGAAACAAGTTTAGTAGTACTCTTCCTTATGTAAAAACTTGAGTACTAGAATATTAATGAATTGTATGTGTCCCGATATAGAATAAGCCACCCTTCCCTTCCCGTGGGTGTCATAAGATGTGACTAAAGGAGGACGAGAGATGAGCAGCAGCTTCCCTCTTAAAAATCTCTGAAGCCTAACTGCGATTGCCAATCCGCCTGCCCAGCGTGGCAACTACTGGTAAAACCACCCAAGGAGAAAGCTTATATTCAACAGTGGAAAGTTAAAGGCTGGATATGATGATGATGATGATGATGTGACCTTTTGTATAATTACACAATGTCACAGAATATATATAAGAATATTTTGCTTCAGATAACAAATTTAATAAAAATATATATTGTGGAAAAGTACCAATCTATAAGATATATATATATATATATATTGATTTTTTGGCACTAAATGTCTTTTAATATTTATGAATGTAATGAACAAACAACAATGAGAGACTACAAAAGAAATAATATTGTTAAAATTTTACCTAACGTATAAGGGGTATAAAATAATAAAAAACCTCTTGGCACTTTAACCGCTTAACTAATTTTCTTGAAATTTACCTTATACCTAGTATTTGTAATATATTTTCTATGGTATTAATTTGATATGATGAATGATGTAGACTACTTATTATCCCTTTCACAGGAACGATGTTGCAAGCACAGCTACATAAGCATACAGGAAATATTTGCAAAAAAATATGTGAGGAAAAAATAAGAGCAAAATAAGCCAAAACAATATTTATAGAACTTTTGTTTGTTTGCATCTTTGTTTCGGCATCACACACATAAGACTACCGCATCAAATCGGATGCAATTTTCGCAGTTCTTTTCTGGAAAGTGTAACTTAAAATCTGGTATATGTTTTATTTCTTACGCGACAAAACAGCTTAAATTCTTTTATTTAAGACTTTCCTCTTGTCGGGGCAACTATTTCATGTATTCTCTTCCAGCTAGCTCTATTCTAGATCATATCTTTGACCTCTCTTTACGAAATGATACCTAAAGTTTCCTTTATCTGTCTCACATAGTTATTTCTCAGTCTTCTCCTTCCTCTAAGAGGAAGGATAAGAATGTAAAGCATAACCCACTATCAGATTTTTTGTCAATACCTACATCAGAAATCCATGCATACGAAGTTACGGATAAAAGCTAGTTCATAATAAATCTAATGTTTCACGTGTATCGTACGTGCCAAAATTTGCGAGACTCGTGCACGGCGCGAATCAATTTCTCATGAGCTTACATCACGATCATTTACCATATACTCGTAAATAAACCTTAATTCGGGGTGATTTAAGCGCGCGAATGAAAATTAATGGAATCATTTCTAATGTAACACATTCTGGAAGGTCTGATGTTTCGCACGAAGTGTGGTTAACGCTCTGATTTGTGATTAGCAGGCCCGGATTAAGGTATATATATAGAGGATGCTTAGAGAAGTTTCTGGACCCCTCCCACCTCACCAATTTCGAGTAGGTACCAAATTTTTTATAGTATATTTAATGTTGATTTAAGCTTTTATTGCATGAATACGTGCGTATAGTTGTTTTCTACAACAATTTTCAATTTTTCACGGCATAATTACAATTCTGTTTTGCCAAAGGTTGACTGATAGAGAATACTATATGGCATTAAGTCCGCCTTTTGTGCCAGAAATTTTTTGTAATGTAGCCACTAAAGAATAAATAATTAAAAGGGATTTTCAGTAATTGGGTCTAATAACCCCATTGCTAACAATATACTATAATGTTGACCTCTACGCAGTTTCCCATGGTAACCATAGTGGTTAACTCTTGAATTCGCTACGATGGACTGACTAACCTACTTTCATCCTCGCCTATCATCACTCACTGGGGCCCTGCCAGTGTATACTGATAGCGCAACCAGTCCGTTGACATATTATAAAAAATGTATTCATTAAGTGTCCATAATTATTAATTATTTGCCCTAAACTAAAATGTAAATATGTTAGTCTGAAACTAACACTAAGTAATAAAAGATTAAACCAACTACCAGAATGATCATTGAACGTGATTCTGTAGGCTCATCAAATATCGGTCGGCCCGTTGTTTGTTTACGGTCCACTCTATGTAAACATCACCGGCGGTTCTAAGTTCCCCCACAAACACATTGTAGCAATAGACATAAACACGCACAAACTGCTTACTTACTGAAATCCGTGGTTTTCCTCTTTTTTATTTATTTTTTTCACCAAGTAAACACAACTATTAATTAAGTGTTCTTCGCCAAACTATAAATACACTTTGAAGAATAAAAGATAGTTCTGAATTAAAAACCTTTTATATTTCCAAAGCATTAATTACATCGTGTGGGTTGTTGAGTTAATAATAAAATAGTATTTTAAGCAAATATTTTGCGAATTAGGATCACAAATCATATCCAAATATCTTTACAGGTTTTCACTCGGTGCAATATATACAAAAAACCAGCTAAAGGCTTATCAGACATAATGTATGCTTGATAACCTTTTAACTTTGATTCTACAGATCTGTGGTTTTAATTTAGTTGCAAAACAATTTCATATTATGGTAAATTAGGTCTTTATAATAAGTATAATATAATACGCTGTGTAGGTCCAAGTATAGAATGGGCCACCCATTCCTTTCCTGTGGGTGTCGTAAGAGGCAATTAAGGGAACTTATGATTGAGGGATGGGTAGCAGCGTCCCTCTTAAAACATCACCAAAGGCCTGACTGCGGTTCCCAATCCGCATGTCAAGTATGGCAACTACTGGTAAAACTCTAATGGGTAAGATCTATGTATAACAGTGGACAGTTATGTTAAACAGCTAATATAGTAATAAAAAATAAAAGGTATAAGAGAGTGTTACATACTTTTAACGGCAACAGTCGCCAAATGATCGGAATTATAAATGTGATGATATTTATTTATTTTATTTTTGTGTATCTATTATGTATGTTCATATTCACAGCTAAATCTTTGACACTTATAAAAAATCAATTGTTTTAATTCACACTACAAATAACTATATTACTAAATTTATATTTCCAGTTTCATAACATCTAAATATACACAAATTCTCTACACCGCAGTAGCGCATTCGCCGAAGTCGCAAGTTATATAAATGTGGTTAGTGAAATACAGAATAAATTCAATTCTAGGCATCCATATACCTACTTCCGGATGCGAGCCGACCCTTAAACTATATTATAGGAATTCTCCTAGAAAATTCAATATATCAATGTGACCGAAACTGTATAACATATAAGTCGTTTATACTAGTGTAAACAAACTTCTTGGACCCTAAGGAATTTTCTAGCTTTTTAATAAGAAAATCTGAGGATGGGAATCACCGTTAACAAATATGATAAACCAAGTGACGACGATAAAGACTCGATTCGTTTAAAATGTGAGCATATTGAGTCTCTGTCAATCTAATGATAATAGGAAAAAATACTATTTTTATATTATTTAGGTATAAAAATATTTTTACTTATATTTAATTAAATCCGCCCAATTATTTAGCGTGATTAATAAACAAGTATCTTTTTAGCTTCGCATTATTATTTTAATAGAATAAACAAAAAATAATGATAAATAGTCCTAAGGCATCTAAATAAATCTCTACAATAAACAACAAATCCAGTTTTATAAGTTATTAATTATTTTTTATTATTATTTTATGTATCGTAATTATTTGTTTACATTCAGATTTCTATAACATGTTATATCATGCAGTACCTAATAATAAACCGTAGAAATTTTAAGTATTTATTCTTATAAGTAAACCATGTAAAATGTGGCACAAAATAACTTACATTCAAAGCTATAAAAAATGAAAAAATATATTTCATATTTCTTGTCACGTCTCGTAATTCTCATAATATTTGTTAATACTAGTCCGTAAATTCTGCAGCATGAGCAAGTGCCCCTGCACCTCATGAATATATTTATCGGTCAACAAACATGATAAGCGCAGTCGATTGAAAGCTTCATCTAACTTTGTTGAGTTTATGCAAAGTTTCTAAACATAGTATGATTAATTATTTAAAGTTTTCGATCGTCTAGTATGTTAACTATTTATAACACCTTAGTAATATTATAGCCTAACTTTTACCCGTGACTTCGTCCACGTGACTGAGATATGTTGATAGACCGGAAGAAATAGTAGCCAAATTTTAAGACGAATACATATCTAGTTTCGAACTCAGAGATGTCCTTATTTAATACTTTTTATGTAAATACATGATATACATAAAAAACATCCATATCTATACCAACAGCAGTGCAAACAGACACAGTCGTGAATACAAATATCTCTGGATATTGTGCGGGGATCGAATCTGCGAACATACAACGATAACCGATACACTACCGAGGTCGTCAATAAGAAAAACAAGCCTCCATATTACAGCCAAGATTTGTTAGTCTCAACTGCTGCGCAATGAAAATATATGCAGCATGACGTAAGCCTATTTTCATGTATCTCGCTAATTTTGATTAACGACATTATACATATACGCAAGCCCTAAAGGAATATTTATTGCAGTGAACAGTGAACAAGAGTCGAAGACTTACAAGGGAGCATTGACGATAATAAAGACTGTTTTTAGGAAGCCACATGGGAATTACGCTACACTATGTACCTATACTACTTTCTTTCATCTATATAAATAAAAATCAAGGCCGAATGTACTCGTATATAAGCGATTCATTTTAGAATAGCTACGCCTATTTGGCTAATTCTTTTTTTGTTGTTTTTGTCAAGACAAGCTTTGTATAGAAAAAAATATTTGAAAAATCGTACAAAAAAAGTACACGCGTACAAAGCTTAACTTCCTCCATTTTTACAAAATGTATTATCTACTACCACAGTATTGGCACGCCATGACAGAATTACGTTGGATTATATTGATTTCTCAGTTTTCAGACCAGATAATGACGAAACTAAAAACAGAAGAACTAAAAATATAAACAAAAGTAAATTTTGCTATTATTAAAATAATAAAACATAATCATTGGTATATACTGTACTCGTTTTAATATAAATTGCGAATTTACTTCATAAATATCTAGAATTTTAAGGACTAAATTTATTCATAATAAACCATACTAAGTACAATTAATCGTCAATATTACACTCGTAAGCAAAATACAATAAATTTATTTTATTCAATCATATTTAATTTAATAAAATTTAGACTAATTCTGTTTCGGAATTTTATGAACATCTAATGCACATATTAATTACAATTATTTTATTTAATTCCGCTACCATTAGTAACCGTGCGACTACCAACATTTGATGATTAACTACAATTATTATTAGTAGAAGTCACTGCTCGATCTATTAATTTGCCTCAAGATACCCTGCTTAGAAATGAACTGAATGAAGGTCAGAGATTATTGAATATAATTCCAATATGAAAGTTCTATGATCTTCCATATTGGAAGGTCATAAAACTTCTACTAATTATAATAGTAGTCAATCACCAAATGTTGGTAGTCGTACGCAAAGTATAATGGTAGCGGTGATATTAACCAGTGATATTGACTTCCGCAAAACAGTACCTACTTCAATAAAATATTTAATATACCTGTGTTTCCACCACCGAGTATTCTTTTGTTAAATTTTTATTATCTTACCATGTGGCACCTAATTTTTACTCAGTTTACGTTTCTGCACCTAATATAAGGATTACAATGTAAGTGTACGAGTATGCATGTGACTCGAACATTTCGTTGGGTATTAGGTACTTTAGAACAAAAATGCTAAAACCAAACACAGTTGTTCTCAGTGATTGCGTTGTCTACTTTGTAGGAGAACCAATGTTGTCAAAATTCATTTGCTAACACACATGGCTCTCATTTTCTCCAAATATGCCTTGTAAACAAGTTGTGCGCAAAAATGTTTTTGCTTTGCAACCGAGGTTCTCAATTCGGTTGTATTTTTTTAAGTTTATTACCTCATAAGTCGTTCGTCATTCCATAACCGTTTGGAAAATTATTTTTTGAATTAAAAGGATGTAATTCCAGATTAGTCCTATAGAAATTTTATCAAAATCGGTTCAGTAGTTTAATTTTTAAATTAAAATAACTGATTTTGTTATAATTGAAGTCGGTTTTTTGTGGAACACAATCTTTTATTACAAATTTGAGAAAAGTATTATTTAAAAAGCTGTGCTTCTTTCTCGATAAAACCACACAGAACCATCTAGTTTAAACTATCAATACATACATTATACTTATACATGTATAAATTTTATGTAAATACAAATAATATAATAAAAAAAGTGTATTGCATATAAAAACTATATAAAACATATCTGTGGAATGAGCTCCCTGCCGAAATTTTCCCTAAAGACTACAGTATGGGATTCTTTAAAAAGGGTGTATTAAGGTCTTCAGGGTCGGCAACATTTACGTAACACCTCTAGTGTTGCAAGCCTCCATAGGTTATAGAAACCGTTTACCATAAAAAAAAATATAAAAAGCAAGTCATCTTTTATAAAAAGAAGGTTTGGGTAATAGATACACAGTTTTCGCTCTATTTACGTATAATCTCAAAACTTTTTTCATCTTTTAGGAAGAATAACTTTTCATTTTTATGATGGATTATATTAATGAGATCAAAGTTGACTAGAGTTGATAGAGTGATGAAATGAACTTTTATAACGTTATCGCATTTGAACGTTCCGACGCTTAAACTGGCCCAGTTACCATAATTTTTTTTATTATTATTATTATTGATTGTTCGTGGTTTGAGAAATAATCTAAGCTTTAATTTTTTTTAATTCACTATCAATATCGTTCGTTTATTACAATTGACGTCCCATGCTGGACTCGTATCTATCCCCATATAGGTCTACAATATGGAAATTAAATATAATCCTTAATTTTATATGTTAAAAAAAACTTTAAACTTACATACATCTTTTTCCCATATGACCGATATAGATTTAAAATTTTAAACACAAGTATATTAAAAATTTATAGATTTATTTAAACGACGAACTCTAATATGGATTAAATTTAAAATACCGGCCAATCGTCAACATGTAGCCAAATATAACAAAAGTACGATGATTTATCAGCTTGTTTTTAAAAATCAGGCAGATTAAAAACAGATCTATTCCCATTTATATCTTTATTTAAGTGCTGATAGTTGGTATTCAAGATAAACGGATATATACAGAAATTTTAATTAATAAATATACATATTTTGATTCATAAAAAAACGTATTATTGATGAGATGTTTCTCATACATATTATATCGAAAATATTTGAATTTAGAACGCTGAATCGTATGTATAAATAAATGCATGTTAAAAACCTACTGTACGCGCAGGGAACCAATATTATGTTCCTAATGTTACTGCAAGCTGATTCCGAATATCAAAGACGTATGTTAAAAGAGACGAGAGCTGACTTTTAGCTGTGACTTAGTAAGCTGCATCCACCAATAGGTACCTCTGTGTCTCTGCTGGCGGCAATCCTTGCGTCCAGGGCCTTGCAGCGCTTCTTTTCGGCCAAAGGTCGTCTCCGTCTTGAGATCAGCGGATGTGGACTGTATCAGCGGATGTTAACTGTATCACAGTCTATCCAGCGTGGATAGATAGTAGAAAAGGCGATCCCGCTAATATCCACCCAGCGTGGGCGGATATCAGCGGGAATACGACCCAACCGACCGGCGATGTTGCGTCATAGGCAGTTTTGGTAACACTAGTGCATACAGCGAAATAAAATGAGAGCGGGGCGTATATAATAAAAGAGTAGGGTAGATTAATTATGAATTGACGGCGTCAATACCTACATATTTAATCATCAAAAAATTCGTAAAAAGAATTGTCAAAATTTGTTCAAAATTGATAACACACGTCCTAATTTTTGAAGTTGTTTAAAATATAATAATATATACATCATATAAATAATAATAATAAGATCCAAGAACACTCAATTAAAATAATAATATTTTTATAATTATAATTTTAGGTTTAAATCATTAGAACTTATAAATTAAAAGTACCTTACTTCTTGTAAATTAAAAATACTTCTACTTAGGTCAAGCGTGCAAATATTGAAAAGAAAAATTACAATAATTTAGTAATAGTAAAAGTAATATATGATAATAATAATAAAAAATAAAACAAGTATATTTATGAATCATTTCAGCGATATTAAATTATTTCAGACTATATATACATAATGTTTTTAATAAATAGATTATTAGCTTTAGTGAGATATTTATCTTTAAATAACATAACGAAATACTAACAACCAGTAGTTTTGTTTTAGTCTCTTACTCATATTAATTTTTTTACTTTATTAAAATCATAAATCACACGTTTGTGATTTGAATACCAATATATTGTGATTATCAACACAGCGAATAAAAAGGTTCTCATCCCGACGACATTTAAATGAACCTACGACGGCTCTATCGGATTTTTACACGTCATCAGTTTCGTCGAGCACCCTTCATTTTGCCGCGAATGGAAAATTCTCGAATGCGCGCATTGGTCCCTTCCTAGTGATGCGACTCGAACCGCTTTTTACTCGAGTACACGATCAAGTGATAATTTCTTGATAATACTCTTAAACTCGTTGAATAAATTTGACTAAATTCGTTTATTAAGCAAAATAATTATGTGTAAGATTAATAACTTAAGTACGTATCAACTGAATTGCCACTAGAAATTTCTACAAGATAATTATTGTTTTAAATAGAATCATTAGATAAATAAATTATTAATAATTAAAATGTAATATATTTTGAAGTAGTTTAAAAAATGAATAACGTAGAATAATAGAAAATATTTTCTTTCCCGCTATCTGTGTCTTTAAAACTGTTAAATTAAACCTTACTTATTTTGTAAAATAATTTGAAAAGTTGATCAGTGAACATATTCCTGTCAGGTGGGCGAAGTCGCATGTAAATACTAGTATATTCATTGCAGCCGTTAACTGTCCACTAATGAACATAAGCCTTCCCCATACGGGAGTATACATTTATCTTAAATTATTGTATATAGATAGAACATTGAGCCTCAAAAATGGGTCAACATTTTGTCAGCTAATTGTCAAATTAACTAACTCGTTTTTTTATACTATCTAATAAATATACTTATGCATAAAATGTATCTTGACGTATTATGTAATAAATAAAATGAGTGTTTGTACATCAAAAAGATGCAGGAATTAAGAAAAATTAAGTAAATATAGAAGTTATAAAGGAATTACTCATAACTATTTATCACACAAAATTGTATGTAATGGTTAATGTAATGTAATGGTTAATGTAATTGTTTTTCTCAAAGCATTTCTATGGAGATATTCTATCTATATAATCTAAGATATTCATATACTAGTTATTATTAGCTAATATATTGTGTATTCGAAATTTGAAATTATGTGAAAACGAGTTAGTCATCTCTTGGCACTTCAGAGGCTCTTGCTTTGTGGATTAAAATATTATATTTATTGACAAGTGTCACAAAATATGGTATACACTGCTATGAAAGATGAAGTCATGGATAAAAACTAATAATGAAATACTTTTTTGGTTTTTCACATTTAAATAACCTAATTGTAAACTCGGTAAGAGATCACAATTAGGTAATTTATATGTAACTCAGTAAAAGTTTACAATTAGGTAATTTAAATGTAACTCAGTAAAAGTTTACAATTAGGTAATTTAAATGTAACTCAGTAGGAATTTACAATTGGATGATTTATATATGTGAGTATAATAATAAAATACCTACGATACGCACACATTCTTGTTATAAAATTGACATCACATTTACAGCTACCCAATCGAGAAACCCACCGAAGCGCAACACTACAAACTCTATTCATCGAAATCCAATAAGAAAGGTACAAATGTCTTTACAAATAATATTGCTACCCTGAATTCCGTGATATGGTTCAAAATAAAAAATCAGAACAAACTTTAGTTAAGTAGGCTTTTATATAAGCTCTTCTAAATTCGTGATTTTCTTCGTTCTGTTACAAAGCTTTATTATATTACATTTATTTCTGGAATTTAAAGTAACACAACGAGAGCAAAAAAAATCTCGTAAATATACAAAAAACATATTTATAGATCCGCCATTTTGCGATGTAAAGATATTTCTTTTACTATCAATCAATAAACTATACAGTAATCCTTACTAATATTATGGCGAAAATGAGTTTTTTTTTTTCTGTTTATTTGGCTACATTTGATGTTAAGGCATCACCTTAATCGATTAACAACTTAATCGATCAGTATAAAATTTGGGTTCCATCGAGTTCGTAGAAATATAGTACTTACGTAGTAAGATAGAAAACGATATAGGTTACTACTTATTCCGGTCAATTAACATATCTCATTCACACGAACTAAATCGTGGACAAAAACTAGTAATAAAAAAATCGTCTGTTTTTTTTTTTTTTTTTTTTTATACCACTGAGGTGGCAAACAAGCATACGGCCCACCTGATGGTAAGCGGTTACCGTAGCCTATGAACGCCTGCAATACCAGAGGTATTACGCGCGCGTTGCCGACCCTGAAGAAACCTCTTTACCCCCTTTTGAAGAACCCCATGCTGTAGTCTCTCGGGAAAACCTCGGCAGGGAGCTCATTCCATAACCTGAGTGTTCGTGGGAGAAAGCATCTCTGAAACCGCGTTGTACGCTTGTTTATTCAACTATGTAAATTGTTTCAGTTTTGGACCGATATACAAAATTGGTTTATACTATTAACAATGTTAGCATTTTTCACACTCTTTTAGTGACAACGAAAAATATGAAACAATTCGAATAAAAAAAATGCAATGGATCCAATTCTGCAATGTCACTCCATACAACCTATACATACTTACGCTTTTCTTTTTTGAAATTCTGGATCGGCCCCAATTTGTTCCTGTTTCAATTTTAAAGAGTTGTGGATACAAGCACCGATAAAACAATCCCCTTCACTGTTAATACCTACAAGTGGAATACAGCTTAACTGCATCGCGTGAACAGTGCATTGTTTTACTAATGTTACAGTATCACGCTAATTTATTTTTAAACGACTTCCAATAGTAAATTTTTAATTCGTCTATTTTTTGTTATTTTATTCCATGTCTTGTGTTCCCGGCATAGAATAAACCACCCCTTCTTTACCCGTGAATGTCGTAAGAGGCAACTAAGAGAAGGCGAAAGATGGACAGCAGCGTCCCTTTTAAAACATCTGTAAAACCTAACTGCTGTTGCCAATCCACCTGACAAGCGTGGCAACTACTGGTATGTTCAGCAATGAACAGTTAAAGACTAATATATTAATGATGATTATATTGCGCAATTACGCCGTGGACTTTAAAGCCAATTTAAAAATGATTTTTGTAATCAATATATCGTATCTATCCAATATTATTTAGTTGACTGTCAAGTCAGACCTTCAATCTTGGGATTAAAGCTCTCGTTTCTCTGCAAAATAAAAAAACCACTTGTCGCGAAGCATCTACTCATAAACACAAAATTTCGGGTCATAAATTAAAATATTTTCAATTTAAAGTATCTATAAAACATGATTTTGTTCATCAGTGTATGTTCACAATTGAAATCCTTCGTTTCCTAGAGTAAAATGTACCTACTTGTTATAAGTATTTATTTTATGATAACTCCATGTTTCCATAGAACCTTTAACGCTCACAAAAACAAGAGCAAGTCAAAAAAGAAAATTCTTCCCTCAACTGGCAGTATTATACTCCGTAGCTGAGTGAACTTTCTCGCTATGCTTAAAGAAATTATAGAAAAGAAAAGGTATCAAAGGAAATTCCTTTCAACGATCTTATTTTCACTCTGTTTATATATACATATATATAAAACAATGTAAAACCACATACTCAGAATCTAAAAAACCTTTTTCATTCCTTCCTCATTCGTCAATCTATTCATTGAAATTCGCCGGTTAAGAGTACTTTTAAGTTGGCCATTTTTCAGTATGTCACCTATTTGGTCGACGTACATCCATTTAAGGCGGACCGTATTACTATTCTTACGAATTCACACTCGATGACTCAATATATCCCTTTCTGTCTGTCTATTTGTCATCTTAGGAGACCTATATCAATCCGTGAAACATTAGTGGAGACATAGTCTAATAATACGTAATGTAATGTAAGAAAGACTCTGTTTTCCGCACTTAGCCTCCCATTTGGGCCGTTGTGCGTAATAATACGTATGATGATCACCATATATAAACAGACTGTTAACTATTTTATACAGGAATGTTAATACTATTTACAACTTATTAATTAGTTAATTAATAAGTTGATCCGTACCACGAAAATAATCATTCAATTTTACTTCGAAGAACAAACAGGTTTAAGTTTTCAACATTGAATAAATCCGAAATTAGATAATCTCCCCACCTTCAATCCTAATTTTGTTTTACGTAGATTGGCCTGCATTTTACGTAAAAGAGAAAACGAGAAACATCTGTAAACGCGGATTTATTATTTTGAATTAACGATGATTATAATGTGGAAATATAGAAATAGTAATGGACATTGAATGTTTGAAATAATAATAATGATGAAATAAATCCTATTACTACTACGTATCGAGAGTAGCCCTCTGATGAAGTTTCTGGGCAGTCTTCGTCGCAAACTGAATAAAAATATAGTCCTCTTGAAAACACAAAAAAAGGAACAATATTTTTTAAATTATACAAACACGAGTTTGTTAACTCGATGGTTTAAATTGATTTTTAAATTCTGCTAACATTATAAATGTTTATAAGAATATTCAGATGTTTGTTACTCAATCATGTTTAACCAGCTGAAGGGATTTCAATGAAATATGGTACATAAATAGACTAACATTATATTAATATATTTTTCAATTTAATATGACTAGAAAAACCATGTTTGTTTTCAACAGACTTAAAAAAAAAAGAAGGATCTCCTTTTCATTGTATTTTCTTATATTTGTTACCTTATAACTCCGTCGGTTATAAACAAATATGGAAAATTGTTCTTCTATCTAAAATAATATATTAATAAATTGGTCTCTTAGAAATTTTTATAAAAATTGGTTCTATAGTTTTATTTTTAAATTGATTGGTCTGTATGTACACAAAACCAAGGAATAAAAAACTATTTTCAAAATAAATATTGTCAAAGCAAACATCTTGTTGTTTTCCCATGAAGGAGTAAACTTTGTGTTGTTTTTACGTTCTATTATACAATATGATTGCGCTATAAACTCGATTGTAAAAGTGTTGTTAGTGTAAAATTTACAACCTTGCGTGTGCGGTTCTCGTACATAATATACTGTTTTACCGCTCTGTGTACATCAGTCGTCATTCGCTACAGCATGTCTCATTATTATTTATAATTCGGGCATAATTAAGTAAAATGGAATGTCCTTTTTATGACAACAGTTCACAGAATATATGTCATAATATAATTGTCATAACTTCAGTAAAACAAAACATTTGTCTATGGAAGAAATATGATACTGGTACAACACTCCCTTAAAAGGATAGAGGGGAAGAAGAGTAGAAAAAATAGCTTCATAATACGTACTAAAAATAAAAGGCGTCAGTGACAAACTGCCAGATGCAGAAACCGAGATTTTTTCTGGAATTGTTGGCGGTGTTTTCTATCAAAGTCGTTATTTTGGCGAATAATGTTTTATTTAACTCTTTTAAAATAGAAAACATTCTTCTTTTTGCAGTCGGTAAAAAATAACTTTCACAGAATGTCTATTATGGAAAATACCCATCAGGTACCCGTAATGTCCTTTACACACAATTAACTTAGGATGGCGCCCAACTTTAACGCCCGTAAATAATATACAATAATAACATACATTTAGTGCAACAAGTTTTAATCTCTTTAACCATCAGAGAACTTTAAAATATTAATAATTCCACGAATTCATTACAACATAATGAACTCGTGGAACTACCATGCATACAATAATATACGAGTATAAGCTCATAAATGATAACTTCATTTTCATCCCATTATTAAACGAAGCCTGAATATCGTGTCTCATACATAGTCCTTAGTACTATCAACTTAAAACACAAAATTCAATAAAAGTATCTAGAAATGTTCCAGAAATGTTCAATACATTAACCCTTTATTTCAATTCCAAGGCTACATTTAAAGCCCTTTAGGAAAGTTCTAGGCAAGTAATAAAATGGTTCATAAATCGCACACTATACAAACTGCTTCACCGCGCGTAACTTATCTGACCCTAGTGGTAACAAAGTGGAAAATTTCAGCTCTTTAATGTTGACTTTCGTTGTTTTCACATAATTTATCGAAACTTCAAGACCTGGAATAGGAAAACTATATTCAGACCACCTTTAAACTTATATGAATGAATTGATATATGTATAGATACAAACAGTCAGATGTGAAAATATATGAAAATAATAATACCGATTAATTAAACTGTAACTTAAGCGCGTCACTGAGGGGAAAGGGATAGTTAGTAACAGAGTCTAATAGCTCCATTGCTAGCAATATACTGCCTCAGATCAACCTCCACGCGGTTCCCCCTGTAAACTATCATGGTTAATTTCTGTGAAATTACTCATGTGCTAATTGATCTGCATTCATCTTCACCTAACTTCTCTTACTGTTCCCTCGCCAACGTATACCGTTACATCTGGCGAGGTTACCTTTCATTTTCCCTCAAAAAAATAAATATAAGTAAAAATAAATTAATTCTGAAACTACTGAACGAATTTTAGTTAGACAACATTTTAGTGTTTCTTACAAATCCTATTTTAATATTATAAATACGAAATTTTGTAAGGGTAGAAAGATGGATAAAAGGACATTACTCTTTCGCGCAACTTCTAATTAGATGTGAATGAAATGGTCTACTATACTCTATATCATTACTTATTTATGTTGGCGACGTCACAGGATACCTACAGCTAATTAAATATATATTCCTAGACTAGCTGTAAAATATAATCAATCTGTATATCAAATTTGTTTCAAATAAATTTAAGAGTTTTTACGTGAAAGAGTAAAAAACGTTCATATATCCACACAAACATGATATATCTTTATAATTTTATTCGCATATATTTATAATAAAACACTATAATTGCCTTCACCACAATGGCATTCTATTGTGAAGGTAATTCTTAAGGTATAAGAGAAAATAGGTATAAAATGCTATAAGCCTCTAATTAACTCGCCTGGAAATACAATCGTAAGGATATTCCTTTTATTTACTAAATAATACATATACTAATTATAAAATAATATACATTTTTCATATACCGTTTATAAAAACTAGAACAAAGAAATGGATACCGAAACATTAATATTCCCTTTTATTAGTATTATAAACTGTGGATATTTATGTAAAACAGTGTATGAACTTTACGGTTGTTAAACTCGGTTTATGCAAAATAAGTTATTCCAGACCGTTAACATTTATATTAGTAATATTCTTATACATTTTAAGATCTCATGAATGTACTTCCTGAATTGTTAATTAAGGTTAATATATTTTATTGAATTACTACCTTTTTGCTCTTTACTTCGTGTATGCGTGGATTTCAGAAGTAAGAAAACCAATTATGGTTTATAATTGGTTTTCTTCTTCTTGGCAAATGAAGATAAAACATATATAACCAGATTTTAAGTTAGACCTTCAAGAATATAACTGTGAAAATAGCATTCCTTTTGATGATGTACTTGCGTTATACCGGAATATTCAGATAAACATACAAAATTTCTAAGAATCATTGTTTTCCATTCTATTACTCTAATTAAGATCACTAATATACTTTTTCTTAAATATTTCCCGTGTACAGACATCGTCTTTACACTTTTATTATATAAATAAGATTATAACTAAAGATAAACTAAACTAATTTAATTATTTATATTTTATTATTATTATTTTATTAGTTTTTTAATTTATTTATTTTATTATCTTAACCAAATTACACCGCGCTCACATTGTGACCTTAATAATTAAATTATTGTATTTTTCCTAAATAGTGACATAATTTTCGTCTCTTATAAACAATAAATTGTAATATGTAGTATTGATAAAGAAAATCAAAACACCAATTTCTGAATTTATTATTATTAAATAAAAACACAATGAGATCAAATAGTACTCCATTCAATTGGGTCTCGTGTATAATTTCGCCGATTCATAAATATTCTGCCAAACATTCACTATTTGCAGTTACGGTGCTCGTAAATCTTGTTCATGATAACGAAAATGGGTTTAGAGTGAAAGCAGAATGTGATAAGTCACGATGGCCAACAAAAGGTGCTTCCTTGGGACCTGACTTTTGATATACTGATGCCCAGGTAGTTTATTTATTAGACAGCTTTTGTGAATAAACGTAAAAGCCTTGTCCAGCTCTCGGAGTACACATTCTATATTTTTTTTTTATTATAACCTGTTATTACATCTAACCTTTTAAGAAGTTATGTTTAGTGAACGTAAATGGTTCCTGTTTGTAGGGGCAAATTTATTTAGGAATATACAATTGATTATAAAACTATTCTATTTGTACTAATTGTATCTACTTTTTCGTTTTTTTTTTTCCCCACTTGAATTTGCATTTCGAATAGCATTAAATCGTAATGTAACTAATAAAATGTTTATAAAAAAAATTACTTGAATAAATATATTTTTATTAGATATTTAGGTATATATCGTTTATAAAAGTATGTTATTTTTTGAGGCGGCAAACAAACATACGGCCCACCTGACAGTAAGCGGTTACCGTAGCCTATAATTGTCTGCAATACCAGTGATGTTACGCGCGTGTTAGATATTTATATTATATAAGAAAATTATTCTTAAACATCTTGTGTTAAAATGTGTACCTACATTTATTAATAAAAATGAAACTGTAGTAGTTTAAACATAATAAAATGTTAAAATTGTTATTATACCAAATTTTGTAATAAATTATTCTTGTAGTATGTATAAAATATTGATTTATATTTTAATTGATTTTATAAATATTTATTATCATGATACCTAAATAAAAAGTAATGAAATTTTAAGAACACGTGGTCTCGCTGACTTGTTTACTCGAATTCGGTCCTGTAAATATAAAAGATTGTTATTTGGGTGGGGAGACACTTCTTGTCCAACCGTTGAACAGAACGGAGCTCCCTGACGTATCAAGAGTGAACAAGTATAGTAAACCACGTGGTCATAATATAAAATATATCACAATTATTGTTGATGGAAGTCGTAAAGAAGCTATTGTTAAATAAGTGTCAATGGATTAACAGAAGTTGGGTATTTATTTTATATTATTTCCTTATATATATATATATATACACTAAGTAAAATAAGTAAATACATATATGGTTTAATAGTGCGATATCTAAAATAAATAAACTGTGAGTACTTGTGCTTCATTTCTATTTATTACTAAGAGGCTTATAACCTTTATTGCTAAAGAATATATCATATACATATAAAGTTAGGATTACGTACTAAAATTACTATGAAAACCTATTACCTTTCATAACATATTATATATAATATTAACAGTTTTTTATCTGACACGCGCATTGCCGACTCTATATATGTATATATATATTTCATATGTAATAATTGTAGATGATTGTTCAATATCCATCCAATGATGTATTATTCTATTTACTATAGTTATTCTCTATAATTATTCTCTTTAATCATCACAAATGTTTTCCTGAATCAATCTATCAAATTCATCTCTTATTTCAACCAAAATGGTGTCATTAGGTCAATTGTATATAAATACAGTTTGAAACTGAAGGACAACTGTGAAATTACAGGATATGGAATCTTCTGTGAAATTTCTGAACCATCTTAATATTCAGGAGTGACAACGAATAGGAGTAACATAGATTATGATACTTGTGAAAAAGGGCCGTCACCTTATTTCCTAAAGATAGAACGGACGAACTTACAAACGCCATATTCACGATGACATTTCATCACTGCGTTGTATGACGTCACCATAAATTATTCTCTTTCGGTGTTCTGGTTAAAGAGTACGGTATCTTTTAAATCATCTATATTGAACATCATTTATTTATAACAATGAACACTGTCAACAAAATAACAGTATTTGTGCAAAATATCTGCGACGCTTTGTATTCGGGATATGACAAATAGCGACATAGATCAACCCACGCGAATGTCGATTACAAAGTATTGGTGGTCTTTTCACAGAATATATCAATCACAAGTTCAAAACCAAACAATATATTCGAATTAAGACACCTACATACTGTCTACACTGATCACTGGATAAAATATTATATACATGTCTCCCATTAGGGTAGGTATAGGATACAATGGATAAAATACACGTAGTGATTAAAGTTTTTTAAGAGATTGGATTGAATCCCATCATGACTATTGCACTGATAATCACTACATGATAACGGTATATTCTCGTCTTTAAAAAAAAAACATTAACCATGTAATGCGAAAATCATATCAAATGCCATGTTAGCATCTAGCTTTGTCCATAAATGATAGTAAACTAATACATGTATGATGTGTAATGATGACAGTTTTAACAACAATGGCTACATATTTTAGCAAATAATACATTTAAAAACCATAAAAATAATCTAAAAATATTATTAAAATATGAAAATCAATTTTTTTATTTATAATTCTGTATCAATTTGCAATTGGTGAATTACCTATGGTTTAACCATAATTAAATGTTAAAAAAATATCCCCTTACAAAAATTAATAAAATAATGGCTTCATAATCATGCGAGTGTGCATTTATAACGAAGTAATATTTGAAAACTCGCACAACAATAACAATATTATGAACGTAAGATTTGTCAAGCGTACACCTACACACAATCTTCTTTTGTTTTGTACACAAAATATATTTATAACCTAAGTCATGAAAAACAAACAATATATGTTTAAATTTTGGCTTATTGGTACGGACAGCTGTTGATTAGCCTGAAAAACGAAAAAAGTCGAGGGTTGATGTTGATCGCTTTACACCCACTCGGCGTAAAGCGATCTACATCGGTCATTGCTTACAAATAGATGATTAATGGACTCAATGAACAGAGGAGCTATTGATTTAGAAACAGACACCGCTGCCTTTGTACTTTAAATTCTGACAAAATTTATGTAGGTTAAATTATACTTACTTTACTATATTATCTTTTTTATAAGTAGACGCCACAACAATTCGTATTAATAAAATTTCATTTAGAAAAGTAATTTTTGAGCAGATGGCTGGATGTTATGATAAACTTAAATGCTTTGAACCTAATCAATCTTATTTTTAGGGTTCTGTACCAAAAAGATACAAAAAAACCATAAAACTTTGTTCGTCCACCCGTTCGTCCATCTATCCATCTATTACAACATTATATCTCAGTAACTATTTATATTATTCATTTGAAATTTATAATAGTTTTACTAGCCTCCGCATATTGCAACGAAAATAGTTGAAAAAATGTTTTTACATGACTATCGAATTATGAGGCAGTGCATTAAAATTGTATACCATAGTATAAAGGACATCTAAAAATGTGTATCCTTCTATTATTGTTCTGTTGCAAGCATAACGTTACCAGACTTCTATGATTGATAGCGCATTTATCAATATTTCCTATCTCATTGTTGGCTGTGTAATATTTCAGGATTCTGCTGGAGATTATAGCTCGCCTAAATCTGACATCTTAGTCTTGACTGATGTATTCAATAAATTTTAGGATATCTAATATAGTTATATTATTTCATTCTAATATTACTATATCTTAATACTTGAATTGTATTGTAAAACCTTTATTGTACATAAATTACATTGAATATATTAGTAATAATGATGTTTTAGAAATATATTAATTTGAAAACATTAATATTACTAAGAAATCTTCTCAAAAAGTCTCAGTCCTAGATTGCCAACTAAGAACAAACAATTTTATTATATTTTCGCTCATCTTTCGTTTAAACCAAGTTTCATTAAAATATCATATGTCATATGTCTATAGGCGACAGTTACTTCTTTCCATCAGGTGGGCTGTCTACTTGTTTACCATTCTAAGTTACAAAAAAACCTGCAAAATTCTTTAGCGGGATTTTAACCTATAAATAAATATGTATATAATATAATTTCAAAGGAAAGCAAATAAAACATACTACATGTGATACATATCATATATATGATTAATATGAAACTTTTATATGTTATATTATTATAAGTATATTAGTAAAAATATCGCTTTATCGTTCAACTTTTTACCATTCACTGAGTCCTTCTTATTTAATATTACGACAATTATAACATTGACCTTTAAAATAATTTATTAAATTATATATTTACTATGCTTTTATATATGTAAATTTACATCATATAACATTACTATTGCAGTTGAATAACTTTGAAACATTAGTTGAATACCTAAATTCAACGCTCACTTTGTACTTACCCTACATACTAACAAGTTGCTATATTTCCCAGGTCTCACAGAGCAGTCCGAAAGTAAGCTCAAATTCAACTAAGCATGTACTTACTTTGTAGAGTTTCAAACTCCGATAGAAATCATACTAATCAAAACAGCAACTCATCATTTAGATTCGACCACCCCCACCTACTTCAAATGTAGTTACCCACCCTACTTCAAATATATATAGTTATAATATTAATATCCAAACTAATTTTAGAATACATACATTGTAGCATTTCTCTAATACTCTTAGTTGCAATATCAATTTATCAAAAGTTAGAAAACGATACAATTTCACGACTAATTATAATGATTACCAAATTCAACTATACTTGTATATTGATATACGATAAAAACAAACTTGGCTGAGTCATAAAATGTAAACAAAATTAAAATTATGGAACCAAAATATCGACCCATATTTTATTAGGAAAAACATCTAGATTTAATTGTAAAATATCCCCTTAAAAGGATCTCATTAATTGCGAATTTTCTCAGTATGAAAGTCTAATTGTTTTTAAATAATATATATCTCTGACAGAGATGAGTCAACATTTGCTTACAAAATTTATAAATGCATTAACTATATAATTTACAAATGCAATAAAGAGTACAAACGCGGCTGGCATGATGATGAATATGCAGTAATTCTGTATGTATGAAAGTAAAAAAGACCTGAGAGCCTTCGTTTGGTTATCTTATACAATAATAAGATTATAAAGCTTATACTATTCTTAACACTGTACTACTAATAACACTACATTATGGTAAATAATTACTGATAGATTGATAAATTTGCAACTAGGTGTATCGAGATTTTTAGTTATTATATTAAGGTTTTCGCTCCAGATATTTGTTGTACAAGATCAACTTGAAATCTTTGTTTTATTTTGATTTTTTTTAATATTGTAAATTTATTTTCTATACACTTACATAAAAAGATAGTTCAATACTTGACAATAACAATTTATTGCCTTTTATAGAAAAAGTTGAATCTCCTCATCCCCAATTAAGTGTAACATGTAAGCAAATTATTTGTGAGATTTCTCTCTATATTGTCTCTTTTTTCTTCCCTTTTCTACGCTTAAATCTTAATCATGACAGTTAACTGCTTCTACTTGGTTCCTTACCTCTTTTAGTGGTCTTCGTTAGCCAACCTTTGACCTATATTATTTTCCTTCCATATATTTTTATCAAGTTCCCTAGTTCTAATATTATATAACAACATATTCCTTCTCCTTTTCTATAATCCCATTAAACATTTGTCTCGGTACCTCTTCAATCGTTATTTTCCCTGTATAACCATATTTCAAGCACAAAAAAAATCTTTATTTGTGTTATTATCAAGATTCTATTTACATTATTTTCGGCAACAGTATTAACATCTTGGCTTCGGGTGAAAATAATGTACAGTCGACCTAATAATATAGAGGTCACGTCTATACCGCGCGCCAAGTATCACTTTCAGCTTAAAAGCAGTTCAGTGTACTTAGACAGACACAACTGCATCAATACTAATATTCCTCTAATGGAACTAATCTATTACATTCACAGTCGTCTTTCTAAAAGCAAACAAAGAAGTTTCGCTTATTGCAAACCTTATTATTGTTTATTCTTTATTGTCATTTATATATATAATATAAAATATAGTTGCTATTATAGTTTTATGTATAATTATTTATTTTTTTTAATTTTTATTTAATGTATCGCTTGTAGTTGCTACCAATATAAATAATTACATTATATAAGTAATATCTGGAGCATTATAATTTTAAAACACACTATAGCATGAGGTATGTTTATCGTAGTTTTACACTAATACTTACAAATATTTCATTAGTAAATTTACACAAAATTATTTTAGAAGTCAATTCAGTAGGTTTGTTTTGTATTGTTAGTTGCATTGTTAGTTCACAATATAAGATTTTATCGAGTTTTCAACGGGACTGATTCGAACAGATAAGGTAAGTGAAAAATTATTTTTAATTATACGTACACGTAACAGTATATACTATTTTATGTAAAAGAGAAAAGAGGTAACAAATACATTGCGAGTGTAATTATACAACAAAATTATATAGTTAGACAAATAGAATAAAATTAAGATGTAGCTATACACGATAAATCATGTTATATCATTTCAACATTAATTGGAAATTTATCCCACACTGACAAAATATTCTTGATCCACCTACATATATTAAGTCGGAATAAAAAGCGTTTATGGTATTCATTCCTTTAAAATTAAATATTTTCCATAGCATTATCTACGCAAACCCATTCTCGTAGGACTCATCATCTTAAAAAATCCTTTATTAAAGAACTAGCGATCCTCCCGGCTTCACACGGGTAGATAGATTTAAAGGTATATTAATATTTTGTATTAGCTTTTTAGGCAAATTTTTGATACCATGAATTACTATATTGTAATTTTCGTAGAGATCTCTAATTTATTTGGAAATATCTTATGGTGCTAGCTGTAGCTTTCTATAAGTGACTGATTTTATTTTTTGAAAATTTCAAATTCATGTAAAACTGCTAAATAAATATTAATGGGCGTCTATACAAAAGTCGTCTGTTTAGGCATTTCTATTTAGCTCCAGTTTTTATCTTTAAAACAGTAGGCTTGGGCAATATCGGTACCACTCCGACACCTATAAGTATATTGAGTTCCGCTAGACATTGATGACCTTCACCCATTTTGATATTATCAATACTAATCGATATCTATTTATTTATTTATTTGCACTTTATTGTGCACGCAATAAAGAAATAAAACGGTGGAAAGCAAATATAAAAAGGTGAGCGATAACTTCTTAATCCTCTGGGATCGCAACTTATTAGGGTATCATCGTCAGTATATTCTGTGATATCCAAGGTGTTGTTCAAGTCTAAGGCTAGGGGTGGATAATATATAACTATGCATTGTCTATATCTATAAATTGTAATATATTATATATCGAAACATAACACCCGATCGAAATTAATATACATATCCGACGGGTATAGGTGATATTGAAACGACCTTTTTTTATGAATATATAGATATCCGAGCGGTGCTGGTTTCACACATACCTAGTATATGCAACGTTTACCACTTTCCATCAGGTAGACTATGGACTTGTTAACATGTCACTAAAAAAAGTCACTAAGTTTCTAGGTGCACTGCAGCATTTAATTTAGTTAATGAGTTTCACTTTATTATCACGTTAAACAAAGATAAACTTCTTTATTTAGTACTTTAATGCAGCTCTCTAAGGAATATAGATATCAATACTAACATTGAATTATTGAACTTTTCTAAAATAAAACACAAATGGAGAATTTTTAAATAATGAACGCATAAATAAGTTCATCAATTATTACACAAAATTCCCCGTCTCAGACAAATTAAACTGAATTCAGCTTATTGAATTAGATTGTGAGAGAATCTTACAGAATTCCTTCTTTGATGACGCCATCACTTTAAATTTTACTGGTGGGTCCAATGATCCAATTAAATTAACTTTCCCTTATATAGGTTTATACATAAACCAGCCTATTTTCATTGTATTTTCGCAAACATGTTATAATAGTGATGAACATGTTTTGTTATCTTTTTTAACAATACGCTGTGTAAAAAATACTTCACGTCAGATCTCTTACGGTGTAAACGGAAAAGATTAACTAACTTCACACTTACCAGAAGGAGACTGTGTAAATGTCATCTGCTTAGGTAACTCGACCCGTCTATCACTTTGCAGCAGCTGTGCTTACATCACTGTGTCTTGATACCTGATATCTTACATTAATCTTCAAAAATAACAACACATAAATATACCATGGGCGTCACTGTGTATATTTATATATATTTAAAAAAAATATATTTTAAGAAGGATTATTAAAAAAAGAAAAAAATAATGTATATTAAAATACATATTTGTATTAAAAAAGAAGAGTTATTAGGACCATAAAGCACAGAAATGTGAACAATAAATGTAGCGGAATAAAATCTTCAGTATTAATATCGGGGATAGACAAAAAGCTAGGGATCGAATATCTTCAACTAAGGAACGAACTAATGTACGTCTTACGTCTAATGCTTCGGTAACTAAGTACTTTATCAGAACAATGGAATTCCTTTCGCATTCATCCTCTGTTAAATGACTTTCGGTCTTTTAGTTGAGCAGAATAAGTATCAAATTGCGTTCGAAATTATTAGCATATAAAGTATTTCTTTTGCAACTATTTTATAGGTAATAATTAATCAATTTAAAAATGCAAATATGATAAAAATTATTGTAAATACACAGACAATAATGCAATATTTACTTTTTACACGACTTCCAATTTATACATATTGTTTCATATGTATTGTGTGGGTTACGCGTTCACGTTAACAATTATCTATTAATTCTAATGATTCTTTTCGCAATCGTTAGAATTCAGTACTGCGTAGTAGTAATACAATAGTAAATTGATGATAATTGATTGACAATAAATTTAAATATTTTAAATGTAGCAAACCACAAAGCATCTCTTGATTCATCTATGTGTTTGTGTGTTTGCGCGCGTTTTTTTTTTTTTAATAGTTGTTCTTTTATGTAACATTTCTAAACAATATTAATTTTGTCATGGATGAAGGCACTATTTTTTATAGCAAAATCTTTTTCAATTTTACAAAGAAATATATTATCTATAATTTTTTTTTTTATTAGTCATGTATTAAAAATTAGAAAGTCTAATTCGTCCCGGATTCCGCTTCGGCTTTGTGGGGCGTACCTTAATGGAAATATAAACTTCATTCTGAAAAGTCAACTAACCTTGACAGTGATTGGACCATTTTCATTTCCATTATTTGAATCTGTAGGCGAAGTTGAATAAGATTAATACATTCAAAGTATTGAATAAAAGAAACTAGAAGATAACTTTGGATGCAGATCATTAGTCAACAATTATGCTCAGAGAGAGTTCGTAAGATAAATGAGATAAAGTTAGAGACCGCATGTCGACAACTATTCTGTTGAGAATTTAGCTAAAACTATATAAAGTTAGAACATGTTTACATGCTTTTAACAAACTCTTAACAGCACTCGCCTGACGCGGTATATAGAATTACTTCGAATTAATTAAAAAACAAGAAACAAACTAGAACCCTGCGTCTAGCGAGACCACAACTTGTTTTTTAATTATAAAGTACTAGCTATATTTCGAGCATTTGCCCAAATGTATAATGATAAAAAATGTCTTAAGCATTAATGTAGGATGTGCTTTTTCTGTGTCATATTTTATTAAAATACAATTTGCTGATTAAATGTGATTAAGTTATAAACATCCAAATATTTTTACATTTGTAGTACAAAATACATGCATTATACAAACAATATATCTAACCAATTGTACTGTACTCAGTAAGACTGATTGTTCAAAAACAAACTTGATTTTACTAGTCACATTAGAGCGCATTCGGACCAACAACATAGAAAACACACAATAAAGCGAACACTATAAAAATATAAATACTAAACTATAAAGGTTTAAATACAAAAATAAATTATTACCAAGATATAATATATGTGAAAAACAAATATAACATTCATTTGATTTTGACATGACAATTTCAACGATCAATGATTGTAATATTAAAATGATTTGATCGTTAAAAATTCATAGTCTCCCAATGCACTAAAGAATCGAACTACCAGAATAAAAGAGTCGCTTTCGCCTTTATCGTATTTGTAAAGCTATACTTCTTATATTAAAATCCTGTTCAGCTTTCACGATTCAATAGTTGAATGGTTTTGGAACGGCAGCCAACGTTTAATAGTGCTGAGTAAAGAATGGTCTCATGCTCGCTCAGTGAAAATGGAGCGTGAACTATATAGGTGGAGGTTAGTTAGTAGCCACTCTTTATTTCGCATCGTTTGTGCTTAAATTATTTATTTGGCAGAGAACTAAGCATCCGCAGCAATGAATATATTGTAAGATAAATATCTCACTTTATGCTGTATTTTCACTAACCAGATGTTGTGTATGGCAAATGAATGAAGATTCATTTTTATTACAATTATTTAGTTTAGTTTATTGCAAATATTGGTTTACTCTTTACACTGTCATATACATATATAATATGATAGTTTATTTGGATTAATATCTTAATGCTGTAATAAACGCTGTAACGAATAAAATTCAAGTACATATTATAGACATAACCAATTTATTTTAATAGATTTATTACTAAAAGAAATTTATTATAAATGTGTATAAATTGTTTATTAATTCATATTTTATTTTATTATTATTCAAAAATTAACTAAAATTACATACAATTGTCCAGAATATCCAAAACTTTTTGGCCTCTTTTAATCTCAAATCCGGAAAACTTTGTTAATATGTATTATAATAAAACGAGTCGCATGCTAATCATTTTCTAACAAAATATAGATTCCTAGAGAAGGAAAGAACTATTAATAATAAAGACTAGTCTAACGGCCTTATTGCTAGTGATTTACTCTGTGAAATCTACCTCCACGCAGTCCCGTCCTCCCCACCCCCTCGCGGGAAACCGTCGTAATTAACTCCCGGTATAATAATGATTAGCCAACTTGACTTCACTTCATCCTTATCTTATAATAACTGACCAGGGTATTAATACCATAGCGCAGGCGACGTTACTATGTAGTACTATTTTCATCCGAAAACAAAACATAGATATAATTATCACTGAGGCACATTCAGCCAACCTTTATGGAGGATACGAAGCGCGCAATATTTCATATTCGCCCAGCCGCCGCTTTCCGTTTCCGATTGCCACACTCTGGCTTTGTAAACGTCTCTTTCATACACATTTGGCTTTTCTTTTGTCACTGATAATGCCATTGCGAGAATATTATGTATACCCAGTACATTTTATATGACGTGAAAGATGACGTCTCTTTAATTATTTCCATTCTACGAATAATGCAATTGTTTGTAAATGAATTATGAACATTAATACCAAAGTTTGCGGACGTCTATATTATTTGGCAACTTTCAAAAACTGTTTAACAATTTTTAGTACTTCCGAGTTTTTATTATTTAAAAAGCTTTCTTGCAAACTAATCATGCGATAATAATTATTTTTTACTATTATAATAGGCGTTAACTGTCCACTGTTAACCATAGGCTGCCCCCATAAGGGAATTTTGCCAATAGCTGCCATGTTTGACAGACGGATTGGTAACCACAGTTAAACTTTGGCGATGTTTTAAGAAACACGTTGCTGCCCGTTCCTCGACCTTTAAATTCCCTTAGTCGCCTTTTACGACAACCATGCGAAAAGAAAATGTGATTTGTTCTATGCCTTTGCAATTGCCTTGTCTTTGATAAAATTCTTATAAAATTTAACACTGACAATTTGGATTGTTGTCGTAAAAAAATATTTAAGTGATTGCTTAGCGATAAGGCCGCCTTTTGTATAACTTCTCATTAATATTTACTGTATTTGTTATTTCTCTTTTTACTTGGTGCAATGTAAATAAATAAATAAATAAAATAAGTGCAAAATATGCAATACTTACAAATAGTAGATAATTACAAGTAATAATATTTCTTTTTAGTCTTAGAACCAAATACTATTTGCCTAACAATTAACATTTTAATTTATTACAAGAACACTAGTTAAATAATCGTTTAAAATAATTGAAATTTTTTTTATTCTAAAAATTGATAAATGCAAAAACGCTAGCTAACAGAACTATAAATAACAATATATATATAGTTATAATAATACTGTATCAATATTGCGAACACTCTTAACAAACTACATTCTCTTCATATTCGCCCAACCTCCGTTTTTGTTTCCGATTGCCATATTCTGGCTTTGTGAATGCCTCTTTCACACGTCTTTCCTTATTTATTTCCTATGAGTTGTAATGCCACTTCGGGAATATTAATGATAGTAAATATCCACATTTTCTATAACGCAAGAGGAGTGATAATTATTTCTATTCTATACAAAATTATCTATACACATAAGAGACTTGACCTAAGTGATTAGCTAATCTATCAACTTAGAATGTAAATCGCTGTTTAGTAATATTAAATTTTATATTACATACGAGCATGACGACTTCAGTGGCGCAGTGATTAGCACCTTTCTTTGCGTAAATAAAATCCCGGGTTCGATTCCCGATTGGGCCGATCTAGAACACAAACTTTTTGGAATAATGTCCGTTCAACTAAGCTTTTGAAGAAAATTTCGATAAAAAATTGCCGAAATTTTCACGGCTACATAACATGGACTAACTGGACCATCTCGAGCAGAGCCATGGTAAACTACTTGTAATTTATATAGAATTAAACAATATACATATATATATATATATATATATATATATATATATATATATATATATATATATATATATATATATATATATATTGTATAATATCAAAACTGGAAGTCCACCAAATAAAATTCCACAAATGCGATAGCATACCACTACGCTGTACTCTTTTATGAATAATATTAGAACTATCGCCATCACACACAAATCTTACTTTTGAATGGAATTTTCATTTATCCCGCGCCAATTTCGACAGACTTATGGAGGCAGTCATTCGCAAAGCGCCGAGTTTTAAGTCTGTAATATACTTGTAAACTGTAGAATGAAAAGTATTTACAAAGTTGCAGAATAGTTTTGTGGGATAAGGTCACAGAATATTAAGATATGTAGGTCTTTATATATATAAAATTTTATATGTAGATATAAAGGATTGAGATTTTTGCTACTTGATATTGCTACTTCTCTTTGCTCAACCCGCAAAAGTATTATGAAGACATAATAAATAAAAACACCAAGTGATTTATGATTTCAAAATTATTTGTAATTTATGAAAATAATGCTTTTAATGAAATCTACTGGAATCAAACATGCTATCGCCGAAATATAAGGCAACAAGTTAGAGCAAAAATTTTAAGACAAAAATTTGATTAAAATCGGTTCAGAATTGGTAAATATATCGCATGATATACTATTAAAAATATATTTATACCACAAATGTAGGTAATCCAAATGTCTCTTTTTTTTTAAAATTGCTACGAAATTTGTACAGAGCAAATCACATAAATATAGACATATAAGAGAAACAATAGATTTTTTTTATTTTATTGTTACTTTTTTCTGTCATTAAGTGTCGAGTTAGCATAAAATAAATATTTCTGTCTTTCTTTTAGAATTGAAGGCTCATTTTTTAAGTTACTTGAAAATAAACAATAAATCATCTCCAAGATATCGCACTAGATAAATATATATCTACCGCTTCGAACAACAAAGTTCTTATTATACAACATTTTGTTTGTGCTCTTACAATTCAGATGCATCGTGACAACTCTGAACAGACATTGTACAATGTTTTATTCATAGCCTTAGAAGCAGTTAAGTCAGTCGAAGGTATAGTACGAGCTTAGTCTTTGGTGCACGTTTGAATTCAACCAACTACATCATTGATGTAGTTCTTCTAGGCCTTCAATTTGTCTAGAACTTTTTGTAAATATGCTGGTCTACTTTGTTTTAAAGTATTTGGATATTTCAAATAAAATACGGTTTTAATGATGTAACTACGGGGAAAGGGATTCTTGGGAATGGGGTCAAACAGCCCTTTTTCTAACGATAAACCCTATCAAGTTAGCCTCTACGCGATTCCCCTTGGAATCAATCTCAGTTATTCTTATAGATTTCGTCACGATGAGCTTACTGATCATCTAACTGATCTGCTTTCATCCACTCTTATCATCCCTCACTGGTGCCAGTACAAACCGATAGCGCAAGCATGGTTACTATTTTATTTTACCTATAAAAATAATAGTATAAATAATAAATAAATACTACTAGATACATACACAACGCCATCTAGTTCCAGACTAAGCAGAGCTATTAGGCTAGATATAAGGCGATTAGTGCGACTTTGTTTGAATCGAAGCATTTGGCGTTCTATTGTTTCTGCCTACCCTAATGGAAGACAGGCGTGACAGATATATATATGTATGGATACTAGACTACTGACGTACTTAAAACACTTTTTTCGTAAATACATACATATTGTATATAGAAAACACCCAAACTAATAATTAAAATCAAACCAAACTCATAAATACAAATGTTCGCATTGTTCAGAGATCGAACTCACGGCCGTCAGTTGTCAAGGCAGTGTATTAAACCGCTGCACCATTAAGATTGTCAAAAATAGTTCGATTTTCTTACTTAAAGTTTTCTTCTGATAATATATTTAATCTTCATTTATAAATTACAATATCTCATCGAATTAGTCTATAAACAAAAACTATTATATGGCATCTAATAATCTAACGTACAATCTATTTCCAATAGCTGTACGAGTATCTTTCCCCAATCGAATTCAGTCCTATACATACGAAACTGTGCAAACTGCTTCAAACACTCCTGTATGTATTATAATATGAGCAAGTCAAATAATAAAACAAAATGAGAATATTAGCAAATAAATTCTATTCATTCCGGAGACCGGGTGTAGAATCTTTGAAATACAAAAAATATCAGTACCATTATTGAAACAAGCTGGCAAACACTAAAAGGATTGCTTAATATTATTAATAATAAATATGCCTTATTTGACCTAACTTGTAATAGAATTCCACAGCAATACGTTCCAACTTTGTTGTTTATCTCTATGTGCATATGTTCTTAAAATGTATCTAATAACTCATAACTGATATACCAAAAAACAGACTGAGAAAATAATGTTTCGGTATTATTGTTAATTGGATTGAAATGATTGGATAATTTCTATTTTTTTTTTTTATATGGAAACTTTATCTTTTTAATCTGAATTGTTCTCTCTCTTTTCGCTTTAGAGAGGGATCTCCACTAAAAGACCTATGAGTATCCAATGACATAATATTCATTAATCATATATATCACATGACACCATTACCCTAATGTGATTAATAATGCTTTTAACGTCAATATTATCGCTGAGTCACACTGTACCTAAATCCGTAGTGAAAGAAGAGGCTTTGCTCATCCCGAAATAGGCTTTCCAACCGTAATTCATAGCTGACTTTAATTTAATTGACTATATTAATGCCCTGTATAATAGGACGCTTTAAAATATATCATCGTCAGCTTTGGAATACTCTGTCAATGTAAAGAGTCGACATTCTGAATTCATAAGGCTCTATCATATACGAGTTTACAAATATTTGCTGTAACCCATTTCATTTTCTGTTCGAATCATATTTACGTAACAATAAAAATCATTTTTGTGTAATTTTGTGTGTATAACAAAATTCATTCACACACATTTTGGTAACAAACATTTAAACAACTTTAAACTATAAGCTATCACATCTTGTCTTACTAATATAATAAAATTATAAGTAAGTAATGTCTATAAATTATATATATATAGGATATATTTGAGAAAAATTGTTATGGCTATATTTTTAAAATAATATTAATGCAACTTTTTTTAATTTAAGTCTGTCCGTATATTTATTCTGACATCACGTAAAAACTGATGTATCAAATTAAATGTGATTTTTACTGTTATATTCCCGTAAGACTAATTTAAAATTTGGTGAATGTTGTATCTTTATATAATTGTTTATTATTTTAACTTTGAGTGATCTAAAAGAAATTAACGTCTTAAATCGACGCGTAAATAAATGCAACAGTATATATACTTCTAAAATATGTAGTAGTCAGTGTACCTATACACTATATATAAAAGAAAACCAATTTTTTAAGCCTTACCTAAACCATCAAAGAGCCATCAAAACACACGTGGGATTCACTGGGCGTCGACCGTTGTTTATTTATAACTCCAAACTTTACGTGCACATACCCCTGGGATGAGGGTTGAGTGTTCAGCAGAATGGCATTTGAAATCGTAAATCTATGCATCTTTTCTCTCAGAATTTTGTATTAATCCATGCTCCAAAAATATTTATATACGATTTTTTAATACACTTTTTACTTTTATCCATATTTTTTAAATAACTATAAGAAAAAACCAAAAGAAAGTAGCAAAAGATTGTCCATTCCTGCACCGGCCGGCATGAAAAAGTATCGATGAAGTGCTTCGACTGAAACTCCAAATTAAATTTACCTAATGACATATCTAAAAATCTTGAAAAAATAATATACAACGTTGTTAAATTCATACCTAGTCCTTAAACTAAACGAGGCCGAATAATCTAGTACCACTTCATAATCTTTAACGATTAAATTTCGTGTAAAATTTTAAAATTTAAACTTCGATTAAACGATAAATTCATGCAACCTAACATGAAATAATGGGGAGAAAAGGAATTGTTAGTAATTAATTCTAACAGCCCCATTGCTAGCAATATACCCTATCAACCTCCACGCAGTTCCCCTGTAAACGTGTTTTTTTTTTTAAATTGATGATAATGGAATGGTTACCTCACCTGCGATAACCATTTTCACTCATTATAAAAAAAACATTAATTAGTAAAAAAACTTATAGAATTAAGATATAATCAAATGCACTGTGCTTATAATGATATGACATTAGTGAGACGACCCAGAGTAAGTAATCACTACATACCATGAGATTAATATATGAATGTGATTTTATATAACAGGCACTATTTATATAATATAAAATCGCATCCTCTTTTCTAATGAGAATAAATTTACTTTCCAATTTCCAGACCAAATTTCGAACTTTATTATTTTACAATATCTATGTACGCGTATAGCAAATAATCATTAACGATGTACGAGTATGCTATAGTTAGATTAAAACGAGATGATTGATGTATAATAGCTATTTTTTAAATTATCAAATTATTTAATCCCAAGTTACCAACCAAAATATCTACATGGATAGAATGCTAATGGAAATCTGGAATAATCTGAATATAGCTGGCTCATAAAGTATATAGGTTCTCTCGCCATGAATGAGCGTCTATAAAATATAGACGCTCGTTTACGGCAATAGTAGTTTTTAGGGTTCCGTGGTCATAATGAAATCTTTCGTCCATCCTATGCTTGACATACTTTTTTTTATTTAGGAGTTTCCTCTTGTCGGGGCCTCTAATTCATGTATTCTCCTCCAGCCATATCTATTCCAGTCGATAAACTATGTATAAGTTATCTAAGATATTAATACTAAAAGATAACATCACTTTGCTTTTTATAAAACTATAGCATTATTTGTAGAAGTGACCCTTGAGAAGTGTGGAATAGCAGTAAATTTAATGTAGCAGCAAACTAAGCGAATGGAAAACAAAAAATAAATGTGACATGGATGTCACAGTGTATCCGAGGATGTTCACGATGATATTTATGACTGTAGGTGACGTTAACCACTTTCGATCATTAGTATTTACCCACGACTTCGCCTGTGTGACCGGGATATATTCAATAATAAAATCTAACCTAATATTCTTCTACATTCCAAATATAAAATTTTATGACAATTGGTTGAACTATTAAGACACCAAGAGGTAATAAACAAAGTCACTTTTACATTTCAAGTATGGATTCATATCTATAGGCGACAGTAACCACTTTCCATCGGGTGAGCTGGCAACTTGTTTGCAATTTCATGTTGCCAAAAAATAATTCAAAGGATACCGAGATATATAAAAACATATGCTTAATATCTACGGAACTCCATTATCTTAATTCCAACCCACACGTGGCCGTTTTTCATTATATAAAAAGTGCAGTAAAAATCAAGCGCTCTTTCGCATGAGCGAACATGTGCACACCGCTGCACACCCGCATTTACTATATTTCGCCGCATCACGTGAAATAAATTGGTATTGGGAAATGCTGGACAATCCACGGCGTACTTTTACCCGCCTCAAAAAAAAACTAAAAGAAGAAAATAGGATAGAAGTGGTTTTTTTTTTTTATAAAGATCCGAAATCGGACGCGTATATAAATAAAAACATCTATGATAAACATGACGATTAGTTGAACCGCTAAAACATTAAGAAATAACAAAGAAACGAATAAACTCACTTTGACATTTACCTATCTTTCTACCTCATAAGGTAAAAAATCTCGCTGGAAGATAATAATAAATGCCACAAAATCTGATTATTTCCCTGGTTCTCAAAATAGTTCTGTGATGATTTGAATACCATATCATCACAACAAATATTAGGAAAGATAACCAAGGCACAGAATTATCGATTATGGACCCTCACAATGGTATCAATCTATCCTTGCTCGAATAGCTAGCAAGGGAAGGCAATCCTATAATCAATCTTAACCAAGATACCGTTGGAAATGAGAAGAATCGTGCTTGTCGTGTGCATGTGAGTATGCGTGCATGGGTGGGTGCGCGCAGGACTGAGTGCATAGGTGCGTTAGCGCGCACGCTTTACGTGTGCGTGTGCATGTGTATAATAGTATTAATGTATATAGTAATAATGACTGCATTGTATATTTGTTATTCAATGCAGTCATTATTACATCGTTATTTTGTCAATTATACTTAATAAAATAAATGTGAAAGCTTGTAAAATATTCAAATGATAGTCAATCGCACTTAAGTGGCTGAAGGAAATTAAATGTGTAACTATTTATACTAAAATACAGAATTAATACACATAGTAGAGGATTTTTATGTAAACTGATCATAGCCACGGGCTAGCACTAGTTATTACAAAATCATATTATTACATTTTTCTTTCGTTTAACTAAACATTTTCCTCCAAAAAAAAGGACATGCTTAGGGTTAGGGTCGAATCATCTGTCACCATCCATCAGACATGGATGAGAGCATAAGGTACTCCAAACGGCTAGCAGAAACCGCTCAATTCCACTTGTACCTACAGAAAAAAGACCTTGCATATCCATCACATCATTATTAAATTGGTCACCTAAACCTACACGTCTATTTTTCACACCAAGTCCTTAGGGGGTGGGGGGGGGGTTAGTTAATATTATTATATATGAAAACTTATAACGATATTTCTTAAGTCAATAAACAAATATAAAATGAAAATTAGTTATATACCAAGGATACTATTTATTTTAATTTATAACGGACGAGGGCACTAGTTTAGTTAGTAGTAAAAAAAATTTGAATAATTTACAACAAATACAATTAACTGCAATTCCGGAATGCACCGGATTAAATTCGAAACTTTTCAAAGTATTAAAATATTATTCATTTTATTCTACTTAAAAAGAGCTTAAACTATCAAGTGACGTTGTCCGGCAATACTGCCAAAGTCATTTACTTAATCACTTAGGCTAGTTAAGTTAAAGTTCGACATTCAAGTCGCCTATAAGTGTGGAACTTTGTGGTAAGGAACTTACGATAACAACTAGCTCTAATTTGTACCATGGTCAGTTTGTGAAGCGGTGAATGGAATAAGAGATATTTCTAAATCGTCTATAAAAAAAAAACATGATTTTAAAATTACATTAATTTTTTGTGTATTATGTTACATCTTCACTTTTCGCAACGGTTTACTCATATGTTGGTTCCATATTAATATTTTCAGGTTTAAAATGGTCCGTTTTCTTTTTTACCAACCAACCCTAAAAAAGGTGGCTAATTCGATTGTATTTTTTAATATTCGTCACCTCATAACTCCATCAGTTGTAAATCGATTTGAAAAATTCTTTTTTTATCTAAAAGGATATACAATAATACATATAGATTGATCCCATAGACATTTTTTTCAAAATTGGCATTGGAATCACAATTGAAGTCAATTTTATTTTATGGAACACAATTTAACAAATTCATTTTAACAAAGTTTAAACCTTACGCTCTAAAATTAGTTCAGTTTCTCAATTTACGTAATAAAAAATTTTGATTTAATTATTCAGTCTTAAAATATCCACCAGGAAATACAAATTGGCAATTTGTGATGATCAGTACTTGAAAGTTTGACACAAAGTAAGTAATAGTAGTTGAAGTAAATTAATTTATTTGTTGTCAAAAACCCGTAATTAGTCAATAATTTTGTTGTATAACAAAAGTTGTTTTTTTTTTATGAAAAGGAATAAATTAAAACTCTATTTTATTATTAAAGGTATATTCAAAATTTTAAAAACTTTTAAAAGTCACACTACAGCCTCTTGGTTAAAAAGCTGTAGGCATCTTGTCGCCGCTGAGACCTGGGACTTTAGAATACAATAAAACAAAATCCAAGTAAAACCCGCATGCGACGGGCTTACAGCTTTGTGCTAGGTCTGGAGCTTGAATGATAATACTCCTCTAAGGACTAGCTCACTTTATGCTCGCTATACGGGCTTCTATATCCGATACAATATTAAAGTGTCAATTGTTAAAATATTACTTACAAGCAAAAATAAATATTTATGTAATAAAATTTCTTAGATACCGTCACAAATGTAATTCCAGATAGGGTAGTCGATATATCTAAAGCCAGAAGGCGAGTCCACCATCGTCACGCAGAGTAATTTTAATTAACAATGTTTCCCATCACTGTCAGTTAAGTTAATCTGAAGTTTCAGTTCCGACGGAATGTGTGCATATCGAATATTACGTTCGCCACAGCAGTGACTGTCAACGAATATCTCTGTCAATCTCATTCAAGTTTATAGTCGTGAGCATATTTATTTTTGTCATTAATTTTCCCCTTTATACTCCACTACCAAAAAATAGAAGGTAATTATTATTATTTACTACAGTTTTATTTCTCGGCTTTTGCAGAGACAAGGACGTATTTATTACCAAGTCATAATAATACACAATAAAACATGCATGCACGATATGACATGACGATAGTATAAAATAAACATGCTTATCATAAAAACAAATAATATTCGATTTTTAACAAGTAGGTTTATTTATGACATTAACGTATTTATAAAATAACTAATACTCCTTTATAATTTTTTTTTTATTATTTATTTGGATATACAAACAGATATATTATTTTAAAAATATTTAAACAAGAACATAATTAACAAGGAAAATAATAATGCAACTAACACAGTCAGCCACAAATTACTAAACAAAAGAATTAATACTGAAAGCTATTATTGAGAGAGCCACGCTACTATACGAACAAAGTAAAGCACTATTTTAGTGACACACAACAATTAAGCCTTAACAAAATTGTCTCTTTTGAGATAATACAAAGGCAACAAATTCAATCAGGCAGTGCAATGTATATGATTAATATTTATATACAAGTATAAAAAAGTAGGTTAGATTTTTTTTATAATGACGTAATCATTTCTGTCGTTATCTTTGAGGCAACAACTTTGTAACTTTTTTTTGTATTTATATCTGTGAATTTGAAACAGGTTTTTTTTTACTTATATAAATAGATATGTACATATAATAATGTCCGTATTATGTAGTCAATCCAGGTATTTTGAGCCGTTCTCTTTTCGTATTACTTTAAATATCATTCTGGCGAATTGAATTAAACGCAATCTGTTGGAATCATCTTCGAATATGTTCTTTAAACTTTCTTTTGTGAGATTAGTATTGTTGTTGTTGTTTGTTCTATTACAATGTTAAATATTGTAACATAATTATAGTGATATGTATAAAAATTGTGTAGGTCCTAGTAACCTGATTAAATAATTTATTATTATTATTATTATATTAAAATATAATTTTTTGTACATGTTCATATTGTTGGTTTTATTTAACAATTAAATCTATATATTTATAAAATTATATTAAAATAACAATAAAATACATATAAGCAAGTCGCCTGTTGTCTTCACAGCTATAGTAACAGTCGAAGATATGTCTGACTCTCCTACCTGTCATTGCTGTTGTGAGTATATTTTTTATTCGATAAGACAATTAAATCCTTTATGTACACGAATTTAAATACAGGTCATATTTAAACATGGATAATGTTAAAATATCGAATGGAAATATCAATTTCTTTATTATATTAAAAAAACCTATACCAGAAATGTTTTAACCGACTTCAAAGAGAAGGAGGGTCTCAATTCGGTTATTTTTTTTTATGTTTTTTAACTCATAACTTCGTCGGTTATAAACCGATTAAGAAAAGTCAATTTTCATCTGAAAGGATATATATTTTTTATGAAAATCAGTTAATTTCCCTTCAGTACTGAGTTCAGTAGTTTAGTTTTGAAATCAAAATAACTAGTTTTACCTCAAAAGAAGTCGGTTTCTTTTTTGAAACTAGTGAACTTTTTCGAAACTTGTATCCATAAATCTCAGGATGATGTTTCCAAAATGATCTGTATGTAATAAGAATATTTTACAATCAAATCATTGGAAATAAGTTTAATTATTTTAAGTAATCCTTACTAATATTATAAATATGAAAGGGATTTTATTTATTTGTTAATTCAGCTTTTTATCCTAACATTCTGGTCAAGCGAACGAAGTTGCGGGTAAAGACTAGTAGTATCATATAATAAGGAAATATTTTATTGAAATTAAAAAGTAAAATATAAGTAGTAAGTCCTTAAAATTTGAAGAACTCTAATCACAGAAATTAACAAATCAGAACTATACTAAACTATATAACTACTAAACTATATAATAGACAAAAATAAACGAAATGAAACTTTACTTTTAAAATAACGTCAATTAATTATGAACATGGCAACATTCACGTAAAATGAAAACGTTGTATGCGTCCGTGGGGAGCTGATTATCCACTGTCATCACTGCTCTGTAACTAGGGAAGCTGGATGTACTGACAATTCTTAATTAAGAACAGCTGTATTCCGCAGCTTCACTCACGTGATACAATATATAAAGTATCTATACCTATGTACCAAATTTAATTCAATCCCATTAAATAATTTTTTTTTTCAAACAAAACTACTTATTTTTACTGCTGAACATTAAACGGCTGACACAACAAGTAGTTTTATGTGAAAAAGTAATAAACATTAATCCGGTCATCCATCCTTACAAACTTTCGAATTTATAAATTAAAATATGTACATTTTGTTACTTTGACCAAGATGGTAATAATCGATAAAACTGATCAATCAAATCTGATCCGACTACTCTACCAAGAATTACAGCCATAGGCATATATTTTTTTACTGTTGATTATATATATTTTTTTATTATGTATTATGTATTTTTATTATATAGTCAAATTAATTAAATTGCTTCCTTTTTGACGTCGTTTATTTGCCTTTTATTTTTTACCTCTTGTTCAACAACTCAACCAATCATCATAACATTTAGCATACACATGATATTATATATTCCCTACAAACTGCGATAAGCCACCTGCATATACTTACTCCCTACAATGCGTTTGAGGTCGTCACTCCATCTAGACGGGGGTTGTCCTACACTGCGTTTACCCGTACGGAATCGTCAATCAAGAACCTTTCTTTCCCATCAGTTGTCAATTTTTCTAGCTATGTGACCAGTGTATTGCTGTTAAAGGCCAAAATTAAGCAAAAATAATACAAAAATTACCTCTATCATCCTCTATACGATCGTTACGCATTCCATCATATTAATACGTCGCCTGAATAAACCTTTGTATATACCTATAAAACTTATAAATCAGCAGAGTCCGCAATTTTTGACGAATCACTTTATTATGGTTACCCCTTTCGGTGTGTTAATTAAAATCCAGCACAAATGAAGTTAATCCTTGGCTCAATGCAGACATTGTCATCACTAGCTCGAAATTGAACGCGTAGTTAGCTCACAATGAGTCGGCTTATCTCTGAACCTTAATCCACATTAAAGCCATAACAAACGCTGTCAAAATCCCCTAAATTGTTTCGCGTTTCAACTCCGCGCACAATAAAGTGTAAATGATTATTTAGATAATCCTATGATGCGGTAGAATTTTCTTTTATCAAAGATCTAAATTGGATTTGAGGCGCGATTTTGCTATCATCCTAAAAAAGATTATTACAGGTACGATGAATTTTTTTTTTGTTTTTATTTTATGCAACGTGGAATAACAAACAAACTGACGGACCACCTGACGTAAAGTGATCACCATCACCTATATACATGATATAAGACATCACGGTGTATTCTGTAATGGCCATGATACCATAGTATTATGCGTTACTATTCCTGAAAACTAAGATCTTATACTTCCATACCCTTCAAATCAAAACGCAGTCCAACCAAAACCAAACAAGTGCAATCATAAAATCGCAGACGTTTATTATGAAGTAATAATAACATTTATTTGCAAACATATCTACTAAACAATCCGATATATGGTGTACACGAAACATCTCGTCATTTAGAAGTAAGTTCACGATTGGTGTCACTTTATTTGTGGAGTAACATATAGTTGTTAATGTAAGAAACAAGACTTTCATTCAATAAATAACTATTAGTATCTACAGAGTAAAACTTCGATATGAAGTCTTCGTGATGAACAATATAGCGGTAAACAATAAGAGGGGTATGCGGACAAAACCTTTCAGTGACGTCACACGGCTCAACAAAGGCAGCCTTACCCGAGATTTCAAGGACACAGTGTATTGAGGAAACCTCTCTACTGTAGTACAGGACCTATATATAACCTGTCAGTAACATACACTCGACTCGAATATAGAAGGTCCTTGAGAAATTAATATCCAACGCTGTAATTAACACCTTATAACAATGTGTAGATATTATGTAAGGCAGAGGTATTGTTAGTGATCGAGTTTAACAGTTAATGGGGCTTTGCTAATGCCATTGTTGACAATATGTATTATTAATATGGTCGAAATTCAAGACCAGAGAAAGACTTTGTACAAAAGTCGTTTGCTTGGGCACCCATGCGTGTTTCTGCCGTGAAGCAGTTTTGTTTGCATGGCTGTGTTTCAGTTTAAAGGGTGGGATATGGCAGTGAATTTACAAGGTACAGAGGAATAACCTGAGTACTCAGGAATGGCAACGCATAGGGAGTATCATAGGTGAAATAATATACTCTGTTATGTCCATGATACTGCTCATATCTATAGGCGACGGTTGCCACTTTTCATCAGGTGGGTCGTCAGCTTGTTTGCCATTCTAAGTTATAAAAAAAGTCCCCTGTCTCTTCCCCCTCTTCCTTGAAAATTATTAATTCATCACGATATATAAATATATATCATGATAAATAATAATGCAAGAGGGATTGTTATTCCAATTTCGACCCGTAAAAAAATGCCTATATTTAATCTTACTAATCGATTTGGAAGATAAAGACTGATATAGCAGGCAGCAGTGCAAAAATGGTTCTGTTTAGATTATCATACAACGCATAAATATATTTTTGATTAGACAGATCGTATTATCGTGCCGTGCACGTCTACAATATTGCGTGGAAAATTTAATGTATCCGATTATACGGATTAAATATAATTTAATCCGTAATAATTGGATACATTTTGCTCTCCTAATAAATTCTGATGGTAAAATCGTACAATAATGTGCCGTATTAAGATAAATTATAAATGCACATATTTAACTGCATTACAAAATTACTTTTTAATTAAACAGGATATTTCAAAATCCAATAGTAAATTATACATAATACTAGCTAAGAATAGTAATAATACGACCTGCAGTGTCGTATGCGTAAATTTTGAAAGTAAATAACCAATTTTGGAAGGCGTATAAAGAGAAATTTCAGAAACACAACTGCGAAAACTATATTCAAATTAGTAACAAATCAGTAAGACAAACATACAGACAGACAAAATCTCTAGAAAATATTGTACTGACTTCGACTTCTATTGCTCATGTTAAGATATTTGAGAAATATCAATTTTCTTAAATATCTCCTATACACAAATGTCGTCTAGTTACAATTTTATTACAGTTGTAAAGTTTTATTCAAGTATTTTCTGTATACATTTTTTTTATTTCTAGATATGTGTTTTGCATTGTATTTCAGTACTCGTAAGGATTAAATTTAAATGATACCTGTTCTCGAAAAATAAAACAAATACACACAAACTCAATGGGTTTCCGTAAAATCCGTGGGTGTAAAAAAAAAATCCATAAGTAAATAGGTAACAAAATAATTAGAATGTTATCTCTTTAAAACTGCTAATAAAAAGATGATAATAAGAAGAGTGTCTCATAATTGTTTTTTTTTTTTTCAATTAACTAGTTTTTTTTTAAATAACAATTCTATCATTTAAAATGGATAATTAATTATTATTCATACGCATTATTTGATACTAAAAAAACACATTGTTCTAACCACAAAAAATACAATAATAACTCCATTATTATAATAAGAGCAAGTATAACAACTTACGGCTATGTATTTTTTTTTAATCCCAATTCTTTTTTTTTTTTTCTACTCTCAAGATTTATGTCCGTAATATCTGTCTCGAACTACTAACAAAAGAATGAGCCGGAAAACATTTGGATCATAGTCCCACCTGCTTCAAACACATGACGTGTTAATAATATGTCTTCCGCCTCACATCTATTTGTCTTAGCTATAAGATAAGGGAATAACAACGTAGCTCAGTCCCCTGTGCCTGACACAATTTCGTGGCTGAGCAACGACACCTGCGAACAACCGAGTAACTCAATAACAACGAATCAAATACATACCATGTTTCAGATGCCTATTGGGACACCGAGGGTAACGACTAAGGCTAGATAGAATTTCTAAAAATAAAGACTAATAATGACTCACTCGCTGTGTGGTCTCGGCATAGAATAAGCTACACCTTCCTTTCCCGTGGGCATCGTAAAAGGCGACTAAGTAAACGTAATGGATAGCAGCATCCCTCATAAAACACCACCGAATCCTAACTGTGGTTGCCAACCCGCCTGCCAAGCGAGACAACTACTAGCAAAAGCTCCCAATAAGGTAAGGCCTATCTATGTTTGGCAGTAGACAATCAACAGCTGATATGATTAATGTCTGATTCCGTTAATCACTAAAACCACGACTGTAATTCCCTATGAGATAGTCAGTGGTATCTATTTTTAATGACGACAATGAAATCATATCTCACCTGTGCTTTTGGTTTACATATATGGAGTACCAGTGAAAGATAATAAATGAATATGAAGTCAGAACAGTTAGCACAATGTGATGAATTCATTCAGGAATTAACCATGATAGTTTCGATGGAAATCATTTGTAAATCAATCATTTTGCTTGATTACTATGCGACCGCTTTCCCCTATTACTTACAATCTCTTCCACTACAAATAGAGAGCATTTATTGTCTGTTATCGTTATGATGATAACTTTCATACTAACATTTCACCGAATATATTAAACCTAACGTTAGGTTCGTACCCACCGCCATCTTTTAGGTTAGTTTATTGGCGCCGTTTTCCACAAAAGAATGTTTCGAAATTTTCAATTAGCACTTAAATTATTCAGTATCAACCAGATTTTAAAATTTTGTAATCTATAAGTACGCTCACTTTAATATACGTAATATTGCAACGTTTTTATATATTTGTACCACTCACGATACCTAAATTTATTCTCATTTTTAAAAACGATAATCTTTTCATATTACATGTTATTAGCTCATCAATCTTCCATAAGATATTGACGAACTAATAGGTTATCCAAATATATTGATAACGATAAAAACGTTCATAATAGAAAGTGATTGAATGATAATGCGAGGCATTGATCAAGCATCTAACCCTCGTCAATGCAATGAGGGGCTTTCTGGTTTTTTTCGATCTCAAGTAATCTTGATGAGATCTCTGAAACTGAATTGATTGAAGAATATTAGTTGTCCTTGCCACTGATTTAGTTCTTTATTGGCATTACAGAAAAAACTCAAAACTTGTAATTTCAATTCTAGATAACACACAGGTCGTAAATAAATAGTTAATGCGAGCGACAGCAGCAAGTCGCCCATTGCCACGTTGAACGGAAATATGTACGATGAACAGTAGACAAGTCGAGTTATGTTCGTGACAATAGCGACAATCGACATTTTTCCTTTGTCTACCACATCCTTCGATCTACTAAGCCAAATAGATATTCGATCAAAACACTAAAAACATTCAAGCGTATAAACGCCTTATACAGTGAGTTTATTTTATAGATCTAGTAGCTTAAAACTGTGTTTTATTTTTTATATTTAATACTTCGTTTAGGTATTATTGGTGTTTTTATCTAAAGTCTCATCTATAAATCTCATCAAAAATATAAAATGTAAAAAATGCCAAGCCTCACAACGCAATTCCTCCACTACAAAAAATTGTGAGATCTCATGTAAAATCAAGTCAATTATTTTAAGTAGTGTTTGTAGAAGACCGTATTAGTATTAGACATCTTTATTTAAATAATAATTTATTATGACTTGACAATGGCACAGCAACATATTTTACTAATAAAATACTTTGTTCTTTTAAGATTTCCTTAGTAATTAAAGTAGTAAATTTTATACTAAATTCCTTTATAATTATGATACCGCAACTCTGCAATAAGCTTTCCTTCTAAACTGTCACCATACATTATAAATGTGTTATACTTAAATAAATATTTAACTGTGCGTAAAGAATATTAGACAATACCTTCTTCAGCAAAAATAATATCACGTCTGTTTACGTTACTGTACGCTACAACATAAGGATACGTGATGCTATTTTTGCTGAAAAAGTTTTGCTTAGAAATTTTTGTTTCGGAGAAACCGTCCCGGATACTCTAGAGTGTGCTCTCTACGTTACACAGAGTAATCACTGTTGAATATCGTTTGCAATCTATACAATTTTTCTTATTCGTATACTGTAAAACCTATAACAGACGGAACTATAGTATAAATTAATATAGTAAGGTACATTACGATGAAGTTTTACAGTAAACTTGAGTGAATACAGCTATAACATATATTTCTATTAAATATTTTACTGAACTAGGTATTAGCCTAAGGAACTTCTTATCACTGGTTATTTGATTAAAATTATTTTGTTTAATTCCGTTAATTAGTTGTATACAATTAGTATGTATGCGAGTGCCAACACTCGAAGATTGACTAAAAATTGGTAAATCCTAAGGTTTACTAGTAAACCATGCTATATAATCCCAACATAAAATTAGCCACTACTTTCATACCCTTGGTTGTAAGAGGTTACTAAGGAAATTTAATGGTCGAGGGTTGGGTAGCAGTGTCAATCTCAAAACATCACCAAAACCTAATTGCGGTTGCCAACCCGCCTGCCAAGAATAGAATAGAATAAATATTTATTGTGAGCACATTGCAATTTAAGAGATACATTATAATTGCCAAGCGACAACTACTGGCAAAATTCCCTTTATGGAAAGGCCTATTTTCAGCAGTCAACATTTAATGCCTAATATGATGAAGATTACAAGTAAAATCTAGGGTTTACTAATATACAGGCTTTTACATATATTTTATACCTGTACTGTCTGTGATGGATTTAGCTGATTTTCTACTCTATTCTACTTCAAAAAAGGATCTAAATCCTTTGTATCTTGAATATTTAATACAATCTGTATGTATGTACGTTACTTCATGTTTCAATACCTTAATTTGCAAGAACTCTTAAATACGTACGTAAAATGTATGTGTAATACTTGTGTGGTACCATAGTGCACCATTTAGACAACTAGCTTTTACCCGCGATTTCTGCCGTATGACCAGGATACATTCATTAATCAGGATAAATAGTAGCTCACGACCTTCTTCATCCCAAATAGTATTATTTTATATACCACATTTAATCACAATTAGTTGAACCAGTAAAGCGTTAAGAAGTAACAAATAAACTCATTTTCACCCTTATATTTGTTTTTCGAAAGCTTTATATCATCTTCGCTTTCTTTTCGTTTAATTTTCTTATTTAGTCATCTTTTTAAATATTAGGTATTACTTAATAAACATTCGTTCAGAAAACTTTTTTCTCCGAAGTTATAATGTTCGTACTTATTACAAAAATAAAATTCTGTTTGATTATTCAATTTGTGTTTCCGCTTTCCAGCTTTTTTATTAGAACTGTCTCATGATGTTTCTTTTGATATATTTCCATAAGATTGTTCAGTCCTAAATAGATATTTATATATAGTACAGCTATTTTTCATGGCTTTATCTCTGTAAGCTAGGAGAAAAAATATCTTATATTTTAATACAGTATCTAGGTCTACCTTGATACTATATTAAAATATAAGATATGTATATACGAAATATCTTTCCAATTCAATTAGTTTATATATGTACCCATAATTAAATAACAAATATATACATTCAAATGTCCTTTTCGAAAAATAAAAAATTTTAGTCTTTTGTAGAATTATTTATGAAAAATTATACTTTCTTATTTATAGTGATAGAAAAAAGAAATAATTCAATAAAGAATTCATTATTTTTACATAGGAAGAGTAAGAGCATCCTACTTTCTAACAGAAGTCTGTGTCTTTGCCTACTTTTTTTATGCAACTTAGAATGGCGAACAAGCTGACGGCCCACCTGATGGAAAGTGGTAACCGTCACCTATAGACATGAGCAGTACCATGTACATAACAGAATATACTGTTTCGCCCATGATACCCCCCATGCGTTGCCATTCTTGAGGACTCAGGTGTTATTACACTTACAGGCTTGAAGCTACTTAGCAAATGCTAAAATGACCTTTGTTTTTCCTTCCTAAATATTATATAAATACCGTATCACATTACAAATAGTTCGTGCTATTAAGACATCAAGTGACAAACAAATAAAGCTAGTCGAAATAAAATAAAACTAACTCTCTGTATTAAAAAGTTTCTGTTGTAAACTATTCTGCATAAATATACATATTATAGTATAAAATCAAGTGGAGTTTCATCATCGAAAGCGCTCATAAAGAGAACAAAAATGTACAGGGGCTTACTTGTTGCAATATTCATTGTAGTATATTTCTCAAAAATATAAAAGCAAATTATTGTATATAAATTACGTTTACCCGCGAATTCGTCTGCTTAACTGGAATATCTTTACTGACTGGGATAAAATATAGCCTATATTATTCTTCATTTTATATAATACGGTTATACAAAATTTCATAGTGATTGATTAAGCAGTTAAAGCTCTAGAAGGTAGGTAACAAATAAACTTATTTTCGCATTTATAATATTAGCAAAATGTTAACCATTGACATACTAAAATGCAAGATTCATAATCTTATACAAAAATTACAATTATGTAACTTTGAAATATGAAATTATGGAGTTTAAAAAAATTTAAAAATAAATTGATATCGTATGGCATGGCAGAAATGCAACCTAATATACACCATAAGGTGTTATATAAACAATACATATTTAAATAATATATGTTTACAAAATTGGTAAGAATATTTTAGTACGTTTGACTACAAACATGACTAGATTAGCGCAAAATGTTGGTGGAATGCGGTCTGCTTTAGTGTCGTTTTAGGCCCTTAGATTTAGATTTTGTCTCTAAAGTTTTGTATGCATCAATGATATTAACACCTCATCCTTAATTCACATTTTATTATTTAAGAAATGTTTACTGCCTCATTACTAATTATTAACGACATAATTTGTTTCAGATATAAAAAATCGTAGCATTTTATTGGCTATTCGCCGTCGAATTAACGATGAATTGTAAATTTTATCATCAGTATAACAGACAGAAGATAGATAGAACGAAACAATAAAATCTTATTTGTGACTGTGACAACTGAAGGCAACGTTTACTGCGAATTAGTAATGGGCCAAATAAAATATTTAATACGACCCATGAAAATAAGACAAAGAAAACAATATACCTAACAGGAAAAGAAGACAATTGGGAATAGATCTGTATATTGTTTCCAATTTACTTTTTCCTCTATATAATCTATTCCCAAATGGAGTAGGTAAATAGATAATCACGAAGATAATTGTAAATCTATGATCTGAACCGTTTCTGTGGCCAATTTAATTGTCAGTCTGAGAGTAACTAAGTTAAGACCTCGATACAGTTAGAAGCGTTCAAACTATTTGGAACTACTTGCGGAACGATATAAGACTATCGATTTACGAATAACAAGATGGAGCACTTTAAACTTCAACTAGTATGAAAATAAAACAGCCAAAATCATGATATAAAACCGATTACAATGCGACCATGGTAACCCACAATTAAATTATGCTCCGCAAAGAATAAACAGCTACTTTAGTTATAAATTTAATATTGACTAATATCTCATTATTTTTATTTTAATACAATATGTTTTGCGATGCAAAAAAAAGCAAATTTAATCATAAACATACACAAAGTAATGAACGACGGAATTTTCATTAATAAAATACATTGACAATAATTTTAATTTTATAATGCGAAATCACCCATCTATATGGTACATTTTGCTTCGCAAGAAACAGTTATTTGCATCAGCACAAAATCAATACGTTTGTAAACCCTCTCGTTGTAAAAAGTATTGCCAAAAATGGATTCAGAATTGACGACGTAATCGCGTAGCACAAAAAGGAATTAGATCAATCGAGAACCTTCTTCTCGAAAGTCGTTTAACAAATAAACCGTACAAATATAACGAATAATGAAAGAACACATTTAAATGTAAAACGCGGCATTATGTATCTATAAGTAGATTTTGTTCCACAAAGAAAATTACAGTTTCATTTATTATAAAATTAATACGCGAGAAGAAAATTGATGAAGATTTTGCGTTGCTTTTAGAAATATTTTTTTGAATATAGAAACTCATTCTGTAAGTAATGAATTATATGCTCAACCGTTATTGGCACTTTGACAGAACACACCCAAATACTAAAGTGCATCTTTTTTTATAAATAAGCAAAACTGTAGTAGTTTCAAATCTGTCACGTGTTACATAAAGAACAGGAAGAATTTACGCTTCCTCCAAATTTCCATACTTGTAAGTATTTGAAAATAAAGTTTCTACCCCTGCATGTTCCGACCAAATCATACTAATTGAGATTTATTGTGACCCTTCCCGGACGAAGGTAAAATAAGGTTCAAATTGTGGAACACCTACAAAACTGTCTCAATTTATTCATAAGAAGCGCGTGCGGTCTCCATTTCTTTTGCCGATGTCACATGACGTTAATCTTATTAAATATACTTAGAGGTATATTCACATCACGTTCTGAACATTTTGGAGGTCTGTACGTGGCCGCTAAATACAACCAACATGAAGGTAGAATTGTAATTACGATCGGCACGTCTGAATTTCAAACGATCTTGTTCGGTAACAATGTTTATCCAACCAAAACTGAGTTTTGGTATAATAATAGTCTAAGTTTATAAATTAATAACTGATGGAAAGGTACGAAGTAACAAGGAGTAGGGTAGTACCCGACCGAAACGAGGTTTAACAAGAGAAACCAAATTTCGGTTTCAGTTTCATTCTCGGCCGTATTCGAAACAGTTTTTTGAGGTATTTTTTACTAAAACCGAATTTGAAAACTGCAAATTTACACCGAAACTGGCTGAAATTAATACCTAAAAATTTGGCAGACACGATCAGGACATATTGTGAAAATATTAAACTAACTTTATAAAACGGGATTAGGGCATGTTTATACGCGTGTATAATATCACATCATAATTATAGTGGCACATTATACAGTTTCATTAGTACAGCGAGGCTGACTTTATGGATGAACCTCTCGTGAACTGAATGAGTTGGCAACCATTCGTTTCAATTTACATCCGCAAACATAAATATTCAAGTACGTTTCTGTTCGATCATCAAAGGGTTTTCTCATTTTCAATTTACTACTCTACAACTACTACAAATTGGGCGTTATATATATACATATACATGCAGTATATACATATTAATTTAACTTAGTGATCATCAGTATACTCCTATGCACTTTTGAATAGCCTCCTTTAACGCTTTCCTTTGTCTTTAACAACCTATTAATATCCTACTGTCTATTATTAGCTAAATGGCTTTGTATATGGTTTTATTCTATGATTTTCTTGTCTTGCACATTTTTTTCATTCATGCTAATATTATAAAGAGGAAATATTTGATTATTTGGTTGTAATAGATAAATTCAAAAACTACTTAACCGATTTTAAGAATTCTTTCACCTATAAAAAGCTACATTATCAGCAAGTAATATAGACAATATATTATATTGGAAAAATACATCTACCCGTACGAAGCCGGGCAGGCTAACATAATATTTATATTAGCCTATAACTACATCCCATGGGGATGAATCTGCCAGCATCCATCGCCTCTGCAACTCTTTTAAGGTTGTCAGTTGATCAGTATATAGTAGTACCTTTTTATTTACATAAAACCAAATTTTTCCTATTATAAAATAATTACACGTTTATTATACCATGACAACATAGAAATATTTAAATTCAAAAGATTCCTACGAATAATCTTTGCCGCGTTTAAATTCTTGTTAACCATGACAGGAGATTCACAATTTCATCTTTCAGTGTAAATAAAATGTAATTCTTTTGTCTTTCATCATTTTCTAAATATATATTTCGTTCATTGTCTTACTTTCTTAGCTTCATCTATGTTTAATTTAAATGTAATATTCGCAGAGGGCATTTTCCTTTGATCCATTAAATTTCTTTGCTATAAAAATCTGAATAAAATTATTATTTTTGATATTTAGATATTTCGTCCATCTTATCTTTCCTATTTTCTATAACCAAATGTTCTTTAATTATAGTGATCTATTAAGAATCACCATCATTATCATCTTCATAACTATTATCTCTACATTGCTGAACATAGGCCTCTCCAATCGACTATCATAAGGAACGATTCTGAACCACCTGCATCTACTGACTTTTTAGAAAACATTTTTTTTACAACATAGAGGCAAAGGAGTTTACGTCTCACCTTATGGTAAGTGACTACCGTTGCCCATAATCACCTACAACACCAAAAGTATTGCAGGTGTGCTGCCGGCCTTTTAAGAAGAAATATGCTCTTTTCTTAAAGTTTATGATGTCGTATCGGTTCGAAAATACTGCTGTTGGAAGTTGATTCCAAAGAGAAGTTGTGCGTGGATGAAAGTGCCTTGAAAAACACACGGTGGAAGACCTCCACTCGTCCAGATAGTTGTGATGAGACTTTAGTTATGGCGGGTTGTACAGTGGTGAAAATCAGCAGCAGGTATTAATCTAAACAATTTCTCAGACATATGACAAAATACCAATATGTAGCATTGTTTACATATTATACCTTAGAGTCCTAAATATTTCCTAAAGGGAAAAATAATCTCAAATGTCTCCTTATCTAAACTAAACAATATTAAACATCACGAACTTAATGAGTTGATAAATTGATTGAGGTGTATGTTAAAAGTCGTGATTGTAAGAACTTGGTGAAACTTTGTATACATATTGATATTATTGGAAAACACTCTTTCGCAAAAAAAGCTTCTATAATAAATAAGTATCAAACCTAAATAGCAAATATCGGTCCCTAGACCCGTGTCGCAATTTCAAAGATTAATTTCTTCTTTCATCCTTCAATTGATTACACGGAAAAAAGTGTAAAAATTAACCTTTGAAGATGACCTAAACATTCAAACCGGTCAATTGTTTATTATAAGATTTATCTTGTAGAAGAATATAAGTGTACTAATAATATCAATATGATTTAGATATCCTATATAATGCTATAATCACGGAATTTTTATATAAAACTATTGTTTCTTTCCTTTCTTGTATTAAGTAGATAATGTACACTTTAATCACTCTATCAAAACAAAATTATGGAAAAAATTAAAACTTGTTTTTTTCTTTAAATATAAATTCCACTAATAAACAATCTAAACTGGAACGTGATTAATACATTAAAGTAATATAAATATTTTTTTCCCAAAAATATGGAACAACTTTTTTTTTATCAAAATAATAAATTGAAGTGGTATTTGATTATTATGTATTAAAAAACGTAACTTTAAAATCTAATATATAATATAATATATAAAATCAAAAGGTTTCTATATTCGTGGACAATTTATTATTGTCTAATATTATTTATTGCATTATTGTCATAATAAATCAAGAATCACACGAATAATCAAAACATAACATTTCCTACATAAACGAACTCAATGTTATTACCACGTGTATGTACAGTAACATGATCAGACAGGGGTTTGGATTGAAACTCTTTATAACTTCAAGGAAACATTATCAAACTTTGGCAATTTCCTACAAATTTGTTTAGCCAAAACGTTACTAACAAAAAGTATCAAATTAACATGACTTATTTTAATACATTGATACAAGTAATCGTAATAAAAATACTATAAACACAAGACATAAATTTTACAATGAAATCAAAAGGAATAACAATATATCATATGTTGTAACATTTATATGTGTGTAATAAAAATAAAAATCAAATGTACATAAGTTCAATTTTAAATGTAATGAAATAGATTTTTTTAAACAACTATCAAAATAAATCTTTATTCGTCTATAATACTATGTTAAATAGAAGACAAATTATTCTTTTTATGTCTAGTACAAATATAACAGTTAAATATTATCCGACCATGTCATCAATAAACAACTCGTAAGTTTTAACAACTGACTTCAAAAAATGGAGGAGATTCTCAATTCTGTTATACATATTTTTATATGTCTGTTGCCTCAGAACTCCTGTATTTAGAAGATTATTTTTTTATATGAAAAACATACTATGAAATCAATAAACCATACGCAACTCGTTTTACCACGATTGACGTCGGTGTTTTTTTTTTAGAACAAAATCTATTACCATAATTAAAATTACAGAGTAAAATGTACTTATAATTTTATATAAATATGTATCTCCATCCCAAATTTCGTATAGGTTGACTGAACTGTTAAAACAGGCAATAATCAACGAACACACTTTAACATGAATTTTATTTATTATTAAAGACTAACGTTAAAAAAATGTATTATTTCACCAGCTAAATTTATTTCACTTTTACCCTGCAGATATACGAGTAGGTACATGTCTACAGGCGTAATTGAAAAACATTAACTTTGGTGTTTTTCCAATATTCAAACATCATAGAACAGGCAACTGTTGTAACTGGCTGAAACTCATTTCCTAAATCCAAATAATTTAAAAAGTTTGACATCAAATCGTTCCCTCGTGTTTCTGCGCTCTGCTCTGTAAGCATTTTGACGTTCCGTTCAATATTCATTCTTATTCATTGTTGCCAGTCTCAAATGCAAACTAACAAACGATAGTTTTCTCTAAAATGAACCATATAATTCTCATTGTTAAATAGTTGAATAACTAATATTTTAAATGTGAATGAGTTTATTTGTTTTTACCTCATAGATTCTTAACTGCTTAACTAATCACTATGAAATTTGAATCTACGCGGTATGAAGAAGAGCATAGACTACTACTTATCCAAGTCAGTAAACTTATCCCGGTCGCGCGTACAAAATTGCGAAAACCTAGTAGTCACATAATTTTAAATAATATTAATAAGACTAGCATTTATATAATAATAATAAATATTTAAAATACTTAATTCATCAATGTCAACTATAAAAACAATAGGCATTAGTAATTCTATTTATGAATCCACTAGCACCATTTTTAAGTCGTTTAAAAAATTACTCTGATAATTTGCATTATGGCATAAAAAAAATGGTTGAAAATAAAAAAATTGAAACGTTTATGAACGAATACGAAAACGTAATGACTTCTTTCTCCATTGTGCGCACCGTACCCTTACAAAACGTTATCATAAAACGTATCAGCGATTAGGCAATAAGCATTAACATTAAATATTCAATAACGATCGAAGCAACTTGTTGCTCAATAATATTAGGGTTGTCCTTGATTCAATTCCAACACGAATAAGTCGATTTTTTTTTTATGTTTATTAATTCAATAACTCAATTTTCCCTACATTAAAAATAAGCAAAAACATTCCATAATAAAATGCACCAGTATCGCCATATATTTATCGCTACTGTAATTCCTACGTTACCGCATCGGATTATATGTCGCGAAAAATGGAAAGTTATTTTTCGAATCTCTGTTTATGATCTTATTTCTCGTTTATGCTGATATTTACAAATACTAGCACAAAACCAAATAAATAACTCATAATCCCATAATCTAAATCTATAACCGCATAATCCCAGAACTTCATATCATATCAAATAGTGTAACTAATACCAATACAAATAATATACAACTCAAATTACGTCACTACCGCTGATACCGTCATTGTTATAGCTCTATAATAATGCAAATTTACATTTCACATGCTATGAAACCAATTGATTAGCATAAAAGTCATACTTTGTAAAGTGCCAATTCGAATATTCAGTGATACCTCGTGAAGCGAGCAACTCATACATAGATAAACGAGATGTAACACAATACGTAACAATTCGAAATTCAGTGATAGTATTCACGAAACTAAATAACGTTCTTCGAAGAACATCCAAAGACCAATAATAACTAGATGGGATAAATACTGCGACAAAAACGGCTTGACATGTATATTTATGAAACGCACAAAATTTCGTCTTGCCTCTGACTAAATTGTGTATAATTAATCTTCTCCATCCAAAGATAGCTTTTAGCGATAGAGCTTCCCATTGATTTGTCTGTTTGATCTTTTTCTCGTAATTTTAGTTTCTGCTAAATTTTCTATTGTTACTTTCTGAAGGGATCCAATGTAACTTTTTTGTAAAATAATATGCTTTTAACATTTTATCTAATGTTATAATTATTACACAAATTCTCATTTTATTTATTTATTTGTTGTATACATATGTATTATAAATCCAATGTATTTCAAACCTTCGGTTCAATTACCTGCTGATTGCAGGTTATTGTTTTATTTGACCGGGTACCCAGGATTAACGGACAAATCAGGCAAATATTCACGAAGGCAGTAATGGACGCCAATTGGGAACCAATTACATATTCAAATGTTTCGAAATCGGGTTTATTTTGTGAAAATGTTATCAGCAGATACGTAAAGTAGGGTCATATATTATTTTTGACGGTGACGTGAAATTGGAAATCCCTTTGGACTACGCTTAATATATTTGATATTCTGTAACCTAGGTTACAGACAAAAGGGGTTGTTAGTTACAGACTAGTAACTTCATTACTAGCATTATATTGAGTTAGTATCAACAGAAAGCTTTTATTTTTATTTCGCCCATCGAAATAATATCAATCTTAGAGGTCAAATCTTTCTTATTTATATTTCAGTAGACCTGCTAATTTAATAAAATGCCATGATACTTTTATTTAAATAAATCTTTTTAGACCCCCACATTAAGGCTCAAAACTGTTTGTTTGAGAAAAATATGGTAGATATTCCTATTTGATTCCAGTACAATTTCTTTTGTGTTACTCTTATTTGATAAAAAAATAAATTAAATAAATATGTATATAGGAAAAGTTGTCGTCGCATTTAACATATTCTGAGGCTACATATTAAATGATTTTCATTGTGTAAACACATGATATGTTCACCCATTTCCCGACCTACCCGCCGTGTGTCACTTCACCGCTTGTCATCCGCTGTCAGTAGTAAGTACAGCTTGGGAAATTAAAGCCATGCATTAACAGAGTTGAACTACATATGTGTCATGTTTTAATAATAAATTGTACTATTTACTAGTTAGGTTAGATTATTCAACCGTCATTTCATTTATATTCCGGTATATATTGATTGACTATGATAAAAAGTAGCATATGTTCTTGACCTTCCAAATTAGTACATGTATACCAAATTACATGACAATTGGTTGAACCTTCAAAATCCCGTTAAAGTGCCGTGTAGTCCCGGCATAGAATAAACCACCCATTCCTTTCCCGTGGATGTCGTAAGAGGCAACTAAGGGATGGCAAGGGATGGGCAGCAACGTTCCTTTTAAAACGTCTCCAAAACCTGGCTGTAATCACCAATCCACCTGCCAAGCAAGGCAACTACTGGCAAAACCCCCAAGGGCGAAGATGATGAATGATGATTAAAATCCCGAAGTAACAAGCAAATACTTGTATATTTATAGTATTAATCTGAAGGTAATATAGTAATGTAATGATACTGTTTTGATAAATATTCCAGTAAATTAACGCTTGTCTCTGCAATTATCTGTCTTCTTTCATAAACACTTCTCTAAAATTAAAGAACAAGAGTATATACTCTTCCGTAGATAGGTAGCTACCCACCTATAATCAACTCGTTTTATACCGACAAATTACTACTACAAAAGGGTCGACATCAAAAGTTCGTTATTGCGTTCTTGGAAAATTGTTTAAACAGCAGTAAATTGAAATTTTATAATAACTTCCAGTCTGTCTCGAACACTCTTGGACATACCATAACAAATTTTATTTTAATTTAAAACTTTAAATAAGTTACACGTAGATTTATACAGCAAGTAAATGACAACCATATTCAAATTTCTTTATATATATACTAGCTCATTTTTAACTACAAAAAAAAAAGATTCCCAGATCAGTCAGTTCAAATTTTGTACGTTTGTTACCTCATAAGTTCGTCAGTTCTTAACCAACTTGGAAAATTCTTCTTTTTTATCTAAAAAGATATACTTACGTTTTATAATACCTTTGAAATTTTGTCACAATTAGTTCACGTTTTAAATCAAAATTGTCACAAATAAAATTGGTTTTTTATTTTTGTGGGACACAGTCTTTAATTGTTATATAACCAGAGGGAAACTTTGTACAAAAGTCGATTGCTTGGGTACCTCTGTCCCATTCGTGTTTCAACCATGAAGCAGTTGTGTTTGCATGGCTGTGTTTCGGTTTGAAGGTTGGGATATGGCGTGAATTTACTGGGTACAGAGGAATAACACCTGAGTCCTCAGGAATGGCAACGCATGGGCGGTATCATGGGCAAAACAGTATACTCTGTTATTTCCATGGTACTGCTCATGTTTATAGGCGACGGTTACCACTTTCCATCAGGTGGGCCGTCAGCTTGTTTGCCATTCTAAGTTGTATAAAAAAAAATATATCTTAACTAATAATATAAGAAGATTTGACTTTTTGTAACGGATGAACTTAAAAATTCATCATTATTATCATCATTTTAGCTTATATCTATTCACTGCTGAAATATAAACCCTCTCCAATATCTTCCAACATGTGTGATCCTCCGCTTTGCACATCCATCCAATTCCAACCATCTTTCTAATGACAACGTTCCTACTAGAGGGCGCCCCACGCAACGTAACAAAAAATATTTGACGATTTAAAAAAACGTCCCACTTACAGTAAGCCTAAATTATAAACGAGTACGATGGGCTGTATTTTATTAAAAAAAAACCGTAACTGCGTATGCTTCACCTATTCGACGCAGTAGTCTGCTAACGCGACCCCGTGAACCATGGGATTTTTACTCATTAAGAATCCGACATTACCTATTCATCTCCCTCGAGATGGATGGGCATGACGGATTTTCCGTTATAAAATAAGTATCTACGTATAAAATTTAATTTATAATCTCTATTTAATATATATATATATATTAAATGAAGACTGGAAATTTAAAAAGCTTTTAGAAAAATATTTAATTTTTCTTTTCAAAAATTTAATCGAAATACTAATAGAAAAAAAACAAACAAAAAATACAATATTTTGAACTAAACTAGGTGCTTACAATGAAATACTTAAACGCAGCATGAAATCAGAAATTTTCTTAACAGCTTGCAAAAATATCGAAAGTACTTCAAGCTACATTGAAATGAAAAACAGATAACACTTCAAAGTGACACGAACTAAATCGTGTACGTTTTTTCCCCTCGAGTGTTAAAATTGTTTGTCTGCAAAACAAATGGGTAAAGCGTTAACCAATTTGCTACTAACGTTCTGAGTTTGAATATTCGAACGTTCGAAATGCAACAAGTACATTTGGCTTCGAAATAAAAAAAGATTTCAACCGTGACAAACACAGTGCTAAATGAGATGGAAGGTTTTGTTGACACATCTGATCGAAAATATTTTAATTTATAATGCGGAATCATGCGCCTATAAATCTATGATTTATTTGTTTATTTTTGCTTTACAAAAACAGTTTTTCGCTTGTCAAAAAAAGTGGCAGCTTCAATAATCACGAAACTAATATGGTTTGGTATCTTACTTCTAATTACCGCATAACATAACCATAAAATACAGAATTCGAAAATCATACATTGTGCATGAAAACATTATAAAACAAAGAAAAAAGTAACACAAAAAATAATTTAATTATTTTGACAGCTATGTTTGACGGTAATTGCAGCAACGAATCGAGACTCTTCTTTCCGGAATTGCAAAAAATTTAAACCACGCGTTCTATTGCGTTTATTGGCATTTATTTTACAGCCTGATTCGTTCTTGCGCGAATGTGAAAAAGTAGTAAACAAAAGGTTTTACGATTCGCCGTGTTTGACCAAAGTTATATGTACATTGCACATTACTCTACCTACACGTACACGGTACTTAAATAACCGCTATAAAAATAGGAAAAATATAGTTTTTTCTACTTTTATTACATTCCTTACCTTTTTGTAAGCACTATGTAGGTTGTTTTTTATGATCGCTACATATTACCTAAATCTATCTTTTTTCTTACTACTTATTTAATTTAACAATTTCCTTATTTATCAATAAAATATAAGAAACATAGCGTAAATCTATAGCTAATGCGTCTAACCTTAAAGTTATTTAATAAATTTATGCAAATAATAAACTGTTAAGGTAGGAAAGTTTTAATTTCTGATAATAAATACATATAAATATTTATTTAAAAATTATTATCATTTAATTATAAGTATTATCTATTTAAAAAAATCCTTTGTTCATAACTTATAACCTAAATATGATTGTGAATCATTATTCACCCAATTTTCAAATTGAACTACTTTCATAACAATACTTATTTTTAAGAGAAATCAACAAAAAAACGTAGTATAAATTCGCATTTTCATTGACTATTTAAAATAAGTAAACATAATAAGTTATATGGAAAATATCACAGGCTCAACCTAAATGTAAATTTGGAGTGCGTGGCCATGAATATTTTCATAATTCCGCAAACCGTCTGCACACGAGTGGCGTAATTTTGTTATTTTTTTAGGGTCTCTCGTGTAGAAAAAATACGCTCCATAAACAAAGGTTTTTTAACTGACCTTAAAAAAGAGGTCTTGAAATTGACCTTAACTTACGTGATATCTAAACATTAATGACGCTTATATACATAAACAACATTCTGCATTGATATCATTAACAAATAAATCTAAATATCAAAATGCAATGCGTATTGTCTCGAATGAAATAATATTATTTAAAAAAAATTAGGAGTATTATTAAAGCACACAAATGCACTAAGTAATTTATTGAAACAAAAATACTTTTGGCAATATTTTTACATTTTTTACAGCACCGACTAACGTTCAAAAATAAAAAAAAAGTCCACAGTTAAATTGTAACGTTTAACATATATTGACTACATAACCAACATTTCCTTTGTAAGTTTGACTTTTGTAGTCGTTTTGTTATTCAATCCTAACCGGAGTACATAATTTGATCAAATACGCTTAATTTTTAAATGCCAAATTTTAACTCGTATTTTATATCTTGGGAGCTTTCTATGTCAATGTTATTGCCATATGGTTCCAGCATTAAATAGGCCATCCCTTTCTTTTTCATAGGCGTCATAAGAGACAGCTAAGGTATCATAATGGTCGAGAGACGGGCAACAGCGTCCCTCTTAATAAATCACCAAAGCCTAACTGCGGTTACCAACCAACCTGCCAAGCGTGGCAATTACTGGCAACCCCTCCCCCCCCCCCCTTATGAGGAAGGCCTATAGTTTGCAGTAAACATTTAACGGCTGCTATGATGATGATGATAATTGTTATTCTGCTATAAATTGAACATGAACATCATATCAACACATCATCCGGGTATACTTACTGTTACCATACCCTATCAGACGTTAATTGTCCACTGCTGAACATAGGCCACCCACTATTGAGGGATTTTGCCACTTGTTGTCACGCTTGACAAGAGGGTGGACAACCGCAGTTAAGCCTTGAAAATGCTTTAAGAGAGACACTGCTACCCATACCTCATCTTCTCTTAGTCGCCTCTTACAACACCCACGGGAAAGGAAATAGTGACTTATTCTATTTCAGGATTACACGGCTATTTACTGTTAATAATATGATAATTAATAGTTTCTAAAGTATCCACCATAAAAATAATAAATAATATATTTATTATATATCAACCTCAATATACAAAAATAACAAATGCTTCTTTAGAGTGTTTATGCAAAATTTTATACATAAAGTTATGACACGTATATAGATAAAAATTTATGTTTGTTATATCTCCACAATCATTCAGTGAGAGTTTTACCTATAACTGTTGTACGACAACGTAAAAGTTATGACTGAATAAATGATCATTGTCGAGTGAAAATAGAGTGAAAACTATCGGCCTACGAATCAATGGGTTTTATTGTCCTCATGAACTGTCCCAGATTCGAACCCGTCATAAATCTAGTGTTACGAGCTGACCAAATAGCGAATTAGACCGATGAACGATGCTCTACCCATAAATGTGACCAGAGGAATCACATACAAAACTGTCATAAAGTTTGAACGGCATTGTCATGTTACGGCAATATCCTACTTACAAACTTGGTAAACTTAAGAGCTTTAGACATTATTATTGTATCTAGGCAAAACAATTTAATTATTGATTACAATATACTTTTGTATACGGGCAAATATTCCTCGTCTATACAAGCCATATTTTTTTTTATAATATTTAGAGCAGCAAACAAGTTGACAGCTCACCTGACTAAAAGGAGTAATTTTCACCTTTACATATGAAGTCATGGAAGTTACCAGATACACTTTGATGCCCATGGTACACCTCAACCTTTATAATTCTCGATAACCATAGTATATGCTGCAGTAATTTCAGTTTTAGTCTAATCCTTCTCGTGTAGGTCCCTACATAGAATGGACCACCCCTTCCTTTTCTGTAGATGTCGTAAAAGGCGACTAAGGGAACTTATAGTCAAGGGATTTGCAGCAGCTTCCTTTTTAAAACATAACCAAAGGTCTAATTGCGGTTGCCGACTTGCCTTCCAAGTATGGCAACTACTGGTAAACCCAAATAATCTATGGGGAAGGCCTATGTCCAGTAGTGGACGGATAATTGCTAAAATAATGGTGATGATGCTCTATTTCTTTAAAACGAAAAACGTGCAAACATAGCTACTTCAAGGCGTAAACACGACTGGGACTAAGGTATCCAAGCAGACGACTTTTGTAAAGACTACCTCTGATAATCTAAATGTTGTTGCATTAATAATAAATTAATAAGTCATTAATAATTCTTCGTAATTCAAACGTTAATGAATATACCTAATATTTTAGGAGTACATCATAATATAGCAAGAACAGCAACATCAGCAACTCATGCAGCTATAGCGAACTGTAATTCGTTGTATTTGGAGAACTGAGAACTAGCTAACTTTCTCTATCAACATAATAGTACTAACACTAAGTCGTGCTACCCAAATAAATGTCACGATCCTTTCATACCCACAGCTCGCTACTGTAATACCTCTTTTATGATGTTTTGTGTGAATTGGCGAAACCCGCTATATGCTCGTAAAACTTTGTTCGGCAGATGACAACTATGTATAAAGTTTGTAAATTTAATATACAATATAATGTTGCATAAGTTTATGATAAACATGTTTGCACTATTTTATGTTTATCTGTTCGGTTTTAATAGCCATTTTACACTACTACACCTGTCTTCAAGATATCTAGTAATTCTTGTACAATAAAATAAAATGTTCATTTATTGGATTCCATACGCTTAGTATGACAATGACTGAACCAAAGTCAATAAATTTTCTATTTACAATAGTAAATTATATAGTCTCTAGCTGGACTGATTTATTCATTAATTATTATTATCATTATTTTTTGTAATCATAACAATTCAATTAAGATTATTAGGAAAAAAAATTTTATACTATAAAAATCTGAATATTGAATAAGGATTGAAACAACATATTTGGTGCTTATTTTTTATTATTAATTCATCTTATTTTTTTTAATACGTCATCATCACGATGTCAAAGTTCAGAAAGAAGATCGAATACAAACCTATATGTACAAAGTACTTCAAAGAGATTTTATTAGTTGATCCTAACGTCAATAAAGAAACCCGGTGAAGGGACCGAAATAGTACAAACCTCAGAAGTAAAGATGTCGCATTTTTCCCCAGGCGCTATTTTTAAATGTACTCCTCTTCAAATTAAATATCTATGGCCACAAATGCATGCTTTGACGCCCAGTCAGGCCTTCGCTCACATTATAGCTATTAATGATTAAAAGCCTCGAATGTTCCCGAAAGTAGTCGAACATTCTTGACAGAAAAAAACATAGAGAATCAATCTATTTTTAAATTAAAACATTCATTATGCCTACTTATTAACCTTTTAACAGTAAAACTAGATAAATTTATTTGACTGAACTAGACCACATCCGTCATGTCAAATAATTATGAATACAATCCTATACCAAAAATAAAGCTAAATAATATTTTTAAAATATTTACAATGTATGTAATACCTGTATATCTTTAACTTACTTTTAATCTAGTATAAAATGTAATAAGAGTACTATATAATATACCGCCATTAGTATAATGTGTTCCTATACCTTGTGGGTACCTTCTTACAAACAAGAAAATTTAAAATAGATTCGAAGTTATGCTATTTTATATTCCACACATGCGTGGAGACGTGCGAGACTAAATTCTAACCGAAAATGCAACGGTAGAAAATGTGCTACTCTTGCATGAAAGGCGATCTGAATAAAATAACAGATCCCTGACATTATCGATGTCTGATTTACTGTAAATTTTTAAGGTTTTCAGATTTACTGCTAGCACTATAGAAAAATGGCTTCTTTTTCTCAACTTGTGTCATATTTATTTAATTAATGATGAAGGAAACGCCACATCCATACTGTTTCTGTTTTCATTTCTTTCCACTCAGGGTTTGATGGAAAAGAACTCTTACAGTTATGCTCACCTATTCGACCAAAATAATTTATATTAATGTAATCTTTGTGTGCAATAAATAAATAAATACACGTTGAAAAATCTGATGAAATGAATCTGATAAATTTTTGTATGATAAATAATTTCATAATGAGATAATCATTTGACATTATCTTTCCATTTAAAATTAACAGTTCTAATTGTAACAAAAAAAGCATAAGTCCAACACAGGAGCTCATATTATCAGTCACAAAAAGAATAATTAAAATCGATTCCCAATTGATGGAAATACGAGTATAATGTACCAAATACACAAAAAATACTCTCCAGTTGCGAACAATTAAATTAGGCAAAAAGATAACTACTTAGGTAGAAACTGAAACATATTTTGAATTTCAAACTGTCTATGAGGGGAAGTTAAAAAATTTATGACACTATCATTCTGGCGTTCTCCATTGAAATGACATTATCATGAATATTTTGGAGGTTAAAATAAATCATTCGTTCTTTTCCAATATATTTCCATTTTTCAGACACAGCAAAAAATTTGTATGCAGTAAAAATTGTACGCTCAGCGTCAACGTAATTCATAAAATAAGCATGTCCAGAACTTGTCCTAGAAGCGTATGTTGAACAAAGTTGAAGTACCGTTAACATTAGTTTTATCGCGCTCTTGATAGAGTACTCCAATGTCAAGGGCTGGTCCCAGCCACGGCACGCGATCGCGTGTTCCACAGCAGTGCCAAGTTTACCGCGAATGGCGCCAGCTGTCATTTCGCCGCCATTTTTATGTTGCCACAACGTTTACATGTGATGTTTAATTATAACTATAACAGTTAGTTCCACTATGATATATATATAAAGATATATATTAAGAAATGAAAGAGTGATACATTTCCAATTATATATAAATATTAAAAAACTATATTATATATATCACAAAATATAACAGTAACAAGTAATCGTTGTCTTATCTAGTGGGAGGTCGTTCAACACTGCATTTGCTTGTATTAGGTCAACGTAATACAAAGTAATACAACCCTAAATTCGTAAAAACAATGTGAAAAATACTTTTGTTTTATTTTTTAATCCATTTACGGTCCATGAATACCGTATTGTCACATAAAAGTCATATCTGCTTTTATATCTATTTGATTTTTAAAGCTTTAGGGTCTGTATAATTAAAATGAAAGCTAAATAAAATTAATTTTGTATTAATTTATCGTGTCGTCGAGTTACCATACCATAGCATATCAGCCGTTAACTGTCCACTGCTAAACATAGAAATAGTTGCTACGTTTGGCAGGTGGGTTGGCAACCGCCGTTAGGCTTTGGTGATGTTTTAAGAGTGACCATTAAGTGCCATTAGTTGCATTTTACGCCGCCTACAGGAAAGAAAGGGGTGGCCCATTCTATGCCGGAACCACGCGAATTTTTATATGCTTATCATTTTTAATTGTCAACCAATCAAATTATTCTCATGTAAAATATTACACCTTAAAACAACTTTTACAACATAAAATATAAAGATACTGTACAACAGTTACTTTAATAACATTACACATATATCAATGTAACTTCGTTAGACATAAACGCAATATGTCGTGAACAAAAACTCATATTAGGAGTTAGGAAGCAGAATAGAAATAATTTCCACAAGTAGGAAATACAAACATTACATGTTATATATTATATTGTTTACGATATGAATAATGAGAGGAATTACTGTCGTGGGATTACGTCGATTAACAACACTGACTAAAGCCTTACTATTTAGTTAAAAAAGACAACTCAAATAATAACATTGACTTAAATAGAACATCTCATAAACTAAAATGGAATTCAAATATGACATCACTAAATAACGCGACACCTCACGAACTAAAGTAAAACACAAATATTGCATTGTCTGACTGAGTGCTACATATAAATGGGCCTGAAAGTTTATTTAGTTCGATGTATAAACTTCATATGTATTAAATCTTAAATGAAAATAATAAAGCGCAATTTTAAAATATTGGGTAATAATTTAAGATATTGTTTTACAAAAAGACTACTTCAATTTCATACGACGCAACATATATTTTCCTAATCCTTTCAATTCAGTTCTATTTGTTTTTTATGTTTATTACCTCATAACTCCATCAGTTCTAGACCAATTTAAATTTTTTTTAAGTTAGTCCCGTAGAAATTTTATCAAAATCGGCAACTACTAGATAGTTTAGTTTTGAAATCTAAATAACTGGTGTTGCCACAATTGAAATCGATTTTATTTTGTAGAACACAATCATAAATTATTTCCTTTTAAAATTTTCCTAAAAAAAACTTGCTCTGTCAAACGTAAAGCGAGGCGTTGACAGCAGTTGATAATTCTACAGCACATCTAATCGGTATTATTAATCAAAGAGTTATATTATTGAACACAGAAAAATCGCAGATATCTTATTGATATTTTTAACATATTTTTAGCATATAATTTTTTAACACGAACGTTTTTTATTGTACTTATTGCACCAAATAGCTACTATCTTTTTCTTTTCTCCTCTACTCAAAGATTGTCTGGAAGAGATTGCTTTAATGATAAGACCACAAGTATATGTACATACATATATATATATAACACATATGTATTGTAGTATTACACGATACAGGTTCGACTAGTGTGGGGCCCATTGTATCTTGTTGTTGTAATTTTGTATTTTTGTCAAATAATAAATTTCTATTTCTATTGTATTATTCTTTAAGTGGTCCAACAAAGAGTAAATTAATTAATAAATTAATAATAATTTTATTGTGCCGCAACTTTGTTCGGGAAAATTTTTGATGGCATTGTTTAGTTAAATTTATATATATATAGTAATGTTTTGGTTTCATGTACAGAAAATAGCAATGAAATTACTGAAAATGAGGGTATAACACATTCATCATCTAGGATGGCCCGGTATAATAGCGAACATGGATTATCCATATGTTCATGAAATGTAAAACTAACTCTACTTGGCTTTTACTGCTAAATGATTGGGCCGATTTTAATTAACATTTGTGACAATCCCATCAACGAACCCTTAAAATATACATTTTTAAATTGTTACAAAATGCCAATTTACGTGAGCGTAGTCGCGAATGAATTCTAGTTCTAGTTCTTAGATAAATACAAAGTACGAGTAATATTCCAGTCATCGCATATTATAAAAGCTACAGTTCTTATTTACCGTCGAACAAATACGGGACTCTCAACTTCCACTTTTATTTTCAATATCAAGTTCATTTTCTCAGTTCCGAGAACGGCTTTCAATTTGGCCTTTCATTAAAGCTACACATACATTATGACTTGGAAAACTAATGTTTAGGAGTTTATTTTCAATGCTACTACATATATGATGAATATTCGTCATTGTTGTTCTTAATTCAAAAAGATTCATACTTTGCCCGTGCTATTTTGTTCATATTTATTATTATATTACAATTGAAAGTTACATAAAATTATTTATCTAGACCGTTTATTGACCCTAAATTCTTAGACTTATCCCAAATGAAGATCTCTTCTAGTCCACGTTATTAGTATTTGAAAGAAATTTGGCCTAGGGAGTAAGTAAGCAGATAAATAGTAATATATGCGAGCACGTAGAAGGCAGTTATTTGATGTTCCATAAGAAGAACAGAATTGTCTAAGCAAGCTATCTCTTGCATTGAAACTACTCAATGATATTTTGGGCCGGTATCCACAATTAGATGTATTTGCCCCCAACTTGCTGGAGTTTCGTCGGATGAACAAGGAGTATTTGTGTTCAAAGATTTAGGCTCTAATGTTACTTCTTATTAAGTTAAATCTTTTTTTATATTATTCCTTTTATTTATGTGTATTATTCCTTTTTTATATATGTTATTGTACTGATGCTTTCCTGAGTGAACGTATTGGAAGACTTTTACAGTCTTCCAACTCATCCACTTGATGGAATAAATAGATAAATATGCAAATTGGAGCGAAATATAACAAAATGTGTGTTTTTTTTTTACTTTTCAGTACAACGTTTTCTCTTTCTAATTTATCGTCAATCAATATGATTTACTACTGTATTGGTCCAATATTAATTTTCCCATGTTATTTTTAACCCAAAATCATAAATTACTGCAATTTCTATTTTAAATAATAATTTTCACTAGTGTTACCTAACTATCCAGAAAATACTAGTCTGATCAAATTATGTTGTATATAGAGGTTGTATCTTGCAGCATAAAAATTTCCAATAACTTCAACGTTAGAAAGCTTTTAATATTTTCCTTTGGATGTTATCCAGAAATATATTGGAAGTTGGATAAGTACCGATCCGCAAAATATTATACCTGCTTGAGGCTTAATTACATTTGCATCAAAATTGAAATATTTCGCGTTCTTTTTCCCTCCTTTTATATTTTACTAGTTTTTACGCGTGACTTCTTCCACGTGTTCTCCCTTCATATCACATTACAGGCACTTAGTATAAGTCAAATTTCATAAGAATTAATTAAGCGCTAAGATATAACAAATATTTTAATATTTATATTGTTAGGACACGATAAGGATTATAGAATCCTATTTCATATTTTATGGTTAATACATATATACATAGGATTATCGGGATCCTTTCCATAAGTTGGTAATACAAACCTGTATACCTAGGTACAGTAATTATTTTTTAAACGGAAATTAAATTGTACTAAAACATTTGTATTTATATTATCTATGCAAGTATAATTACATTTATACTTTCACTGATAACAACTTGCATTCATTTCTTCAATTCAGTTGGAATTTAAAAGGAAAAAGTAGCTAGCTATTCTATAGAGCGCAACCATCTCAGCTGTTTTAATATTTAAAAAGCACATTTCATATCGATTTATTCTTTTTAAACTTTTCCTCGTAGACATTAAGTATTCTGTTCTGATTCCAGCCACATAAATTGCATTAGATATTTCTCATATATTCTTCCATTTAAATGTTACAATGTCTACTTGTCTATATACATATATTAAGATTGTAACTTGCAATTTAACTTTATTTACAATTGCACTAAATCGAATGCGATTTTTACTGTTATACTCAATGTTCCAACTTTAAATCTGATATATGTTTATCTTGATATACCATCCCGAAGTGGTTGAAGTACCTAGTCTTTTAAAACGAACAAACAGGCAGACAAAATTTATAAAAAAATATCGTATTGGCTTCTACTGCTTTTATTAAAGCCCCTCATAAGAATTTTTCTATAAGCCAATTTCATCTGCTTACAATTTCATTATATTATTAAGATAAATATCTTAAAAGAAATTAAGAATCTTTCTATATATTTTATTATTAAAATTGTCGTTATAAAAAGACTTTCTAACTAATAACAAAATATTCGCCGACTCCTAGTCGTATTACAAGTTTCTTCCGTACAATAGATTTTTCAGGAAGTAATGTAGGGATATATTTAAAAATGTATTCAAAGGAGTAAGTAAACAAAATGCACTGAATACTGTAATTGCAACGTACGCTGTATGTTGCTTCAGCTGGTTTCCAAGCGTGCATTATGGTCTGCGGAAATTACAATACAGCTTTGCAACTAATTTAAAACTATTTTGTACTTCCAACTTTGTATCTTTCTATCTTTGTAGCATTTATGTTTTAAAAACGCTACTAAATATAAATATAAATAAATTGAAAACAAAATATATTTTTTGAATGCATGCTTCTTTTATGCATATTTACTATCACAATCGTGACAAATAATAAATATATGTAATAATTCTATGTACGTCTATTAAATCAAGAGCAAACTAAATTAGCGGCCGTTACTACACTCTTTTTAAAGAACTATTTAGCAAATATATTCACAGGAGGACTATTAAACTTGCGTAATGCACGAACTTTTAAATTCTTGGATCTGAGATTGAATCCTATGTCGATAACGTGTAGATCGATTATCATTTATGATGATGATTGGCTATAGCATCAGGCGGAACCATTTTCAGAAAATAACACTAAAAATAATCATATGTGATCAAAAATAAAATAATGTTTCCATCAGTCTTTCGAGGATGTTTCAAGACGACATAAGAGAATAAAACACAATGGCTATCAATACAAATCGGAGGAATAACTCAAAATAAAACTCTATGCTAAGTTGTCTGACCCACATGGTAATAGTAGCTTAATAGTGTTCCGCTCTTGGTGAGAAACTTGTCCCCAGTAATGAAACGTTGAATATAGATAAGAATAACTTTATTTTAGATTGTTAATAATAGATATCTACCACAACTATAAGTTGTCTACCTGTTAAAAAGTATAAATAGATATTGTAACCTTCCACGGTGGCCTTGCGGCGAAACGTGCTTCACAAGATTTTCATTCCATTTCACGGAACAATGAAACCTCAGTGTCAGCGTAGCGAAAGCTTATTTAAGCTACGCCACAAATATCTACAGCCACTCCCCCTTAGTTTACGGAGGTCCTCGCACGTACACTGTAATTAAACAACATGGAGGATATTAAAGTTCACTATAACCCTTTACATCTAAAAGTAACTACAACGTTGTGTTAAGAAAATATGTTAATATACTAGCTTTTTCCGCGGCTTTACCCGTATGAGTCGGTACATAAAGTAACGTATATGTTAAGTTAGGATGAACCTTAGACCTGTACCAAATTTTATTTAAATCCGTGGAACCGTTTATGTGTCTTTGAATAACAAATACAGAAACATCTAATCAGATAATGTTAATACCATATTATATATATATATCAAAACACAGGTACAATTATCAATAGGCAAAAGTTGGCGCTTTCGGAATAATCATGGAAGAATACGGGGAAATTCAATTCCGACCAAATCTCATATCCGATAATCGGCTCAGGCAAACGCGTCGACGTGAATGCAATCTCGCCGTCTAGATTTGTCAGTGTTTCTACACACAGAATAAAATCCCTTTTATTTGTTCACTGGGAAGGTGGCCGAAATTTCTCTATTTTCCGCCGTAACCAGAGCGTTTTAATCTCGAGATTAGAAACTACAGTCACCAGTTTTTTATTGGGACAGTCATTTTATTCGTCTTTTTATTAAGAAAATTAATATAAAACTAGTAATAATTTTACGTTTTCTAGCTAGAACCAGTTTAATGAATACTGTAATAACGCATCCACAATATGAAATATAAAACAGCAGCATGTTTTCATCGTGCATTCTTAATTACTTTTACAATAGAATTTTCAAATGAATTCTGAAAATAATTTCTTCTTTTAAACTAATATGTTATACTTTATATGTGACACATATATACAGAATACATTTTCATATTTCGTTCTATGTTCTTTGAGGACAGTTATTCATTTTCACGGTTTCGACTTCCTTCCCTTTTCTGTAACACATTTTATTATGTCTGTTTAATATTATCCTGTGTTGATGTGTATATTGCTCATTATCTACTAGAAAAATTACACTACTAACTAATTATCTTGTCATGAATAGTAATAGACAATTTCTCGGTTGGCAAGGCGTCTCTGAATACCAGTAAAAATAAACATTAGATGTTATTTCTATGGCATAGATCTAAATAATAAATTACGTAATAATATAAATACAAGTTAAAGCAGTCTCTATGCAAGTGATACATAATAGATAACTTTATGAATAAACAATATATGAATTCTATATTTGTAGCATTGAATTAATAATTCCTATATAGTCTATCTGTGTATTCTGATTATTTAGGTAAAATATTAATATTCTTTAAAATATTCGATAAAATCAGGAGTGTTAAATAAATTACTTTTCGTAAAAGTAATAACCATATGCAATTATACATAACATACTAAAATATATTATGATATAGCATACCATACCATATCAGCCGGTAATTGTCCACTGCTAAACATAGGCCTACCTCTATTGGGGGGTTTTGCCAGTAGCTATTAAGCTTGGCGGGCGCGTTGGTAACCGCAGTAAGGCCTTGGTGATGTTTTAAGAGGGACGCTGCTGCACATCCCTCGACTGTTAGATTCCCTTAGTCGCTTCTTACGACATCCACGGGAAAGGAAGAGGTTGCCTATTTTATGCCGGAACCAAACTCCAATATTATGATATAAAATTATTGATTTAATTTTGAATAATCTGTCTATAAAAATTCATAGGAAAATTTTCCCTCAACGTAAACGGACCGTTAAGCTTAGCGGGTTATGCAAAGTAAATCCCAATATGATTTGTATAAGGTGGACATATTTACCACCCAGGAGTTTTAAAAAACTTTACAAAAAACTTACTAAATAATCTGTAATCCGTCTATGAAACTAGTCTATCGATATTAAGACCAAAATATGTTGTACCCATTAAATTCGCAGCTTATATAAGATGAATCTTATTGCGATTCTTTTTAGCCCACCTGAGAATCTAATTTAGGCAAATATAGCTTATTCTTTAGCATCCGTCCATAGTCATCTATGGAGAGTTAATGACGTACCTATTTTATTTCTTCACAATACTCATTAGCACCCAGGAGATTTCAAAAGAATAAAAAGCGTACTTTAGTCGTATTTTCAATAATAGAAGCTCCGAAACACATTTATTGTTATCTTAACTACAGAAACTGGGCGAAATCCAGAAAAGGCGATTTTTTATTTTCAAAGAAAAACAGTTTCCTGTATGAAATACTATCTTGTCTTATAATATAATTCTACTAAGCGTCACTAAAAACCCTATGTGACAATTTAAATTATCGACTAACTCTTCGGTGATGGTAAACATCGCTAACAAATCAAATCAATCCTTATTATTCGACGGTAGTAATGTTTGGCAAAATGCTTGGCAAAATGTAAACATAAAAAAACTACCATCTCAACAAATCCTGTTAAATATTACAATTGTGAGCAATACTTATTACTTAGTACTGACTTACTACAAAAACAATTTTAAACACTATCAACAAAACAGTGTTTAACAACACCTTAAGTAATTTAACATTGTTAAGTTGGTATAATAATATTTATTTGTAATATTATCTATAAAATTTTTAGATTCATGTAACAAAACAACTTTTGTTTACATACAAACATATATGTAGATCGAGTAATAACACTTATAAACATGAATTTAACACTTGTCTACCGAAAATTTAACTTTTTAGTTGTAGAACCGTTAATAGTTATATATTTTACAAACACTAAACTATGTTCTAACTTCCTACATAACATTTAAACGGTAAACGGTGGCCGGCAAAATTTTCACAACGTAAAATTGAGATAGCGCCAAATGTTTCCGGTGATTTCCTACACCTGACGGATGCTTCGCCATTTGTTGGAACAAATTGTTCTTTTCGTAGTAGGCATTCAAATCGCTTCGCTCTCAAACGCGACGCACTGCGGCAGACGTGCCACAGGACTGTTCCTTCTTTTTGAACGATAAGATACATGAGAAGACTTACCTAGTTAAATACCTGACAATTTACATTTAGGTATTTAAGTAGTCGATTAAGTAATCGATCATGGCTCAGGAGCGTTCTTTATGGCAGTGTATGGAAAAGTAGTGGTCGGTTAATAGCTAAGCTGATAATTTAAGGATGTAACTCTTAACACCGATAATCTGATAGTCTAGCAGCTTAACACATCGTTTTAATTTTAATAGTCATGGAATCGATCCCTTTGCAATACAAACATTTAAATAATTACTATATATATTTGTATTTTTTTTTAATGGGTGATAATGGTATTGTAACCCCGTCTGCGCTATCGGTATATAATGGCGGGGCACCAGTAATAGATGACTAATGAGGATGAAAGCAGATAAGTTAGCCTATCCTGATGAATTCAACTATAATTAGCCACAATGGTTTCCAGGGGGAACCACGTTGAGGTCGACTTGACAGGGTATATTGCTAATAGTGGGGCTATTCGCTAACTCCTCATTACTCTCTTAACCCCCCCCCCCATATATATTTGTATTGGTCTGGGTACTACATATTTATTTGCAATAAGAAAGTATGTATGTGTATCAATCGCTTGATATCCGTGGTACAAGGTCTGCTTAGTACTAGCACAGATAATATAATACTATGTACTAGATAGCACCATGGAATGCAACCACTGGTATTTGTTTAGTATAACGGTATTTATTATATAAATATTCATGTGTTTAAATAATATCTCTAAATACCTAATAAATAAATAATACTAGATATATATAAAATATATATGGTTTATAATGTAAGTAATTCATGTCTATAGGTTACCACTTTTCATCAGGTGGGCCGTCTAATTATTTGCCTTTCTAGTTGAATAAAAAAAATATATTTGTGTTAGTTATTTTTAATTACTGTTTTAATTTAATATTGTTTAGGGTTTTGTAATATAAATAAGTAATATAATTGTCCAATTCTTAAGTTACTTATACTCTATTGTTATAAGAAACTAATCAACATACCTACTATATGCATATATACATCTACAATCTACGGACACAATCCAGAAGATTCAAGCCAATTTAGAAAAATTTATTTCCTATAAATGATCCCATTCAGAATCGAATTTAGAACTAAATTTACGCAAAGCTATGTGTAAATGAACGCCATTAAATTATAAAATGAAACTCATGGGAATCGACCTGAGAGGGTACATTGCTGGTCATAGGGCTGTTAGTCCCCGTTACTAGTAATCCCCACCCCTTACGACAGCTTTTCGTCAAAATACAGTAATTAAACAGCAAATGTATTTATACGCATTGTAAACAGTAAACTAATGTTCAAGATTAATTGTATCAAGATTTTGAATAACATTAAACCACCATTTGCATAATAAGCCATCTGAGTTACCATTACCGTCGTTCTAATGAAACGTTCGGTTGTTCGCGACAAATTGTTAGCAATTCGGCAGACTCGTGACTAATTGCCGGCTCCGGAATTCGTCTTGAATTCACATTCCATTTCCCTTGCAATTAGAACTGATAACGAGTAATTTATTGCTTTCCCCGGGCGGATAGGTACGACCGTGTGGTTACCGATGGGTCTTTAAAATAAAAAAACCGGGATATCTCCGGGTAGAATTCACCCCTGATAATTTTATTTATTTTCGTACTACAGTAAGAATACATTTTAAAATTCTATTGCGCAAAAAACGGCAATAAAATTAATATTGGACTAATGTTATCAAAATCGATTAAGAATAAGAACTATATGAAGATATCGTAACAGAAAATGGAAGCAAATTCAGAACCCCTTCTTTTTTTAAATCTCTTTATTTTCAAGCAAAATTCTGGCTTACGGTTACATAAGCTTGCTCTGTTCTTCGCCTTCTAACCTTTCCTTTTAGAGAAACTTCTAGATAATTTCATTACAGAGAAATCGTAAACAATATTTAAACCGTGTTGTGAATGAGTAATAAAAATATAACATGTCGACATTTCATCATTAGAAAATTATAAGACTAAGAGAACTAAACACAGTATGCGTGGTCGATAGCCTCTATAGCAATATACTCGTAACCTATCAAACTCAGACACCAGAGGGAGACTTTGTACAAAAGTCGTTTGCTTGGGCACCTCTGTCCCATTCAGGTGAGATACGGCAATAATCTTACAGGATACAAAGGAATAACACCTGAGTCCTCAGAAATGGTAACGCCCCATGGGTATCCTGGGTGAAACAGTGTACTCTGTTATGTCAATTGTACTACTCATGTCTACAGGCAATGGTTACCACTTTCCATCAGGTGGGCCATCAGCTTGTTTGCCATTTAAAGTTGCATAAAAAAAGCCCTTCAAGTCAATCTCCAAGCAGTTCCTGGCCTGGAAACCATCGTAGTTCATTCTAGTTAAATCCGTAAAGATATCCTAGACAACCTGCCTTCATTTGCATCAGATCATCGCGTAGGCAGGGTTACCATTTCATAAATAACAGAGTATTATACCAATGTATACTCCGTTACTTTCGCACTATTTTTCGCCATTCAATCTTTCTTTTTAGAGTAACTTCTAGATAATTTAATTATAGGCAAACGTTAAAAAGATTTAATCTAACTAAAGTGTGACTAAGTAATAAAAAATACGTGTCACCATTTCATTCTCAAAATTTTATTAGACTTTAAATATAATATACCTGCGTAAGAGAAGACTCAAAATAATAAACTTATAACAAACCACCTGGCCCGTATAGTGTTAGTAGGCTAATGAGGAAACCTATACCTAGTAATAGAACGCTAATGGGTTGTCGTGGATAGATGGATAAAAGAGTTTTTTCTCAATATCGGTACAAAAAATGCAATTTTATAAAAAATAAAACTTATCCTACAAAGTTTCTTTTCAAAGACGTTGTAAAAAAGGTTTGATAAAATAAAGGGTTTCCGGAGCACTCGCTTTTTAATTCAAGCAACATGCTACTTTTAACTTTTCCTCAGCTGGAGTTAATCAAATGAATGTTCACATAATAAAAGCAAGGCGCCGGCTATGGGAAATGAAGAATTATTCTTGGAAAGTTTGAAAAATAAACGTAAATTTAAGATTTAATTTCACGTTTCGTGCTAGAAATTATTTTACCATACGAATTATATATTATAAATATGTACATACCTATTTATTTTAGAAGTTTTAAACCTCTTTTTTCTAACTGAAGATATTAGTAATTATTACTAATATCTCATTTCTACCGGCCCCGAAATTCCAGAATACAATACTTTCTTTCATTTATCCTAATCACTTACACTATTTTTATGTACAAACTCCATATGTAAACCCTAAAAAATCACAAAATACAATTATTATAATAAGTGAGTATACCCACACCTATTTACCAACTTACAATAGGATTTACCTTATTCTATGAAATAAACTCTAAAAATAAAAAGATATTTTCATATAGCTTATCCACTGAAGTTTCGAAGTTTTCAAAGGTTTCCTATTGAATTTACAAATTAATATACAAGGGTCACTTTCGCATTTAAAATTAGTTAATTTTCCCAGTTCGCCCACTTCGGACAAATCCGCGCAGGTACAAAATTTAATTTTACTTATTGTAATCCCAGGTAAAGGTAAATCTATGACCTCAAAGGACATTGAATTAAAATGAGAAAATTTACGTATAAATAACAGGTAATGGTTTTCGGATTAATAATTTTATAATCACGTTATTTGTTACATAATTAGATATGTATGTTTTTCATATGAACTGTAGTAAGACTCTATTGATGGTTCAGTTTTCCAGCTGTGCCATTAATAATTGTTTAATATATATTTGTGATCGTAAATAAATATTATTTACCTGTTACTGAAATTAAATAAATTATATCAAATTTTACTTCTCTCAGACACCATCAATCACAAAATTTAGAACCGAAAAGTTAAACGAATATACATAAAAATAAGGAAACTTGTAATAATAGTTCCATGCTTAAAAAATTCGCCAATTAAGAGATCCACACGAACGTTAAAACTTTTTAATAAGAAAATCAAAATGGTTAAAAATCGATGAAGATATCAGTTATTATATAAAAACACCTCCTCCTTTTTGACGTCGATTGAAAATCTTTTGAATTTTATTTTTAAAGTACAAATTTTAATTATTAAACTTACCAGATTGACATCCGAAACATTAAATACTTATTTAATACTGTGAATTGTTTATAATACAATGAAAATATTACTGAAGCCTTTAAATATTATTGCACAAGGTTGTTCATGTGAATTATCTACTTTACCGTCACAATTCTATGAAATTACGCGCCTAAAAGGATCACGTAAGAAATTTAACCGTTATCATAAGCCTTATTCGTATAAGGGCACATAATATAATATCGAGTGACAGTCTGTGCCCTAGTGGATTATTGGAAGCGTAGTACGTGGGTGGCGTGACAACCACAGCCATGAATATCAACCGTTTGACACTCCGTGTCGGTGAAAACGGGCGTGAACGTATCGAGACGTGCGTTTCAACCTATCGAACCTACTTGAGAATAACGTAACCATGTTTTTTTTTAATATAAAACAAACTACCAGGCCTATTTTCTATCTCACTTACTCACTTTTTTATATGGAGATTTTTTAACCTAAATTTTACACTTTTATGTACCATTCTTTAAACGTTGTTTTTCATACAAACTTTATCCTCAGAATTACAAACAGAACAAAAAATATTGCTTAGTAAGTGCACTCATTCTAAAGGTATACACTTGGCAATTGTTTCTTTTTTTCTGGACTCACTTGGCTAGAGCTACTGTTGGTCCCTAGATCCCGAAACAAATTATTTTTACTTATATAGATTTTGTGCCTAAAAGTATTCCATAAAAAAGAGGTACGGATGTATAGTAAGAAAGTAAGAAATCAACAATATCAACCCTACGATAATTGAATTAAAAATTCTGCAAAAATGTCTATGTGCCTACTAGATTTGATAAATCGTCTCAAATCTAATTTTATTCACGACAAAAATTATAAATCAATCATAAATATTTACATAAAATAATACTATAAATAACCATACAAAAATACCGAAACCACTTTAGCCGTTATCGTAAGCCTTATTCACATAAAGCTACGCAATACAATATTGAGTGACAGTCTGTGTTCTAGTGGATTATTGAGTGACGTGACAACCACTCCCATAAATTTATTATTATATACTAAGACTGACCACAACGAACATGAAAATCCTTTTGTTCGAATAAAGTCAAAACAATTGTTGAAAACGACAAATACAGTAAGTTCATTAAATTCCCATTATAAATACATATCATCATCATCATATCAGCCTTTAACTGTCCACTGCTGAACATGAGCCTGTCTCTTGGGGGGTTTAGCCAGTAGTTGCCACGCTTGGCAGGCGGATTGGCAATCGCTGTCAGGCTTTAAAGATGTTTTAAGATGGACGCTGGTGTCCTTCCCTCGCCCTCCCTTAGTTGGCTCTTACGACACCCACGAGATAGGAATGGGTGGCCTATTATATGCCAAGACCACACGGCTAAACAATTATATAAATAATATATAATACAAATAATATATAAATACATATAAACAATCTGAATATGAACTATGTAACACTTAGTGTCACTAAAAATATGTGTGCACGTTTATCTATATTATACAGGTACTATACTAATACTATACGAATATTAAAAGTTAGTAAAGTTCCTAATTTGAAAATCTGATTTACTGCAGTCTGAGAGCATAATATTTTAACTAAAGACGCCTAATTATAGACATTATCACGTACCAGAACAAAACTTGAGCTATTTCAATGTCTCGAACAGCCGTCGCTTTATGAAAAATCTCCACAAAAACCTTTCTTCCAGCATAAGACGACTGCACAGGACGTATATCAATTAATTCTACGAGTGCAAAAATATAGCAACTTTACTTACTTTCTCACTTTGCTAACTATAAGGCTACTTCTATATTGGTTCTTTTTTAATATTTTTGCTTTTCGTTTAAGAACATTTTGTAAAAATGTTAGTTGAGCATCACTTCCAGATTTTTAATACCGTTTCTAAAGTTACAACTAAGTTGCAATGAGAAACATCGATAAAAAGAAAGAATAATTTTTTTAAAAACTTAAACTAGCAAAGCAGCAAAGTCCGAAATCTCGTATTTTGTAAATGAAATAAAACAAAAACTTTGCTGTCAAAATTCCCAAGTGAAACCTTAGCGAAGGCAGTGTGCTTTTGAAGTTTCATTAAACGAGAATAATTTGAAAGAATAATTCGACTAAAATAAGTTTTTATATAAAAATCTTGTGTTGATCTTCAAAGTTTATTATCAGACCCTGATCTGACATTACATTAAAGAAAAATATAAAAACCCTTATTGTGCTAACTTTGTTTAAATAATATTTCATATATTTTTCGTAAGTCATTTAAGAAGAAAACTAAAACTGTAAGTGCAAAATTAATAAAAAATAATAAGCAAACAATGTAATGAAAACTATAATTACAACGGAACAGAACAAAAAAAAAATCACATCGAATTTTCTTTTCTGAAAACCCCTCTTAATCCAAACCCAAGATATATAATGACAGATGTTAATCGCTAACGGCTATAAGTTCTTTGTCTGCCCCTCATTGTGCAAAGGAAAGCTGTTCATCGATAAAGCACGAAGTTGAAGGATAGAAAAGCTTTCATCTCGTCCACTTTATAAGTATTGGCTTCCTTACCCTAATATTGTCGCCTTCACATTGAAAGCTAAGTTTTGAACTTACAATTTATTACCGATCAACGATTATTATTACATTTAACTTATGTTCTATTATCTGAAACAACAAACAGTTAATTAAATTCGCATAATTGTATTATGTATTATTTTGAATAATATTAGATAGATAGATAGATAATTTATTTGCATTACTTACTTACAGCACACAAATTACAACATACATATAAAAAAAAAGCGAGATAACATAAATGATAAAAAAAAATACATAAAGCTAAATACAATTTTCGTTTGTGAGTGTGCCATAGCAATACAAAATGATATTATATATATATATATATATATATATATATATATATATATATATATATATATATATATATATATATATATATATATATATATATATATATATATGGATATTATGGATTGATGTCTTGTGTTAAGTATCATTACATCCTTGTTTTACAAATTATCATAAATTTAATGCAAGTACAATAATATATATATATTTTTTTATACAACTTAGAATGGCAAACAAGCTGAAGCCCACCTGATGGAAAGTGGTAACAATCGCCTATAGACATGAGCAGTACCATGGACATAACAGAGTATACTGTTTCGCCCATGATACCCCCCATACGTTGCCATTCCTGAGGACTCAGGTGTTATTCCTCTGTACCCAGTAAATTCACGCCATATCCCACCCTTCAAACCGAAACACAGCCATGCAAACACAACTGCTTCACGGTAGAAACACGAGTGGGACAGAGGTGCCCAAGCAATCGACTTTTATGCAAAGTCTCCCTCTGATAATTCCTGTGCCGAATTTTAATTTTATATTTTGTTTTCGCAACAAAACGTTTAATCATGACAAAATTTATACGGGACAATTACGTAAGCAATACCAATTTATTGCGACAATTAAGAGTCTTTGTAAAGTCTTAGATATTTATTATTCTAGTGAGATTCTAGTGAGAAATATTTTTATTTCCGCAAAATCAACAATGATGTCAATTTAAAAATCAATTATCGTCTATATATATAAAAATCTATTATTCAATAGATATATATAACATATAATATCAATGTCATTTAATATTTGATTGTAAAATGTATACTATTGTCGCATTAAAAGCTAGTCGTGCTAAAAACAACAATGTTGATTTGCCATTATAGTAAGTGAATAGAAATATACTTACCACAATGGAGAATGCGAGGGGACTTTCCGGTCGCCAAGGAACTGAAAAGGTAGTGGGTACTAGATTAAGAATATGCCCGTAAAGTACAATACGATTTCCTGATCTAAGAATATCTATTGAACATTTTTAATGATATCGTCACATCTATTACGTACGATTTTTTTGAGCAGCAATCCATTAGTAATAATGTTTTTTTTTTTTTATATACAACTTAGAATAACAAAACAAAATGACAGCCCACCTGATGAAATGTGGTAACCATCGCCTATAGACATGAACAGTACCATGGACAACAAACATAACAAAGTGTACTGTGGCCATGATAATGGTACATGATATACTATTTTTTTTTATTTTTTTTTTTTAATGTCATAAAAGCTAAGGCAAATACATCAATTTTCACGGTTAATGCACTGAGTCATTTTTGAAAAATCTAACAACCCAATAATATCATTTTTGAAATATTTATCTACCCTTACTATGGTAAACTAGATTTGGTGATATTCACAATTTTATTGGTAGACATATTAATGTTTACAAGCAACGGTTGACACTTCCCAGACTTCGTGTTTCAGTCGTGCCATATACTTGTACGCGGGCATTATGGTATAAAAAGTATATAACATTCAGAATAAATTTCTCTCGTTCGTAACACAAAGTATTGACAGATAGTACGACATATGTAAGTCGACGTGAATCCTCCGTTAAGCGACGTTCACCGTTTACTACGAAATGCACTTAAGGTGACGTGAGTCCAACCGTAAAAAAATTACCTCAGCACCTTCAAGATAGCCTATTACGGATTTTACTATTTCTAACTCTTACCTTGAATTATATCAGATATTCTTAACATTTTAAATTTGTTTATATATTTAATTCCGTCATTGGAGGGAGGGAGGGGTATGTTAGTAATAAGATTTAACAACCTCATTGCTAGCAATACACCCTATCAGGTCGACCTCCAAGCGGTTCCCACTGGAAACCATAGTGGTTAATTCTTGTGCCTTGATCCTTACCTGTCACCCTTCACTGGTGCCCCGTCAGCGTTTACCGATAGCGCAAGCAGGGTTATCATTCCATATTTATCCATAAAAATAATCCCGTCATTGTGTATAGTTGCTTTTTATTTACCCATTACTAGAAAAAAAAAACAATAAAGCCTCTTAATTTACTTCTCATCGATTTCTTAAACTTCAACACTATTATAACCCGCGCATTATTATTCTTGAGAACTAAAATGTCTTCCTTCCTTCAAACTGAAACACGACTATTAAACAATTTTCAAAATTTAATAAATGAGATATTTAATTATCTAAATACCGCTATAGTATTAATGTAACTTCTTTGCTAATTAATTAAATATTTAATTCCAGATTCGGAACTCGAGGAGTTGGGTGAACAACTCCCTCGGTACCGGCCGGACTCAATCGCGGCGCTCCGTCGTGCCACGCGGTTCACAGAACCCGAGCTGAAGAGGCTATACCGGGGCTTCAAAGCAGAGTGTCCCACTGGCGTGGTCAAAGAAGACACCTTCAAAATTATATACTCACAGTTCTTCCCACAAGGAGGTATGTTTCTCTACAACCACCTAATATTCCATGGTACAACTCATTCTTATGATGCTTAGTTGGGTCTGTTTTAGTAATTTATTACTTATGTAGCAGTTAGAGTAATGAATAACTTAGGTACTGAGCGGTGAGTTACTACTAAGTCAATTATAATTCAGCCTATGAACAACAAAATGTTAGCATGTAAAACCTAAGGTTTTTTTTAATAAATTCTACCTTATCATCGCTTCACATTAAATAAAATTGTGTTCAGATTTAATACAATTTAACACAAAGAATATATATATTTTAATCATTTTACTCAAATACAATTTAATTACGAAATTATTCTCCACTCAATTGTTACTAAAACAGTACCAAACAGGGTTAACTGTACCTTTTAATTTAATTTTAAATCGTTTAATCCCCAAATAAGCAAATTATCTACATAGCACTGCAAAATAAGTTGTTTTACATTGAGAGGCCATTTCAAAAAGCCGCAATGTCGTTCTTAGGGACTAATAAAATGCTAAACACGAGTAAGTCTATTCATTTGCTAATTAATGAGTAAAGCTTTTTGGGCTGATTTGAGAATAAGTGACCACTCGTAATGAGTTTTTTTTAAATTTAAGAATAATATCATACGTGAAATAAATAATTCTCATTAATAATATAAATGTGAAAGAGAGTTTGTTTGTTTCTTTGTTGGCTTATAGCATCTTAACGGGCAATTTCTATGAAATATACTATACACGTACTACTTGAATATAAGATATAGAAAGATGTAGGTTATTTTTTATCCTGGTCAGTAAACATATCCCAGTCACGCGGTCGAAGTCGCGAGTAAAAGTTAGCAAGTAATAAAGGACTGTACATTTTGATAGAAGATCGAAACATTCCTTTTTTAGGATGGCCTCGATTCATCTAAATTTGGCTTTCTCTATTTAGTACTAGATTGTGCTTAGCAGAAATAATACACAGAAAACCAGCAGGCCTTCTTGGTAACGTTTGAAATACGTATCGAATATCGAAGTGATCGATTTCCAATAAAATGGTAAGTATACCTACTTCTGATTAAAATCATTGAATGCAACGAAATCTCCTCGAGTTTACTAAAAATCCAGGAATTATTAAAGTATTTTTATGCTGGTCCACTGTCAAATAAACACAAAACAGAAAAGCAAGGACGACTCCATCTTTTCCCAATCAAAATCTTTACTAATTGTAAGATTAATATGTCCAATTTGGCATTTTTTTAATTAATATTAATATGTAGTAAAAAAGTAAAATGTAAGAGTGGGCAATATCTATATATTGTAGTTGTAACTACTATATATATATATGAAAAGGAAGTACCCGCTTGTAATGAATGTAGATATCTGACCGGTATGAGCGATAGATAGTCATTAATTTCCAAAAGAACTCAATATATAGATATCGGATATTACCCATCTTTAGTAAAAGGCTGACAGAATAAATAAATAAATAAAAAAAAATATTTGAAGTTTTATTTATCTTTCACCGGATATTTCAGCTGAGCCGCCATTTAAAAAACTCGAAGGTAAGTCGTAGATTCTAATTTGATGTTTTTGTGCCAGCTTCCTGCATCGCCGGAATACAATTGCCACAGGTTATCACTCTAAAATCAGTAATATTTCTCTATACCATACTATTAAAAGTCCCACTGCTAGACACAAGTCACTTCCTATTACTACATACTAGGTACTATTGCCACGCATTGTGCAACTTGATGTAGGACTTCGGGTTCCGAGTTTTCATTTTACATTATTACAAATAATTTACTGTCTTAGTCACCTGTTACGACATTCTAGGGATAAAATTAGTAATAATATTATATCTTACTCGATGATCACCGTAGGCATATTTAAGAGGGGAGCCGGGTGGGCCGTGCGCCGTGCCTACCACATAATTGCCTGGTGCTGACGCTACAATTGCCTGGTACCCAACCCAAGATTCGACCAAAGTTTCACAAATACATGTCTGAGAGTACCTTTTTACCTATGTACCTTTTTTAGATGGCCAGGAGGCCTCGAAAAAGTAATCGTAAATATGTAATAATGGCCATAACAGATATATTTTTATGTCTAGTTTGAAACCGAAAAACACGAAATTCTACAATCTTGTCAGAGAGCATCCACCGTTGTATTAACAACTCCGAATTCATAACATGTATATAACTGGATAATGGGAATTAAACGGACTTACAATCAAACAATTACTATGTTTGTCCTTTCCGACAATTGTTTTGATTTCGTCTGGAAATTTACATTAGAGTGAGTACAGTGCTACATTCCTGTTATCAAGTTATATTTTAGTTATCAATGAACATAAGTTTTTAAAAATAGCTCCGTATATCCTATAACTTAATTTTCTTTGCAATAAAATATTGCCTATAAATAAAAAACACCGGAATTAACCATTGAAATCTATCAAACTATTTAGGCTCATAGCGTCAAAATATTTATGTACCTTTAACTATTAACTGATATAGAAATATTTTTATATACTCATATTATATTTCTATAAGAGTCTCAAATACATTCCAATGTCATATCTTAATATATTTTCAAATATGTTATTCTCCTTTTTCGGAAATCGGGTACAGACAGATATGTGAATAGAATAGAAACGATAAACAATCCTTTACCATTTCTTTGCATCAGGGGAATTAGATGAACCTTTATGCTCTTCGACCCGACATATCTTTTGTTACTCACATCACAAGGGGTAACCTCTTGCCATTTCCTATCATTTTGTAGAGTAGCCATAAGCTTTGAGATGTCACACCGTTTGAAAGGTCTAGGCAAGATCTAAAAGGGATGTGTATATATTAGGGACTTTTTATGTACGGAGGACAATATTTCTTTAGATATCAAAAACTACGATTGATGAGTGCTTCACTCAAACTGCTTTATTGTCTACGAATCCTTTTACTTTTACGTTTTATCTAGTAATAATATTATCCTTTATTTTTGCCACATCCTTTTACACTACATCTAACGGAAACAATTTTCCTAAATTCTCTCCACACGCTGCAAGCCTTTACATATCTTCCTTCAGAAAAGCTTGTCTTAGAAATAATACGAGTATGTAAAATGTAATGAGGAACCAACAAGAAAATAAATTCTACCGATTACGTAAAAAATAATAAAATAAATAAATAACTAAGCAAAGTTTTAATAATGAGTAGTAGGTAACTGATAAGAATATTTATATACTTTTTTATTTTTAATATCACAGAGTATATACGTAGGCACAAAAAAATTACAATCAAATTAAGAGTACTTCATTCATATTGAAGTCACTAAAAAACTTATGTATTCTAATATTTTACATTTCTACTATTTTGACAACATAATATTATACTCAGACGACTTAAGAATTCACAGAAAAAAAAAGAAAGAATTAATAAGGAAACAAGCACTTAGAATGTAAATTTTGCTTATTTCTCTCTAAAAACTGGATCCGAGAGATTCGAGATATTACACACTGAATAAATTCAATGTCTATAATAAGACTATTTTGTTTATATTAAAAGTTAATAATCACGCGTCTATTATCCTTTAAAAAATAAAACTTGTCAAGTGCGAGTTGAATTTTACGCAGAGTTTAAAATTGTTATATTATCAGGTATATTGCTAGTAATTAGTGTGTTAGTCCCTACCCGTAGTTATAGTTAGTACAATAATACATTATTGTAATAATAATAATCAATCAATAAAATTAAAATTGAATAACATAACAACAGAGTACCTAAGACATGGATAGACACAGTATTTAAAAAATACGTGTCATGATGGCTCCTACAGAAGGAAAACCACAATAATAATTATTAAACGTTATTATTGTTAATAAAATTACTTGTCATTAACGGATATATTATTTTCGGTCGACCTTTGAAATTAGTATAAATTTTTCTTTCCCGCCGTTTGGCAGAAAACAAGGTAAGGCTCAAATATAATATACGCGAGGAATGTTAATAAAAAAATACCGAACCGACTGTACTAAAAGAATAAAATGGGGACATGAAAAACACATCACATAATCATATAATCCCATCAAGTTGAGTGGTCTCGGGTGTGAATGCTGGTGCTGGAATACTTTACATCCATTCAAATTGTCCAGCAGGCCGCGAACTTTGTTGGCTGGGATATGATAAAAGATATTTTCTCATTTTTAATAAATAAGACTTAATTTAAACGATAAATAATAACTACACGATAAAAGATAGATATAAAAATATTACCTACATATTCATGTTCGTCACAGACAAGTCACACATACAAAATAACCCGGGGGGGTTATTTTGTATGTGTGACTGTGTGTGTGAGGTGCCCCCCCCCCACCTCCCACTTAAATATGTTATGCTCTATCACATCCTTGATGCATCATGATGTAAACAGACAATTTACCCGTAAATGAACTAGTTCATATATAGACCTATTTATATTCTTTCTCTTTCAATCACTTTAAAAAAATATCAATTCTGGAAAGTTCTCAATTCGCCTATATTTGTTTATATTACGCGAAATTTTCACCAGATCTGAACCGATGTTCTTAAGTCATTTTGCTAATATCCAACACTATTGAGCATGCTCTTTTAGTGGAGCAAATAATTTGCTTCGCTAAAAGAGAATTTGTTGCAAATTCTTAAGTTTTATTACGCCTAATTTTTTACATTTTTTAAACTAAAGAATTTTTAAGCATTACGTTCAAGCAACAGTCCACATTCTAATCTCGAACCGTTAGAAATATCCGCGAAAATTGCTTGTGAATAAAACTGAATGTCGATGAAGGCAATTTGAACAACGGCAGAGAAAAACGTTAACGAAGCCACGCGAAAAAAAAACTGAATCCGCCTTATCCTGTTCTCTACATAAGCGTTTAAAGCTGCTGAATAGTTAATAGGTACCATTGTCTCTCTGCATTTCTAATTGATTCACTCGTTTATAGATATGTGTTTAAATTTTATTACTATTACGTTTTTTTATTATTATTACTACCTATCCATTACAATACTTTTAAAAAAAAAACCTAAAGCAATCAGATATAGGTAGCAAATAGCGTTTATAATAGAGTGTTATTCATAAAAACTCAATAAGCCCTCAATAAGTAAAATAGGTTTATTCGCGGATTTACGTCATTATGTTACAAACTTAGACAGTCAATTTTAGTCAACTGTCAAATATATTATATGATCTTAATAAAATCTTGTTAAATATATTACTCTTAATATTATACTTCTGTAATAACGATTAGAAAAATATAATAATTGCTATTTTAATTAAAACACGAATATATACATATTCGTACATACCTCAAAATATTAATGGACATGAACCAGGTTAAACAAATACAATGTTGATTGAAGATAGTCTTTAGGATAGGTATGCATGTCAATTTATATTGAATTAATAATGTAGATCTTCATAATTAATCGCAGATTTCCAACTGATTCATATTTTAGATCATAAAAAATAAAGAATTTGCATTTATATGCGTAAAATAACATATTGTTTTAATTTGTTTTTTTTTTATTTTTAGGTTAAAATATTCTTATAGTAGGGACTAAGAGTAGGGATTAGTCCATTATAACTTTATAGAACCGCTATTTGACTTTTATTGGCTTGACTTGCTGTAGTGCGTTTATGAATACTTGTTGCTATTACAGGTTCATGATAGGTTTATAGATCATCTTTATCTGGCATCGGTATAGAACAGTTATAGCAGTGATATGTGCATTTCTAAAAACAGATTTTTATAATCACGTTGTTTCCTTGCTATAGAGGGCTTAGAAAGGGTTGATATTTTTTCTGAATAAGATTATACCTATATCATACATTAAACAAAGTAAAATCGAAATCATTGGTTTAAGGAAGTGTTCTGCCAATTTAATTGTTAATGGTAACACATTGTTCGCGACATTATTTGTATATATCGTAATTTATAGTTGTTAAGTCCCTAGTTAATCGTTTCTGTATTCTGTTATTTTATATAGATTTACATAGATTTAAGATAGTGTAAGTTAAATAAAGTATTCCTTTGCGTGTTGTCGTTATTACCTACGAATAGAAATTGTAACAATAAATAGAATTAAGAAATTGTAAATTGAAATAAAATAAATAAATAGACGCTATAGAGTACCGATCTGAAGAGACACGCGTCTCGTTCATTTTCGCCCCGTCCCGCTCGCACAGATCGCTATCGCGAGTTGGAAACATTATCGTGCGAGCGGGCGGGTATAAAGATAGGCCGCCTCCCGTCGAGCGGCATTCGCTTCCGGGCAGCGACACACTACACTCGAGAAGAAATAGGACAAGAAGAAAAAATACTCTCTTCAGACGGTACCGGAGGCTTCAGAATAGTAATCCCTGTGTTTCACTCCAGCCTGAACCAACGCCCCTACAGTCCACGCTCACCGAACGGCAGTCCACACCGTTCATCGTGGTCCTTCGAGCCGGATTGCTGGAGGAACACCGTTGGTACATCGAGAAGCCGGATCGCTGGAGGAAGACCATTCTGAAGCCGGATCGCTGAAATGCCGACTACGAGAAACATGAAGTCGTCGCAACAAAAAATCGCCGTCACCGAAGCCACAACGTCCGCCGCCACCACGTCGACTACGGCCGCCGGAACACTGTCCGTCGCTGCCACGCCGTCCGTTGCTGCCACCACGTCGTCTGCGGCTGTCAGAATGCCTTCTGTCGCTGCCACGTCGTCTACCGCCGCCACCACATCGACTACGAACACGTCCGGCGATACGACGACCACAGGAGCCACGGAGACTACCGAAGCCACAGGAACGACAGAGGAGACAGCAAGGAAGAAGGAACCGAAGCACGGCACGGCACGCACGGTTCGCACCACGGCCTCGCAGAAGAAGAAGGCTCTGGCCAAGGCACGGGAGGAGCTACTTCGAAAGGAGGTGGAATTGGCCGCCGCACGTGTCGCCGCCCTGGAAGCCGAATCAGAGGACGACGAGGAAGTAGAAGACGACGACGCTACCGTCAGAAGAGAACGAACGTCGGATTGGGTTCATCGAAGCACGCTAGCACTCACGATGGAGCCGCATGTACCAGAGATAGAAGAAGTCACCGGCAAGCGTCAGGGGTTCGTCCCATCGAGACCCGTTGAAGAGGATTCGAGAGCGCCGCCGCCACAGCCGAGCAGCGACGCACTTCACCGGGACCACGCACGCCACGTTGACCCACATGCCGCCATGCCTACGATAGCAGCAGCGATGCAGTCGATGAAGAAAGAAGAACCGGTGCTGAAGGTGGGCATCGATTGTAACGAGTTTGCGATCGCCATGCAGATGGCCGCTCGCAACATACTGCCCTCCACAGCGTCAAGAGTCACCGAGTTGCCAGTCTTCAATGGATCGTCGAGCGAGTGGTTACCATGGAAGATGGCCTATGAAGAGAGCGCAAGTCAACTCACAGAACAAGAGAACCTAGCAAGACTGCGCAGAAGCTTGAAGGGGGCCGCAAAGGACGCGGCACGCTCCCTATTCGTCGGGTCTACGACCGCAGAAGAAGTAATGAAGATGTTAGCCGCGAGGTTCGGCCGCCCTGGAGCACTCGTCACAGCCGAACTGAACAAACTCCGCGCGCTACCACGACTCTCGGACAACGCAAGAGACGTCTGCCTCTTCGCAAGCAAGGTGCAGAACGTCGTCGCCACGATACGAGCGCTGAACAAGAGTCACTACCTATACAACGAAGAAATAGTGAGAAACGTCACAGAGAAGATGCCGTCGGTACTACGCTTCAAGTACTACGATTTCGCCAACGACCAACCGGAGGGACAACCGGACCTCATAACACTCTCTCAGTTCCTGCAAAGGACCGCCGCACGATGTGGAAACTTCGCCCCCGCCGAGGAGATACCGTCCGAAGACCGGCGGGAGTCCGCTCCTAGGAAGACGGCGAAGACATACACGACGCAGGAGAAACCCGCTACACCACCGTGCCCGATGTGTCGACGAGAGGGACACGCTCCATCGGACTGCAAGACGATGAAGGAAGCAGACACATCGGCGAGATGGGAGTTAGCGAAGACTCATAGGCTGTGTTTCCGTTGCCTCAAAGTAAGAAGATTTCGCCACGCCTGCAAGAACAAGAGATGTGGAGTAGATGAGTGCACGCAGACTCATCACCCTCTGCTGCACACCACGCGACAACAGCCGGAGAATGAAGTAACAACACACGTCGTCGAGGACAAGTCCGCCGCAGTCACCGCATCGGCAAGGGAAAACGACAAGATCGCGTTCCTGAAGATCCTGCCGATACGAGTCACCGGTCCCACGGGAACGTGCGACACCTACGCGCTACTGGACGACGGGTCGACTTGCACCATCATCGAGACGACGGTGGCGGAGCGAATCGGTGCTACGGGTCCCCCCGCACCATTCTACATGGAAGGTGTGGCCGGGGCGCGGATCAACGCAGCTCAATCGACGCGTGTTCACTTCAAGATCCGCGGGCGGAATTCACAAGAATACACAGTGGGGGCACGGACGATGGACAGACTGCAGTTATCACCGCAGTCGGTACCACGCAGCGTCATCAAGGGCTGTCCACATCTGCGGGACATAGAGAGGGAATTGGTCTACGAAGAGGGCAAACCGACGGTACTGCTGGGGCAAGACAACTGGCACCTACTGCTGGCCCACGAAGTCAGAAGAGGATCCGACACGCAGCCGGTCGCATCACTCACCGACCTGGGATGGGTACTGCACGGTACGAGTCGCGGCAGGACAAGACAGCAGGTGCACAGAATCAGCCACATAGTGACGACACATGAAGAGGAACAATCGATGGAAGAAATGATGAAGCAACATTTCGCGCTCGAATCGCTGGGAATCGCACCGAAGAGGTCTTACAATGAAGAGGAACGTCGCGCCCTACGCATTTTAGAGGAGAAAACTCGTCCGTTACCGGCGGGAGGATACGAGACGGGGTTATTATGGAAGAAGGACGACCCTGTGCCGCCGGACAACTACGAATCGGCAATGCGACGTCTCCAACTGGTCGAAAGGAAACTCGACAAGAATGAAGAAATCAAGAAGAGATATGAACAGCAAATGGACACACTACTCAAGAACGGGTATGCTGAAGTCGCCCCGCCACGGAGTTCCCAACGGGTGTGGTACCTGCCACACTTCGCCGTCATCAACCCGCAGAAACCGGGGAAACTGCGGATCGTGCACGACGCAGCAGCCAAGACGAAGGGCATCAGTTTGAACGACATGCTGCTGCCGGGCCCCGACTTACTTCAATCGCTACCGGGGGTCCTCATGCGGTTCCGGCAACGACGGGTGGCAGTCGCGGCGGACATAAAGGACATGTTCATGCGGGTCACCATACGGGAAGAAGATAGGGACATGCAACGGTTCCTGTGGCGAGGAGATCGACGAGAGGGTCCACCTGTGGAATATAGGATGAAGAGTGTCATATTCGGCGCAACATCGTCACCGTGTACAGCAATCTACGTCAAGAACAAGAACGCAGAACAGTACAAGGAAGAGTTCCCGGAGGCAGCAACGGCGGTGGTCATGAACCACTACGTCGACGACTACCTCGCCAGCTTCGACACGGAAGAGCAAGCCGTACGCGTCTCAAGACAGGTCGCACAGATCCACGGTCGAGCCAACTACTATCTCCAACGGTGGGCGTCGAACTCGCATCAAGTGCGCGCCGCGTTCTCCGACACCGGCGGGGACAGCGTGGTACAACTCGACGCGGAGAAGATACTGGGGATGGTATGGCGACCTTCTGAAGACACCTTAGGCTTCAACTTCAACGGACACAAGCTTCCGCCACAGATAGCCAGCGGGGAACAGACGCCGACGAAGAGGGAAGCGCTACGAGCGATCATGTCACTGTTCGATCCACTGGGCCTCGCCACTCCCATCACCATACAGGCGAAGAAGATATTGCAGGAGACGTGGCGTACCGGTATCGACTGGGACACCGAGCTGCAACCACGGGAAGCGGACGCCTGGCGGAGCTGGATGGACCACGTGCGACGGCTGTCCGCGCTGGAGGTGCCGCGGTGCTACCCGGAGGTAGCCACGGCCGATACAGCGGAGCTGCATACATTCGTCGACGCCAGCTCGGACGCGTACGCCTGTGCCGTGTACTGGCGGGCCGTAAGCGCGACCGGCGAGGTCCACGTGTCGCTGATCGCGGCAAAGGGACGAGTGGCCCCACTCAGCAAGGTGACCACGATACCGCGACTGGAGCTGCAAGCGGCCGTCCTCGGGTGTCGCCTATCGCGCACGGCAGTCGAAGAACACGACCTGAAGCCCGCTCGCCGAGTATACTGGTCGGACTCACGCACCGTGCTCGCATGGCTACGCACCGGTCCTCGCGCATACAAGCCGTTCGTCGCGCATAGAGTCGCCGAGATCGTCGAAGAAACGAAGACGAACGAGTGGAGATGGATACCGACGCGGCACAACGTAGCAGACGACGCCACACGCGACCCACCGACGGACTTCGGCTCGCAGCATAGATGGTTCCGTGGGCCGGACTTCCTGTACCTCCCCGAAGAGCAGTGGCCGCGTGAAGATAGTACGAGCGACGATAGTCAAGCGGAAACGGGAGAAGAACGCGTACACAAGCTACAGAACGCGACGCAGTTGTCTATAGCATTACCCGATCCGTCACGTTTTTCTAATTGGTTGAAACTTGTTCGCAGTTCAGCACGAGTGTTGCAGTTCATCGACCTCCTGCGACCGACCAGTCAACGCTGCACCGCCATCCGAAAGAGAAACAAGAAGAAAGAGAGCGCCGACCCCACTTGGACCCGCACGAAGAAAGTCGATAGAGAGAAGACGAAGATGAAAATCAAGAACAGCAATAGTCCATCTGTGTGTTTCATCCCCATAGACACACACTACCTAGATCGCGCGCGACGGCTATGGATTCGCGCGATACAACAAGAGGCGTTCGGCAACGAAATCGCAGCAGTGAAACATAGAAAACAGCTGCCGTCATCCAGTCGACTCATACAGCTGTCAGTCGTCATAGACAACGACGACATTCTGCGACTTCGATCGAGAATAGCAGCCGCCGCCGATCTGTCAGCCGAGCAACGAGAGCCCCCATCGTCGACGGAAACCACGCCTGGGTGCGCCTATACATCGCATGGGTGCATCGGAAACTTCACCACGGCGGCTTCGAGATCACCACGAACGAGGTGCGACAACACTTGTGGGTGTTGCGCCTACGACACGCCGTCCGCAGTGAACTGAAGAGGTGTCAGCTGTGCCGCCTACGAAGAGCAAGACCGGCGCAGCCGTCAACGGGCAACCATCCACAGAGCAGGCTGGCGCATCATCAACGACCGTTCACGTTCACCGGCCTAGACTACTTCGGGCCTATGACCGTGACAGTGGGCCGCACTCACCAGAAACGATACGGAGTGCTCTTCACCTGCCTAACGACGCGCGCAGTCCACCTAGAAATCGCCGGCAGCCTCAGCACGGACTCCGCCATAATGGCCCTGCGGCGCTTCATAAGCCGCAGAGGGTGTCCCACGGAATTATGGTCCGACCAAGGCACCAACCTCAAAGGTGCTGACGTCGAACTGAAGAAAGCAGCCGAGGAAGCCATCCAAGAAGAGTCATCAGTTCATTTCATCCGGTGGCGCTACATTCCCCCGAGCGCACCCTTCATGGGAGGTGCGTGGGAACGGCTGGTGCGTAGCGTGAAGACCGCACTAGCCGCTACGTTGAACGAGCGGGCGCCCAAGGAAGAAGTCCTCCACACTCTGCTGGTCGAGGTCGAGCACACCCTCAATAGTCGACCGCTAACCCACGTGTCAACATCGGCAGACGACGACAGCGCCCTAACCCCCAATCACTTCATATTGGGCGGTCCATCGCGCGTCCCACTGCCAGGCAGCTTCACAGAGAGCGACGCGGCGGGACACAAGGAGTGGCGTGCCAGCCAGAGGCTAGCTGACTGCTTCTGGAACCGGTGGGTGAAGGAGTACCTACCCGAGTTGCAACACCGGCGGGAGCCCCGAGCTACACACGGAGCCATCAAAATGGACGACCTGGTCCTGATAGCTGATGGGACCTTGCCTCGCAACACGTGGCCGCGAGGCGTGGTGGTGGCGACCTACCCTGGACCAGACGGCGAGATCCGAGCAGTCGACGTGCGGACGAACAAGGGCATCCTACGGCGACCCACTAAGAAGCTGATCATACTGCCCACATCGACATCGAGCGACGCGAACACGAGTTAACTCCAGCTACGAGAGCTGCGGCGGGAGATTATGTTCGCGACATTATTTGTATATATCGTAATTTATAGTTGTTAAGTCCCTAGTTAATCGTTTCTGTATTCTGTTATTTTATATAGATTTACATAGATTTAAGATAGTGTAAGTTAAATAAAGTATTCCTTTGCGTGTTGTCGTTATTACCTACGAATAGAAATTGTAACAATAAATAGAATTAAGAAATTGTAAATTGAAATAAAATAAATAAATAGACGCTATAGAGTACCGATCTGAAGAGACACGCGTCTCGTTCATTTTCGCCCCGTCCCGCTCGCACAGATCGCTATCGCGAGTTGGAAACATTATCGTGCGAGCGGGCGGGTATAAAGATAGGCCGCCTCCCGTCGAGCGGCATTCGCTTCCGGGCAGCGACACACTACACTCGAGAAGAAATAGGACAAGAAGAAAAAATACTCTCTTCAGACGGTACCGGAGGCTTCAGAATAGTAATCCCTGTGTTTCACTCCAGCCTGAACCAACGCCCCTACAGTCCACGCTCACCGAACGGCAGTCCACACCGTTCACACATTCTATTAAAAGTATATCGTCCCTATATGGAAGACTCTTTTTTTTTTGCTTGGAACCTTTAGGAAAATATTCTAAATTGAACTAGTGTCCAGTTTCATAAACCGTTCCTTAATCAGATGCTAGTAATTTCGATTTCATCCTGAATTAATATTATTATAGTCATTGTCATAGAATTTTTATGCAGTACCTACCATGTTAGTAAAATTTAATTCAATCTTTTATTGGGGTCGGATACAGATTATTTGCAACTGGCTCTGGGACTTTATCGGCGCAACGCAACGCACTGGCTGGCCACAAATCTAAAATTCACGACACATACTGTAATATCATTGGCTACACCCGTGTGAAAACAAACGATCATTGCCCATAAAGTACACTTGCGAAAAAAAATATATGCCTGACTGTCCATACCCTGTGGTTCGACGTGTTTTTTATTTTCGGCAACCACGCTACGACATATTATTTCAATATTTTATTTTTACCCAACTTATTTATTCATTGATATATTTTAAATAAAATAATTGTAATAATGTATTGATAATAATATAAGATTGTAAAATATTACTCTGATAATACTTCATGTTCATATAATAAATAGATACGTATATAAAATTAAGTACATTTTTATAAAATTCGCGCCAGCGGTTTGTAAGTTAATTAATATAAAAATTACATATTGATAACTTAGTTAGTAATCTCTCTTTTCATTTAAACTCGTTTAGCCATAGTAAGTATAAACATGATCGAGTGACAATCATCTAACATTTTTACAATCATTTACAATATTTGTAGTGTAGTTTAAATTTTCCGGGATAACTTTTGTGTAATTGTTTTTATCATATGCAATGTTTAATTGATTTATAATTGCCTAATAATATGTACTTTAAGATTTACGATAAATTATGTTTCAAGCATTTTGATACACTAAGAAAGAAAAGTGGTTTCAACATTACAAATACGGGATAAGCAAAATTCTATCGACTGCAAAATGTAATATCAAGATCTACGTAAAGTTTCTTTGCCTGAATATCCAAAAAAAAATATAAAATTTTAATACATTGCAAAATTTATGTAGGCGAGAAACATGAGCTTTGACTGCGTTTTGTTTTCTCACTCTTGGTAATAAGTAAAAAGTGTAATAAAAATCACGAACGTAATAAAGTTTTGGTGTTATTTCAATAAAAGGTTGCATTAAACCCGAAAAAAATAAATGAGAGTGACATAACTAATTACTGAAAGTTAAAAATAAATTTGGTACCTTATTATATTTCTTTGTGTAAGTTTATGAATCTTTTAATATACTCATACTCGTACACTTTTTATATTGTAAAATATTATTCGAGCCAACTTAACTTACGATCCATTTATGTATCGGAGGAAATATCTAAAAATATTATAATTTAAGAAAGTAAAGTAAAAAATTATTTACACATAAATCTTTTTTTTTTAACTGTTATGCATATCATATAATTCTCAAAAAGAAAAAGATATTTCAAAATACATACATTATTTACAAATTACATATAAGAATTTACTGTAAGAAAACAAAAATAGAGCGTAGAATTTATATAAATTGTACAACGAATATGAAAACATTCATCCTATTTAAAAAAGAGTTAACTTACAAATTTACTAGAATCCAGGCCTGTGAAACAAAAAAAAATGTATCTAACTCGGAAACTGCAAGTCATCCAAGACAACAAACTTTTAAAATATTAAATTGCAATTTTATTAGTAATTATAATAAAAAAACAACTACATAAAAGGTATTGAATAGAAATTACGTAAAATAAAATGTAACTGACAAAATTATATAATTTAGCTAGCAATAAGAAAGATTACAGACAAATTTTAATTATGTTTTATAATACTGCGTGTAAAGAAAAGTCATTATATCGATATTAAGTATAGCACTAATCAAATCCGGTATATTATCGATATCTATGTGTAATTTGTGACGTTTAAAAAATATTTGTAAAGTTGGTAACCATGTAGGATATCAAGTAATATTAAAAATAATAATCATTATTTATTGTTTCTAAATATATTTACCTATATTATCTTTTATACTGGACTAATATATGTGAATATAAGTCATTGTTTTTATACCCATCAGTTATTTTAAAAAAAATTAAATTATAGTTTTTCGACATATGACGAGCACCTATCTATTAAAGTAGTTCTAAATTATCTTAAAATTTTTTTACATTGATTCTTACAATATCGATAATATCAAAATAAACTAATATTGAGAGTAGCGGGTCCTCTAATACCAATATTTCTAAGTCGTCTTCATTACATTTTAATAGCATATAATTTAAATAATATTTTTTATAATAGAAAATAAAGTATTACAATCTCGTAATAAAATAAAACAGTCCCCACAAACGCACAGTAAATGTCTGCTGTGCGCCGAAGCGCGCCATTTGCGCCGTTAACATCTGCGCATCGGTTGGCAACATTGAGCTCTTTCCTTCCAAGCCGCGATCGGACGCCATTACCACGCTACCGGATCGCGAATCTGTCATTATAGCGTCTTTTCTATAATTAATTTTATATTGTCCTAGACATTTCTCTAATTGTGTTTTTAGTTTACAAAAATACATTTCTCTCAAAATGTCTGATGAGAAAAAGGTACGTAAAAATCTATATTATCAGAGTTACAAACAATCACAGTTCCACCGACATGGCGTTCTGTGTAAAATGTGGTTATTCGAATATTTGTTGCAGTGGTGGTTAGCTATAGTGATTCAGTGTTTCATATTTAACTTGATTTTTGCAGGGAGAAAGTGAACACATCAACTTAAAAGTATTAGGTCAAGATAATGCTATTGTCCAATTCAAAATTAAGAAACACACACCTCTCAGGAAGCTGATGAATGCCTACTGTGACAGAGCAGTAAGTATGATTTTTTACTATTTACCAAACTAAATAAAGTAATAAAAAATATCTCCATACACATCGCCATTGTTCTATTTTCACAAACTCATAGCTATTGGTAGATTTTCCATAGAAACTATAAGCAAAATAATAATATATCCATAATTTTATTTTAAAATACTTCTACCAACACATTAATAATAACAAAAACAAACCTTGCAACAACTATGATAGTCAAAAACAGTTGTCACATTACTTCATTATTTATATTTTTTAACACTAATGCCCTTAGAACTAATGCTTTAAAACAATAGTCAAATTGCATAGCAAAATAAGTGTTAATTGTTGCTTGATTTGTAATAATGTAATTTTATAATATTGACTTTTTTCATGTAAAATTAAAATGTAAAGTATAATTGTGTATACATATTTTCATTGTTGTTCATAATGGAATGCTATAGCGATTGACATATTTTTTATGAATAATAAAGGAATGTACAACTCTAAGTGTACTGTAGCAGATGGAGTCATACCCCATTTCCACTGGAACTGTTAATATAACACAAGGCCTTGACCTATTTATACCCTTCACTGGTGCTTTACCAGTGAAGAGTAATAGAAGAGGATGAATGTATATCACAGTTCGCATCATTGTGATGAATTCATCAAAAATTAACTGGGACGATTGAACTAAAATGTGATCTATCTGTATTGTAAATTTCATTCAATTCATGTATAGAATGATGAATTTTGATCAAAAAAACTTTTTAGAATAAGTTTATTAGACAGGATTTATTTGTGTCTGCATAGAATTACTACTTTCTAATGTTTTTAAAGTTGACCCATATCAATCCACAAATGTCAAGATATCAAATGTTAACAGAATTTATTCAGCCAGGAAAAAAAAAACAGATTTAAAAATTTTTTATATAGTATGGATAGATGTGTTGACTAAACAGTTTGGCTCATCATTTGGTCAATTTAAATTGTGATAACAAATGTATTATTATTTTTTATTTATCAATAACTTAGTCATAATTTGAATATTTTTTATATCATTTCAAAAGTAACATCATTATCTACAAATAATATAAACTCGTAAAATAATTATCTTTATATTAATTAATTAATCTTGCAAATTGTTAAATTTTTTTTGTATTTATCTATATTGCCATACAAGGACAGAAACTTTTTCTAACCGAAATTTATCTTGTATCAAATGAAGATTTACTATCCATATCCCTATTATTATTTGGGATCAGCGTAATATGTTTTTATCCATATTACAAAAATATTTGGCTTTTAGTTTTATGACCGGTCGCCTGCTTGATGTCAACCCTCTTTGGGAAGTAAAGTAACCCTAGTTGATAAGAAGTACATGTTTAAAAATCATTATATGAAAAAGATGGCTTACTCATCTCAGCACAGCCCTTATAAATATTATAGAAACTATTAGCAATTAATTTTACAGTTTAACAATATTTATTGTTTACTTTCAGGGTCTTTCAATGCAAGTAGTCCGGTTCAGGTTTGACGGCCAGCCTATTAATGAAAATGATACACCTACATCGCTGGAAATGGAAGAGGGTGATACAATAGAGGTTTATCAGCAGCAGACTGGTGGAGCGCCTCTAGTGTAACTTATATCTTAAGGAACTGTCCGATCCCTATGTGAAGACCGCTGTGGTGTGCCCATCTCAAAACTTTAACATTAAGTTAATTATAATGTAACATTTTTATCGCAAGGATGTTAATGGAATTTCCAAAATATACATTGTCTGCAGAATATTGTTCCCTGAACATTGTACAAATTGGAAATTTCATTGTAATCAAGAAATTTAAGGTAAACCAAATGTCTTAGTAACTTTGGAGCAAATATTCCATTGTGATAATTAGTTGACATTTTACAGAATCAGCCAGTATTTTTTAAACACTGGTATATTAAGGTATTTTTCATTTCTATATGTGGTAACTATAATTTATTGGACTCGCGGTCCATTCAAGTTATCAAGGTCTGTAATAGCAACTAAAATAAATGTAATGGTAATATAATAGTTGTTTTATTTTTTCCATATAATAAAAATTTATTACATTTCTGTAGGTAATTTGTAACCAACTTGTGAAATAAAGGTGTTAGGTGCTTTCTTACACTTTGCCTTTGTCCTGTTTTGTATTAAGTAATGCATCATGCGTAACCCAAAATTTTTTATTTGTGTACATGATGCATCCAAAACAAAGGTCAATAATACCTGGATAACTCAAAACTTGAGGAGATTGTAAATACGTACCAATAGTAATGTATATATTTAGCATCTATGCCAGCATGCCTTCAATTTCCTAGGCAACTTACAAAATAATCCATCTGCTGTTTCACAATTAATTATTTTTCACTTCTAAAATAAAATATATTTATAAAGATGTACTTATAAAATAAATCTTTTCATGACTGACAAATAATAGTTTCGTCGCCTTACATCCTATAAATGTAATATATATATTTTTTTTTATCTAAAGGACATCTATTTCTTAAAAACCTATTTTACTTTTAATTTTCTGTGATAGTCTCAGATCTGAAAATATCCTTTCAGATAAAACGAATTTTCCAAATCAGTTTATAAAAGACGGAGTTATAAGGTAACTATAGAATACAACCAAATTGAGGACCTTCTTTTTTGAAGTCGATTGGACATTAGATGTAAAATATTTAAAAAATTGAGATATTAAGCTTTTCATCAATATAATTTTGATATATATTGAACTTCCAATCTAGTATAAATAGCTGATGACGTCATTTCTCTTTATGTAGATATCTAGATACCTGATTGCATAACGATTTGTAATAGGTAGGTATTAATTTACATCACCACAGATAACATAAAGGTACTGCGTTAAACGTTTCAAATTTGTGTAGATAATTTTACATACATTCAGCATACATAGATTACCAATAGGTAGGTAGTATCTAAATACTCTTTTTTTAATGAAATGGTAACCCCGCCTGCGTTATCAGTATATGCTGGAAGGGAACCAGTAAGGGATGATAGGTGAGAATGAAAGCAAGTCAATTAGCCCATCGTAATAAATTCCACAAGAATTAACCACGATGGTTTCAAGGAGGAACCACGTGGAGATCGAGCCGATAGGGTATAGTAATTAATTATGAAGCTGGTAAATCCCCATTACTAATAATCCCTTTCCCCCTATCTAGATACTTAAATGTTGCTTCATATATATAATTATCATCATATCAGCCTTCAACTGTCCAGTGCTGAGCCTCCTTCTATTGGAGGGGGGGTTTTGTCACTAGTTGCCCCACATAGAGATACTGCCCATCCTTAGATCATATATATATATATATATATATATATATATATATATATATATATATATATATATATATATATATATATATATATATATATAATTACTATATGTAATTTATTTTTTCTCAGCAAATACCGCCCAATATGCACATTACGTTTTCAACACGTTGGACCAAGATAGAAGTGGCCTGTTAAGTTTTGAGGTAGGTAAAGTCGTATCTATTGTTTTTAGCTCACATATGGGTAATAACGCACTAGAAATTAAATCTAAACAAACCCTGTAAGGGTACAGCAAAGAGCTTATAATTTAATTTGACCATCTGTATTTGGCGGTTGTGCTTGTGGGAATTACGAATATTGTAATAAAAGTACCCTAATTATGTAATTAATAGCTACATAATTGTAATGTTTGCATACTTTAAAACATTATCCCTCTATGCATTCACATATATTTAGACGCCATTGATTTTATATATTAAGATCATTTTATAGATACGTACCTCATCATCTTAAGAAACATACTTTCCGAGAAAATGCCCACAATGGAACGAGTTCATTGTGAGTTAATATACTCATTCTTTTCTACTACTGCGACCAGCCGACGCTTTTAAATATTTTAATTCGTCCTACCGCCAATTATAATTTATTCTGCGGAACATTAGGCAAAGCAAGACTTTTGCGGAATATAGATAAAGTGGGAGTGAAGAATCTCCATCCTTCATATATAACTTCCACCCATCACCTACTCCATACAGTGACAGAACCAGTGATTAAACATATACATAGATAAATTAGTTTTTTTATGCAATTTAGAATAGCAAACAAGCTGACGGTCCACCAGACGGAATGTGGTAACCGTTGCCTATAGACATGAGCAGTACCATGGACATAACAGAGTATACTGTTTCGCTCATGATACCCCCCATGCGTTGCCATTCCTGAGGACTCAGATGTTATTCCTCTGTACCCTATAAATTCACGCCATATCCCACCCTTCAAACCGAAACACAGCCATGCAAAGACAACTACTTCACGGTAGAAACACGAATGGGACAGAGGTACCCAAGCAATCGACTTTTGTACAAAGTCTCCCTCTGGTATATATCAAACAACAATGGCATATACTTTATAAACTGTGCAATATTTTTCAGGAATTTGTAACCGGCTTATCGATCCTTTCGAGAGGAACATTAGAAGAGAAACTTCGGTGGACTTTCTCCCTGTACGACATAAACGGGGACGGCTGCATCACGAAAGAGGAAATGACGGAAATAGTGGGCGCTATATATGACCTCATGGGCAAGATCGTGGAACCGATGGTCGACGATGAAGTTGTACGCGACAAAGTTGAGAGGCTATTTCAGGTATACAAATGAATAGTAATACTGTATTAGTATATAAAGAATAGCCACAAACACCCCAAATGTCTGCATATCTCTATCTATTTCTGCTATGTAGTAATTGTATTGTATTTCAGTTGTAAGGTGTTATAAATATGCCAATGGAATTCCTTAGTATAGATACATAACACCTGAAAGAAAGAATATATACGGGCGTTACAGTTTGTCGCTTCTAGGTATATACATAAATTACGATTACCGCTTTTCATCGCAAAAATTCCAAGAATTTCTCTTTTATCACTTATGCAAAATGTTCAGTTTACTTTCTATAAAGTGATATCAGTATTTTAAAAAATAAAACGAAAATTCGAACTAAAAAACACATCGACTTAAGCTACGCCATGCATGCTTGTTATCAAATCTGAGGAATAGTTTGATTTCCTCATGACTGATAGGATTTGTTGACTGTTCCCGTTGTGGAGATAGTTCACCTTAATGGAATGTTGTTGAATTGAATGTTGTTGTAGCAAACATAACCTATTTGAATCGAAAGCGGTTGGAGTGAGCATGCCGTGTCTTGTATTCATTTTTGTCTATTGCCGTATCTTGAAATTGGCTGGAAATTTAAATAGACCCACATAGGTTTTGGTATCGGCCAGATGCCATCTCACCACAAACAATAATAGATTCTTTAAAATAATTTTATTCCAGAAAATGGACTTAAATCGAGATGGTGTCCTAACGCTGGACGAGTTCCTTGATTGCTGTTTACGAGACGAAGAGATCTCCAGATCCATGGGTGTTTTCGACAGCAACTTCTGACGTCCTGCGGACGGTGCGCGCCCTGTGTCACGTCGCGCTCCGTAACAATTGAAGTTGCCACAATATAATAACACCACAGAAAACCTTGGAAGAAATTACGAGAGACGAATATTCGTTATACTTTTGAGGTCCTTTTCATAATATTCAATGGAGATTCGGGTGCAATATGTATTATAAATTAAAAACATTAACCAGTGTTACCATATTGGTGCCATTGATAAAATGTTTTGAACTGTTTGTCTTTTTTATAAAATAAATTAGCGCTTCATACTATTACTTGGTTGAAAATCAGACCAATGTATGTATGTGAGTATGTAAAATCTGTTTATTTGCTTAGTGTTGCATTATTGTCAGATTTCATATGACTGTGTCGATTAGTTAGTGTAAGTAATATTATTTAACACGAATTAGTCTCATGGAATGTATATTGAACAGTAGAATTTGTAGATAGGTATGAAATTTACGTAAATTGCCTTATCAATAGGGCTCTATGCGCGTAGTAACTTGCCACATCCACTAGCATCAACTAGCTTTTTGCTTCAGTAAAATCTAGTTCTTACTCTATCATTAGCTAATCGTATGGTTCTGTATGAAATTGTATAGTCGAATCATGTAATTTCACAATTTAAAATTTTACGATAAAAATATCTAGTTTGCTGGTAAACTGATGTAAACTATTTATATTATTCTTTTTCTCTCAGAGAAGAAAAAGAAACACTATTAAGAACGAACTCATAGATAATGGTTTTTAGTAGTATTTCTTTTTTCATTATATCATTTCGAAGTTATTTATAGTCATAATAAAAAATAACCTTACGAGGTTATTTTTTATTATGATACAATACGTTGTTACATCTATTAAAATCATCCATACTTAGGACCCTACTTACTGTAAACTTCAAAAAGTAGAAACCTTTAATTCGGCCTTTGGTCGGAAACTTTTAAATAAACTGACACTATAAAATTCTTGATATTACTATTAATATTATTTCTTCAAAGTAATAGATAAATACTTACATAGATATAATTTTTTAAGATTTAGTTTTAAACTGTTAGTGAGTACATCTATGACGTCTTCTACTAAGTACTTACCTATAGGTATGTATGTATAATTTTGATCATCTATATCAATCACAACTGTTTATTTTCCTTCAATTTCAAATACATTATCAATTCAAAACTTCCCAACTCTTCATTTTCAAATCGTTCCGGCCATTTTTTATAGAATATTTAGAATAATAATTTATTTAAGGCGGTAATACCAATTAGACGTTTGTATTTATAAGTTATTAATATAACAATATATTTCAATATTTGAATTGGAGTAGCTAGGAATTTTCCCTAGAGAGGAATGGGGGTATGCCACCACTTAAAGATTTGAATATTTGACAAATTCTCTTTAAAACAAAATTGACAAGCCGCCCGTTTCTTAGCTACGCCCACAAGTATCTACATATACATACAAATAAACAATAGGTACACATCATGGTCTTCAACAGACTACAAAAGGCCTAAATGTTCTGATCAGGCATACCATCGACTATATCCGTCATACATTGAAACACTGCCATACTCGAATAAAGAAATTAAACATGGCGCCACCTCTCTACCTATTCGCACTTTACAGCTTTAGGTATATATTATCATGTCATTACGGATGGATACACAATAAATTGCATTATCTTTCAAATTTGTTTTTGAATATAGTCGTAAAATAAATAATCTCTGTCAATGATAAGACAGATAAGGCGCCATTTTGAATCTTACCCTTATAGCTCGGGTTGTACCTTTAAAGACACTCCTTAATTTTATTTTTGTCGTGTTGACAATAATTTTAAAATAATAAAACATCTATAAACATTTGAAATATTGATATTTTTGTAATGAAAAAAATTGTCTAATCCTTATTAACTCACCGACCGACTCAACACCAGATTAAGTTCATTATTCAAATAAAAATATATCTTAAGACATTATCATAGCTATGTAAATATAATTGTAAATAGGTGACAATATAGAATTAAATGTGTATATTTTCATAGTAAATGTTAAATGGAACCAAATAACTAGATACTAGATGACAAAATGAATCTACAAAAAATCAAATGGTGTGTTGATTATCACTTATTATAAAATACATTTTGATGAATTAAATGTGATTAAAAGAGGTGATGACATAAAATAAATAAATAAATGACATAAAATAAAGAACTAGTTTCAAAAGTTCTCTATAATGTAAGTAGACAATTTCCAAAATTATCTTACCGAGGCAAGAAAATGTTAGATCTAAATATTTACTATTTAAATTAAATGACCTTACGAATTTTATTCATCCAGAAATATTTTGTTGTATTTTAAGCATCATTATTGGTCGAGCTTACATAGATAAGAAATTTATGTGTCTTCCTAAACATATAATTCTAATTATGTTATTGATTCCATATTCAAAGGTAATAACAAATAGCTATTTTAATATTGTGCCGTTAGTTTATTAAGAATCAGTAATCAATGGATGAAAATTGATCGAACCTATGTTATGTTGATAAATATGTATCTTAATTAAGTAGATATCGTTATTATAGTGGTAATTTTAATCTAAACGTACACCTAATTTGGAATAGTTATGAAAGTGATACACAATCAGTTCTCTTTCATGGGAAAAAGAAAGACGAAGGCAGGCGATTTCCGTCTAGTTACATTTAAGCGTGAGATATCACAAGAACTAGAAAACTGGCATCTATCTCATTTGTATTTAATGTAAACTGTTTTTACACCGGAAAATAAATAATTTTGAGGCTGATGTATTTAGAAATGGATTCGTTTACAGTTGATCACTGACTGCACTTTCTACTTCAAATCTATATTAATTAGCATAAATCATAAAAATTACGTTGAAAGTGTACGTAGATACTTCAAGAATTGAAGATATTAATTTAGTTCAATTTTGTAATATCATAACGTATCCAAGATTAACGGCGTATGCAGATGGCACAGTCATAGATTCAAGATAGATAAGTACCTAAGTCACAATCATAAAGCTTAATTACAAAAAGTCGTCGAATCATAGATTAAAATTACCACTCAGATCTAACTTTTCCTCTATTTACATACCTACCATAGATAGTAATGAAATAAGTCTTATGATGGAAGTGTAGTAAAAAATGTTAGACAGATTGATATATACGGATCGTTTTAGTAATGCGAAATAATTTATATGTACCTATATAATGTTTGGATTATATATGTTTAATTTTATTGCTTTCAAGCAACATAATATTATATAAAATGTTTAACAAAGGAATTAATATATATAATAGGAAATTTTATTATGTAATAACTAAAATTGTCCACAACATATGTATCAAACTGCGCAGACAGAGCGGTTACATGAAAGATTCAACCTAAAAAAAATTATATTATGTATGCAAGATATATGTATGTATACTATGCATGTTGAGAACTAATAAAGAGCTATCTTAGTGCCAAACATAATTCCATATAAACAAGTGTACTTTTGCTGTTTTATTTTTTATTAAAAAATTATTGGCAGTTTGTAAATGTTCCATCGATGTGTGCCCTTTTTACCTAATTGCGCAATGCAAAGGATACTGTGTTTACGGTAATTTGTTCAGCATTATAATAGGCCTATTAGATTACGGGATACCGATTTGGTCGTAAGATCCACGTTATATTTAGTCTAAAATCTACAGGTACTTGGTGTTAGTAGTGTAGACCTACGCTGTTTTGTCCTATAGGACGTAAATGTTACATTGCATGCGATTTCATATAATAATTCAGTTCGTTTTCTGCTAAATATTTTTCGCACTGGAAACAGTATCAGTCTCTAAATTTGTTCAGATAATGAATAACATATCAATCATTTCACACCTTCATATTAAATGTCACATTTTACACGTTTTGTTACAATTTAATGTTTTGAAACATCACGTACTGCGTATCATTTTAAAATTGGTGTATACTGTATAAATTATTGCATTAAGACTAATGTTCCCGGTTAGCAATCAATAATTATTATGTCTGGCTACCTGATTTTGGTACATGCACCATGTGCTTAGGAATATACCAAGACCGTTAATACCTATTTGTTTCATTAACGAAATCTGTAGATATTTAAATATTAAAAATGTTTATTTACAAATCGTATGTGTATTTTATAGAAAAATAAATAAACGAAATGAGCCTGTGTTTTATTGTTATTACCTATTTTCCTACTTCATATATCGTCTTAGCGTATATTAATACAAATTATAAGTAACACTAAACAAATACTCAATACCTAAGTGAAAAATATTTATGTACCTTATTTTTTTAGTTTTTATTATTTCAATAAAACATTGTCTTTCATAAAAATATTTATTAACTAGTATTTTCGACAGTAATAAAATTCATTACAAGTAAATTAAAATAGCCTTCAAATACATAAAATAACCTAAATGTGCTCATAGTATTGCATTTTGCGATTTATTACATTCAATATTAACGTCATATGGATAAACTTGAACATTTAAAAAAACATATAATGTGCGAGAATGGCAAGCATTTGAATTACATTTAAGTAAAATACGATCCAAAAGGGAGGCGGAACAAGTTAAGTAGATCTATAAGTATAATTGAAAATTGCAATTTTACTTGAGCAATATGATTCACAATATCGATTATATAATATTTAAAATACTTGTACTTTTTTTATTACTTGTATATGTTACATAATCGATATAATAAATTTCCACCAAGGAGTCACAACACCAACTGTGTTTTACAATAATAAGTCTGATATGTCTTTTAACAATAATAATGAGCATCAGTTTTTACTACTACTTATAATGCTTAAAAAAGCTTGGGGTAAATAATGGGGCACACTTGTAAAAACATAATATAATACCTATACTATTCACACACAATTAAGTAAAATAAAAATTATATAATATTAATTATATAATATTATTATAAATACAAATTAAAATTATAACTAATATAAAAATTGTCCAGATTCATTTAATTGCATTACTTAATTAAAATAAAAATTGCAATGTATATTAATAACTACTAATTCTAGATTTTAAAACATAGATCATGTTAACTTTAAAATTCATATAGATTTTTACAGTTAATGTCTTAAAAATAAAATCCAATTATTCGAGAAATTAGACAGTTTTTCACTGAATTATTAAAATAATTTGTGCATAATCATACCAATAGTATCTAAACTATTATAAAATAAAAGCTATTATAACCCCACCATTTATATAAAAGTAACAATTCGCCAAATAAGTTCAAGAGAGCTAATTTGTAATACATAAGTCCAAAAGTCTAATTTGTAAGATTTTTTCCGGTGGTATATTTATGGCAGCATAATAATCTCAGTAACAACCTAATTACATAATATTATGTAATATAAAAAATATTAAAGAAATTACTAGCTACTCGAGATCTTTAACTATAAAATTAATTATATCTTTTCGATAATAAACATTTGTTATGTATACATATTTTTTTATGTACAAAATATCTTGAATGTCCTCTACTCAAATATAAAAACTAATTGTCATTGGGATGACGCGTAATCTATACTATAATCTTTTTTTTAAGTTGTCTTAACATGTCTCCAACGATTAAAATGCTGCTGCTAAACACGCTGGCTGCGTCTTATACTATTATACAGCGTTTTATTTCAAGTTTCTCATCTCTTACACTGGGGCGCCTTGCGTCATTCCCAAAATCAACTCTTATGACTTTTTAAAAGTGTGAAGGAGTAAAAATATAATAAGTCATAACTCCTTTCCATGAAGAAATTAACTGGGATAAAATAATATAAAAATATGTGTTGAATGACTATTCGAGATTATTTTTAAATGACATATTTCGTTAGAAAGACATGTTAAAACTAGTAGAAACAAATTACAAGTTATTAATAAAAGTCAACAACATACTCTGGTACCAGTTATAGCACCTTCGGTATGAGAACAGACGGCACCCGCTTGCAGTACCGCTGCCACGCTGCGCCGTAGCGACGTTTGCAACGAGCATGATCTCGCCACGAGCGATGCATCAGTACCAGAATACATATCGCCGACGGGGCAACGGCAACAAATTGCTGACTCAGTATACCTGGTAACGCCAACGCAATGTGGATCAAAATATCGCCAGTGTAGTTCGGATGACGCACGATGCCCCAGAGGCCAGCCACAAGCAACTTTTTTCCATGAAAAGTAGGCATCGAGTCTAGGTCTGAAAAGTTTTAATTAATATACATTAATATAAATAATACACAATATAAATTGTATAAATACAATAAGACCGCCTATTACTGAAAGCAATTTTTTAAGGCAATCTTCAATTATCGATAATTTATTAGGAGTAGCAATCTAGCTTACGGCTTGGATGTTGATATCGCTGTATGTAGGTATAAACAATAATAAGCCATCAGAATATACTACACAAGTATAACTCATGGCATACATTGTAAATCCTACAGACTAAGATCTTATTATGTGTGATATGAATACATCTCTGAAAGATAAACCCATATAAATTGTAAAAATAATAAATACATTTCTGCTTTACTACAGCAATAGACAAGTCAACGGTATCTACCCCAGCTAGTTTCACACTTTACCCCTAGTGAATTAGATCATTTATATATATATTTTCATTTCATTATTTTAAATATAATTATAACATTTGTTGCTTTCAATGTAACCAATGCACCCAAGCTAGGTAACAATATAATTATAAAAAAATATTATTATAGAAAAACATAAATATAGATAAATTGTTATTGAAATGTTAACTATTGAATAACTTACTTGCTAAGCTGGGTTGTAGTGGATCTTTCCTGAACTCATATTTAATACTGTTACTAAGAAGCATTATGAAGAATCCCAGCACATATATTACAGAAGCAGAGATTAAGGTGTTAGTTGATAGAGATAATTTACTATCGACCACAAACTTGGATACTGTTGTGAAAAGAAATGGATAGAGGGCGCTTGACACTGTCTGCAGGTATCCTACTCCTTCAGATTGCCAGAAAAATGTTGTTGTTATCTTATATTCCCTCAATATAAAGTTGAGGATATAAGTTATTTGCATTAAAGCAAAAGTCAATATTGTAGGCTTCAGATTCACTTGACTGATAACTTCTTTATAATTTTCTAATGTTAAAGCTTGATTCTCCTTCACTTGCAGATGAAAACCATGTTTGAATATAATGATCGCCAAAATGAGCTGAAAATGACAATTGTTTTGGAATTTAGAATAATTATATATTATGATTCTGTCATATATCTATAATTGCATATAGCATAGATAACATGCAAATATTGTTAATTGCATAATGATCCCCTATTAATGAATGTAATATGTGATCAATAAAATTAGCATAGATAGGTATCTTATCTAGTTGCTGTATTAATTATCAAATATTTTAAATTGTTTTTATTATTTAAATTAAATCTACACATATGTTTGTTTTAAGGTACTCTATCTACTACAAAGAAAATAAGAATTTATATATAGCATATCAATAATTGCTATTCTAATACAATATATGTATAATAAAAATGTTCAGTTGACATCTCTTATACTTACAGCATTTATGTTGCAGACCCTTGATATCCAAACTTTGACATCCAATCTCTTTATATGTGGATGGATCTCTTTGCCCATAAAGAAGTCATATAACTTATAGCCAGTGGTGCCATATGGATTCAATTCATTCTCATCAGCCGTAGGACGTTTAAAATGTAGTATTACACTCAACACAACTGCACAGACATAGGAGGCAACAGCCAATCGCAGGTAATCATTCAGCAAAGCATCTTTGTTGAACAGACCAAAAAAATCCAATACAAATAATGTATTTATAGTGAAAAAGCTTGCAAAAAATCCATTAAATGTATACTTAGTTCCAGTTCCATCCATCTTATCAGACTTTGTACCAAATAGTGGCACAATAGCAAAAATTGCTTGTACAATAAATTGAGTAAGGATAACACCAAATGCCTGTAAACTACACCAAGTTGAAAGGGAAGTTAATGGACGCAGATCAAGAAGTGAAGTCAGAGAACACAATTTGGTACATGAAATTATAATTGATAACACTGTAAGGGGTATTAATAAAATCAATAATGCAGATCCAACTCGACCACCAAACTCCCATCGACTACCAATCACGGTCAACTTAGCCCCACTACTCCGAACAGGAGTTGCCAGTTTCCTTGTCACCGACCGTGATTTCTCTCTTTGTATATCATCCTCAGAATCCTCATCAGATAATGTGTCAATTGATTGACTGATCGATTTACTGACTGACTTGCTAACCGACTTACTAAGGCTTCTTCTGATATCGGGCACATTATCAATAAATTCTCTAAGCCTACTAGACCGACGAGGCTGTGCTTCATCCACCAGTTTTCTATTTCTCAATCCATAAATTTCGTCAAAATTTGATTCCAAACCATTCAGCTTAGTGATATCAGAGAAATTATCTGTTTGTGCACTTGTAATATCTCCAATAGAATATTCTATGCGCTTAGAACGGGTGCCGCGGTAAATTTCTAGTTTACTACTCAAATCTTCCAATTTCACTGACACATCGGTTTTTGGTGTTTTAATTGCTGGACGCTTAACTGGTGATTTGGACGTGGCTGTTTCAACTGTCTTGGTAGCTCTCGACGGCGATTTGCGCGCGGGAAATTGAGACGCTGATTTTCGACTCGGTGACTTACGAGAAGGCGACTTGCGAGTTCGCGCCGAAGGTGAAGTTTTTCGCGCTGGCGAACTCTTCCGCGCTGGCGAACTTTTCCGAGCTGGGGAACTTTTCCTCGTTCTGGCGGGAGATCTGTTCGGCGATACTCCTTTACGTGTCCGCGGGGGACTCGTTTCTTTTATACCAGGTCTTATCCGACCACTTCTCGTAGACATGCTACAACAAAATTACACAATAGAGTAAGAGTAAGCTCGTTTTTTTAGTATCTAAAATTATCACTTCACCACACACTAAGATATTTACCTAGCAATTCTTGTTTGCACTCATGGATATAATTTTAATCAATGTTAGGAGATCGGTTTCTTTATTTACCGATCGACGCTAAAATTTATTATAAGAATGAATGGAACCCAACAATAAACAAACAACTTCAATTATACATACACACGCACGCTATAAGTCCACAAGCATTCACTCCACAAACGAAACGCCAACGACGCTGGAATATATTTCAAAACGCTTTCTCTGATTGGCTAATATTAATCGCTACTATCTTTAGTCCGGAAGCAACCTACCATCTCTTTCATTTTCAAACCAAAATACGAGACAAAAAATAAGCTTGGTTCATGATTATGTTGGTATCGGTGGCGTCACTGCAAAGTAATCGCTTCACAGAATTAAATATAATGGAAATTCCAATTCGTTATAAAGTACTCCATCCAAAATAAAATTATGAATTCACAAATACACTAACATTATTATTTATCAAAGACGTAATATAACATAATTAAGTTATTTATTTCATACTGTCAGACAACCAGACTTAACTACTTGAATATCCTTATTTTCAATACTATTTTTCCAAATATATATTATATTGTACTACTTATAACAAAAAAGTGCATTTAGTAAGAAACAATTTCTTATGACTGCAAACAATACGTATTCAACAAATAATTTGCAATCAATTGCTAATAATAATAAAAATATTATATTACAGGACACCGTTGCTTTTTAATTGTTAATGGGTTAAATTTATAGATACCTAAAATTAAATATGACAAACAGCGCCATTTGTAATCTTATAAAAAGTAAAATTAATTTATAATATTAATTTGTTATTTGCTTTATTTGGTTCATTTTAAATTGTATATTAATTTTCTGTTTGTAACATTTTAGGTTACATGTTGAAAAAATAGTTTTAGTTTCTAAATTTCTCTACAGAGGCAGCACTAACGGTCAATCGCAATTTTGTTTTTAGAAACACAAAAAAATTAAAATTGTAAGCAAATATTTTCAATTTACGACTATTACAATTATTTGTTGTAAAAAACAGAAATGTTACTAGTTACGTACCTAACGTACCTAGTAGCATATGTTTTTTTTTTATTTTAATCAAAAGTAGTGTTATCCATTATACTACTTGGAGAAGAAATCGGATGTAGTTCTTTGTATAGAATTCGTTGGTTCGGAAATAATTCTTTTATTGTCTGATTTCATAAAATCACACTACTAACACAAGAAATATAACAGGTTATTAAAAGGAACGACAAAAAAAAAAAATATATATATATATATATATATATATATATATATATACATATATATATATATATTTGGATACAAACCTACTAGCGATGCGCGATTTTACTAATCCGACTGAGCAAATCATTCGGATTATTCGAATGATTTTCAAATTATTTTAATTATTTCTAATTATATTCATCCGACTACTAATTTTATTCGTAATTGCAAAAATTTCGGATTCCTTATTCTTAGAGTAGTAGTACGAGTTGGTACGAACATAGCGGGGTCAATCCGATCATTAAAATATTTTTTTTTAATAATGGACAACAGTATTGTCGATTTAAATTTTGTAAAAAGTACCAAATTGCGATAGTTATAATAAAGGAAATAGTATTATTTATTATAAAGGACTGTAGGTGATAACTGTTCGTTATTATGTACAGTAGAAACTAAGTAGAAATGAACACCAGCTTACACCAATAGCGTATGTGGGTTTTTTAATGGGTGATAATGGAATGGTAAACCTGCTTGCACTATCGGTATACGGGCCACCAATGAGGGATGGATGATAGGTGACGATGAAAGCAGGTCAGTTAGCCCATTGTGACGAATTCCACTAGAATTAACCACGATGGTTTCCAAGGGGAACCGCGTGGAGGTCGACCTGAGCTGTGCTGGCAATGAGTCAGCTAGACTCCATTACTAACAATCCCTTTCCCCCCGCACATGTGGGGTTACTACATACTCGCCCATTTAAAAAAAAAATACAAGATATAGTTTAAAGGATGTGATATACTCATAAAACATGGCGTTGTTGTTGGTGATAGCTTGCTTTCAAGCTCCATACACTAAATCATCACCTTCGTATTATAAAAAGTCATAATAGCCTGTCGTGTCAACAGAAATAATACATTAATGGGAAATTCAAAATAGTTAACTAATTTATAAGTAGAAAACTATATTAAAAAAATAATAAAAGTGTAATTTACATATAGATATTATTTGTAGCTTTTTATATTAATCATATTAATTTTGTTTAAAAATCTTCAGAGTTATCAATATAGGCGTATTTAGGCGGGAGGGGCAAGGGGGGAGGTTGAGCCCACCCCAGAATCGTGTGGTGCTCACCCCATGATGCGATCGGAGCTTTTAACTATGAAGACGAAGACACGTCTGAGATTAAAGAAGTCTTTTTTTAAGAGGTCAGGCCCACCTGGAAATTAGTCTTCAATGCGCCAACGACTATCAGTATTTAGTGCATGTTAATATAAGATTACACACAAAAAAAAACATTAGAATCGACAATAATACGTTTCATATTACGGTATAGCCCCAGAAGTAAAATATTGTAACAGTCAAAATATGTATCTCTTCGAAGTATTTATCATTTTTAATCCATAAAATTTGCACATCCCAATTATAACTAACTTGTTGAAACAAAAATATTAAATTACTACCTTTATATTCGACTGATATAGTAGTGTATTGCACATCCAAGTACAATACTTAAGGAGAAGGAATTGTTAGCAATGGGAAGGTTAGTCCCCATTGATATCAATATATCCTATCAGGTCAACCTCCACGCGGTTCCCCCTGGAAACAAATGTGACTAATTTATTATTGAATTCGTTGAAAAGGCTAATTGACCTGCCTTTTCATCCTCACCGATCATCCCCCATTGATGCCCCGCCAGTATATACTGATAGCGCAGACGGAGGTTTCAATCCATTATCATCCATTAAAAAAAGTACAATACTTTGTTTAGACCTATTCATATTATTACAATTACAATCCTGAGGTAATCTTGATCACTGGATACTCTGGGCATAATTTTCATTTATAAAAAGAAAAAGCACAATATTTAATAAATATTCATATAATATAGCAAATACATAATCATAATAAACATTGCAACAATTATATTAATATGATTAACGTACTAAAACGTGCAATGGTGTAAACATGGTGTATCTATCTATATAAAACGAAAACGCTTGAAGTGAGAAAAAAAATACTATTTATAAACAAACATTCCTAATTATTGTGCCCATTATAGCTATATATTATTGATAGGTATCAATAGAAATGTTAAAAATTTAATGTGAATTAGTTACAACATTAAAAGACCTGCACAAAAGTGGGCCTTTTCCTGTCATCTAATGTTTTATTATTGCGGGAGAAAGAAAACACGATGTTAGGAGCATGTTCGAGGAGTACCAAATTTAAGTATGCGCACAGGAACACACGCAAAGAACGTACAAATACAAAAGAGAGCCTATGACACAGGCATTATGGCAAGTAGATGGAACACTGTGGGGTTTTTGCCGTAGGAGTCCGACAGTGCCCACTGAACTCCCGAGGTGAGATATGGCCTCAATAAGGATCTAGCATGTTCTAATTTGGACAAAAAAGTATGTTAAAGATTATCTCTCATCCAACAGGCTCCAATGTCTTTAACAAAAATGAATATAATAATACATTGTAATAAATAATTATAATTCTAGTTACAGTCATTTAGTTTGTAGGTATTATCAAATTCTCCATGGTTACAATATCACCCATAAAAATCACAAATGGCATCAATTTCTGTACCAAATGCATAAAGTTAACTTAAGTTTAAGAATATTTTATTTCGTTGAAAACTTCTTCACCAGTACTTCTCCAAAGACTTAACCAAGTCTTTAGGGTCTACGTTGGGCCCGTGGCGTTCGACAGGGATTCCATTCTTGTCAATGATGAATTTCGTGAAATTCCACTTGATGAAGTTGCCTAAAGTGCCGCCTTGTTTATGCTGTAAAATATATTATATAAACAAATTTAAATAATTTTGATAAAAAAAAATTACGTTGGCCCTTAAGTTTTATCATAATAGTCATCTGTAGATAAAAATATAAATTACAGATAGCCCAACTAAAATTATATGGTCCATGTCCATGGCCACAATTACAATGTAGCATGCCATTCAAAACAGTCATGTCATGATATAGGTACGTAGCATAATAGCTATCAGCAATCATTATTGTTTGTGTGAATATGCCAGATGCATGGATATAAAGGAGGTATTGATTTTATTGAAACATTACGTTACAGGTGTTAATAATTATTTATTAGAACAAGTCAAGGCTGAATAAATCAATACATCATGCTAGGTATGTGATTATACACTACACGATAAGTAGCTCATTAGAATGATATCATTTATTTATCATATATAAATTGGTTAGTATAAATACTATGAAAATGCCAAAATAACTATCATAAATATTTGTTTCTTCGGCCCCATCAACAGATAATGTATAATTATATTTTTGGAAATACCTACTTAACATCAATTCATAGCAAAGAGTACTGTTTCATAAATATATCTACACAATAGACAATATGTACATATATCTAAAAGACACTTATATAAATATTTTGTGTTTTCTTTTCATGTAACTCATTTTAGGTGGTCATGCTCTTGAAGACTTAAAAACAAAAAAGTAATACCTTTAAAAATTTCCACAGCGGATTTGTGCCGTCACCATTGACATCAATTTTTTCAAACAAATCAAATTTCACTTTGCGCTCTGAAGCAAAACATACGATTTCTTCAGAGTTTCCTGGTTCTTGTCCAGCAAACTGATTGCAAGGGAATGCCAAAATACGCAAACCTACAAGTTATACTTTTGATTAGTTATAATAATTATTATTAATAATTATTTTCTGATTGTTATAAAAATATATACCTAATTTTAAATGTAACAATAATGATTTGCAGAAATCATAATCTTTTTGATAATAGTTTAATATTTTTAATAACCTGCGACATTGCTCGCATGAGTCAATATATAAACTACCCATTTACCAAATTTTGAATGACGAAATTCGAGGGGGGGGGGGGGGATTAATGCGGACTGCTAGTCTCATTGTTAGCAATATGCCCTGTTACTTTAAAACCGCCACATGTTCTCCCTGGAAACCATCATGTTGAATTTCAGGTGTATTCGACACAATGGGCTAACTGACCTGCCTTTTCATTCTCACCCATTATCCTTCACTGGTGTACCACCAGTGTATACCATTAGTGCAGGTGAAGTTATCCATTATCATCCATAAAACAAATCACTTAACTCGAAAAATCTATAAAATCCTTAAACATAATGTATACACACATATGCACATGCACACACACTATATAATTAGTAGGGTTAGATATTTTGCTGTTTCCCAGAGATCCCTACAATTTTTTTAAATCACTTATAATAATTAAAAAATATGATTTCCATATCTGAACAATATTTCCATAGAAAAATTATTTAAATACAAATAAAGAAAATTTTCGCCGTATTGTTATACAAATACAAATGACAAACATATTTTTATGTTGAAGCAGGTGACTATAAAATATGATAATAGCATTCTATGTCATATTATTAGGCAACATAATGGTTGAATAGATACCAGGTTTATTTGTCGCAACTGTAACCGAGTGTTATCTGTACAGACTAGTCTATTTAGAAACCATCATAGTATAGCCACTATATTAATATAGCTACGAAAATCTAAAATTAGCAAATGTATAAATGACAAATACATAAGTAATAAAAAAAATGCAGACGAATTAATAAACTGCTACTTCCTGAAGTTGCTTAATAATGTAATTGTTATTCAGTAATTGCTTAATAATATATTGTAATTGTTATTCAGTAATTGCTTAATAATGGATTGTAATTGTTATTCAATGTCATTAATTGCTTAATAATATTGATATGCATGTAAGTTTAGAATATATACAATTGAATAGTATTGTACATAATGTTGTAATTTACATTACTGAATTAGACAAAACAGATATTATGAAAGGTCATTGCATATTGACTTTATTTTAAATAGAGTGATAGTTTTTATTCCTGTTTAATGTGTGTAAACAAGACACAACTAATAATAATAAACTAATTTTATGTTCCAGATATTTTTAAGCTATAAAAAATATTCCTTTAGTATCAAAATTTGGAAATTAAAGAAATGCAGTTATGGAATACACATTAGATATAATTCTATTAAGAATAGATAAATTTAATGAGAATATTATTTCTTGCTGTCTGATCCTGGCATAGAATAGCACACCCCTTCCTTTCCCATGGGTGTTGTAAGAGACAACTAAGGGAATTAAACGGTTGAAGGACTGGCAGCAGCATCCCCCATAAAACATCAGCAAAGTATAACTTTGGTTGTAAACCAGTCTGCCAAGCATAGCAACTATTGATAAAATTAACTTCTAAGTTTCTTGATTAATATTTTAGTTTAATGCCCATCATAGACATCTTTAAGGAGAGGCTGGTGAACTATACTCACCCTATAGTTGTCTGGTGGCCATCAATAAGCCTGGCATACAATAATCTTAATGCAACAATGTTAGTGATCTTTTTAATGTAAACTAAAATTATACAAAGGAAAGATTTGATTGTTTGTTTACAATGGATAAACTTAAAAACTATGCAACCAATTTTGAAAGATCTTTTACCTATAGAAAGCTATATTATCACTGAGTCAACAGGGTGTATATATTTTCGAAAATACTATCTACCCATGCAAAACCGAGCCGGGTTGCCAAACAGAGCAAGTCGGAGAGAGGATTCATGTGTATTTAAAAAAAGTATAATTTATTATGAATCTTTGGTAGATAGTTAACAGAAGTTGGTATAAATATACTTAAATCATTCTGTATATAAAATTGTGAATACATTTGTTATAGGGGACTAAATATGAAGCTTAGTCATAATTTACTTTTTTATTATTATTTATTTGATAAATGATTCACTAAGTATGATAATCAGTAAAGATTTCTTTGATTTTATTGAACCACCTTTGAACCAAATCATGTATATATTCATAACTATAATTAGTAATGGGAAAAAAAATACTAACTCATATAGGAGTAGAATAACAAGGATTTTTTGTATATTATTTTTTTTGCTGCATCATCCTAAAAATTAATACAAGAATTATAGTAACACTAACTGTATCCCATAATTATATCATGATGTTGTATGGCCTATAAACTTTTTCAAGAATGAGTAAACAATTGCTAAAATTTTTTTAACTCCAAAATTGATAGTTTCATACAATTTAGCTTGTTTTAACAAATTACTGCTTTATTATAAGTATAGATGCATTATCTTCATTTCCAGGCAAGCTCATTTAATGATTAATTTTAATAAACAAGAGGTCATAAATAACCTAGAGATTATTTATTACTCATATTAATATTTATTATTAGCAATTTTCTACCTATATAAAATTTGAAGTGAAAATTGTACATTAGTCTTTCTTCTGAATGTTAACTACAATAATAAATATACATGAATGATAATATAATAAAATAATAATATTGTTTGTATTCACCTTTGCTCTCTGCATATTGCTCATACAGTTCATTAAGCTGTTTATAGTTGTTTGCAGTGAGGCCACACTGTGAAGCAACATTCACAATAATACAAATGTGACCTTTGTACACATCCAGCTTAACATCTTCACCTTTAATGTTTTTGACAGTGAATTCATGAATAGATGTAGCAGACTTATAATCTGGGTTATTGGCTTCTGCCATTTTTCTGGAAACAATTTGTAAACTGTATTAAAGATATAATAATAATGTAAAATTAAAAAACTGATTAAAGGTTTTTAAATCGTCTATAATTTAAATTAGAAACCTTTGAAAATTTTAAATAAGAATACATAAATGTATATAACTTCTTAACCATGAGGATGGCAGAATCACCAACTTTAACTAATGTAATTGTTATGAAATTAATATTTATTTATTTAACACACTAATTGAGCCAACATTACAGGATTTGTTAAAGAATTAGTATGTTACACAGTGTTGTTCATGTATTAAATGGAAAATATCAAATAATAAACTTGTTCATATTTTAATACACTATCGGGACTTATCGCGATGAAAAATTTTTCGCAGGAAAATAGTACCTACATATCTGTTTCTTTATTGCCGACTTTACGTACGTACTATTTATCTGCGAAAAAATTTTCATTGTATTAAGTCCCGATAATGTATTTGTAATATACGTAAACAACGCGAAAGTTTAAAATTACCCAATAACACTTGTTGAAATTACATATCACATGGAAATTAACTAAGTAATAATTATTGTTATTCCACATTTATAACACTTTTATATTTATAAATTTCAAAGGATGAATGACCTAAATATTAAATTATTATTACTACTATAATATTACCTACCTCTACTACTGTTTATTAACGGCAAAACAATGATAATAAAACACGATAAAGTGTAGAAACGAGCAAAATGAAATGACAATTGAAAATCTAAAATCAAAACAAAACAAACCAAAGAGTACAGAAATGCCAAAGATAAAGCGAAGGATTCTATTTTTAATCTATGACTGACATTGACAAAACACAGAGTAACTTTACTGTAATCATAGGCAGAAAATAGTGTAGCATGTATATTTATAAAATATTGCTCAACAAAAGAGTATGCAATTTAAAGGAACAATCCTAACATTCTTACGTATTGATAAATATTTAAATTAGAGATGGGCAATCCACCTGGGTGGGTTTAAAGTCTGGTGGGTAAAAACCGGGTGTTTTGGGTTTATTGGGTTTAAACCCCATAAACACCCAAATTTTTGGGTGTTTATGATTTTGTACTTCATCATCGTCATCTCAGCCGCAAGACGTCCACTATACTGGACATAGACAATATTATTATGCAGCCTACAGAATAAAAAACTTTTAATTTGATTTTGAGTTTATTAAGAAAGAGATGAAAGTAAAATGTAAAACTACAGTCAATCACTGTCAGATTCAGAGTTATTACAAGCGATGAATTGTATAGGTTCGATAGGCTCTATTTCGTCTAAACTGTTATGTTCATTTACTTGCTCAATGAAAGCTTCTAAGGTATTTTCTTCATTAAACTGAATGTCCTCGCATTCAGCTTTATGTTTAAGATTCCAGTTATAACAAATGAATGAAATTTTTTCAGTTCTTTCAGTTGTAAGTCGATTTCTTTTGTTATTATGTATGTAGCCTTGGATACTAAAGGAACGCTCAGTGGCTGCCGAAGTACAGGGAGCTGATAGAATACGAATCGCTACTTTGCTTAACTCAGTGGAACCACAAATACCTTTCCACCATATTAGGGGCTCAATGCTATCTAATGAGCTCCATACAAATCCTCTGGCCCAAAAGTTTTCTTTAGCTTTATAACACGCCAAATCTGCCATTACATTTGACAAACTTAAGTGTTGGCTTAAATTGTAGATAAACTCCATACCCTTAAGTTCTTCCTCTTGAGTAAGTTCGACTCCTAGAGTCCTGGGGTCTAGAATATATGCTGCAAAATGTATTGGCCTCATTGCCATATTGCATCTTGAAGATACTGATGTTAGAATCTGCTGTTTGCTTTCTTCGCTCAATGTCGAAATCTCATTTAATGCAAAACGTATCTTAGCTTGTACATCTCTAAATGTAATGTATGTCTAAACGATTCTGGTCGCTCTCTAAGTAAAATATGCTTTCAGTGACTGGTTCCAAAATACTTATACATTCCCCTGTCTTCGTCCAGAAATCATCAATTAGAATTAAATCTTTAATATCTCTTGAAATTACCACATCTTCTCTAACTGTTAATATTTGCAAAGCTATCTTATTTGCTTTCAAACTTTTTAACGAAGTAACATGACTTCCCCATCTTGTAGCACAAGGCAATTTTAGTGTTTGTGTAGAATCTTCACCCTGCCTTGATTTTATCAACAAGGAACTTAATCGTTGACTCCTTTTAACAGTTTTTATTATATTTATGGCTTGCATAATAAACACAGTTACTTCTTGTATCTTTACAATATCTTGGCACAACAAGTTAAGGATATGTGCACAGCAACCGAGAGGAACAACATGTGGATATTTGAGTTTTGTTAATTCGAATGCCTTTTGTATATTTCTAGCGTTATCGCCAATAAGTACAAGAAACTTATTTGCTCCATACACTTTCATTACTTTTTCAACTTCTTGGCTAAGGTATTCACTAGTGTGAGGATTACTTTCTGTATTCAAACTTTTAACGTATGCAGGTTGAGGTTTTGATATAAGAAAGTTTATTATTCCTTCATTTCTTAAATTAGACCAGCCATCGCACTGAAGGTGTAAGTAACTACAAGCATTTAGTTCCTCATTTAACTCAAAACGCATTTCTCTATATATTTTATCTAAGTATTTTGTCGCTAAAGCTTTACGTGAAAGTATTTTAAATTTTGGTTGCAATTTTTCGAAAAATTGTATCCATAAAGGATGTTGCACCATCGATAATGGCGTCCCTGTTACAAATATAGCTCTCGCTAATTCTGTTTTTATATGATCATCGGTGTCTTGAAACTCAGCATTTATTGTAGTGTTAGCAGACGACGAGGGGCTTATAAAAGAATCATTTGTCTCTATCTCTGACAGTCCAGACATTTTGGTTTTGGACGAGCTATCTTTTATAAGTTTCATAGAGTCTTTTAATGTTTCTGGAGATTTTGGACAAGTGATAAGATGTTGAAGCATTTTGGCAGCATTACTGAATTTGTAGACCTTATTACAAAGCTTGCAAGAAACAGACTTGTTTGGTAAAGTACGGTAGTGCTCCCATATGCGTAAATCTTTAGGTCTCCCCATTGAACCTAAAAAAATGAACGATGATTAGTTGGTCTGACGAAAATTCAACAATAGAGTGCCTATTTTTTTACAATGATTATTTCTTGTTATTTACAATAAATTTATTAAAAAAATAATAAAATAAATACAAGAAACCTTTGTAAAATTACATCTCCTCGGAGGATTAAACGCAGACGCTAGTTTATTATCGTATTGTTCTGTATTTTTCTCAGCAACTTCTTTAATTCGATTAGGTACTTACGCATATTATGTTAAAAATAAATATCTAGTACACATCTTAGGCTATCCACCATTATTATCCAATGACGACTCTCAGCTAACTATGCACTATCATCCAAAATAAACGTGTATGGAAAATTTTATCCCAGTCGGTTGAGGATTGAGGATAATTGCATCAACATACGAACATACCTACATACTTTTATTTACATAACGCAAGCTAAATAAAAGCTTGTAATAATACATCTAATTTTAAGTTAAAATTGTTAAGTGATCATGATATAATTGTATCATTCAAAAATCCACTTACCTTTAATTATTTCTTGTTAAGTATAAATATTATTTCAAATCTGCTCCCTTAATATGCACTTTTTTACTGCTTTTCCTACCTAACACGTTACCAGGAAGTCACGTTACCAGAGTCAGAGTAATAGTGAACACGTTTGACAGTGATTGTCGTCGCCTCATATTCAGCGTCGACGAATAGGGGAATCCCCAGTCATAATGTATTGCATGCGTGGCGGTCTTACTTCAAATCCATAAACAAAGAGATAATTACAGAACTCGATACTAGATGGCGCTGTTTTTGTTTGAAGAAAGTTTGCGGGCTAAAATACATAGAATTTCATCAATGACTTCCACAAAGAACAACATTTCTGTTTTTTCTAAGTCCGTATCTCTTCCGTATATTTCATAAGATATAAGCTTGGGCTACATTGTTATGCAACGTGATTTTGTCGCTGTCTTGCTAGCAGGGTTGACAGATATACGATTTAAATCGTACTCATACTATTATTTGTCTATTTTTTAATGTACGATCGTAAAGATTATGATCGTAATTCGCACAAAAACATACGACTTTTTGGTTACCTGGCAACATTTTTATTATGAAACGAACATGCTCACATCATCAGTCACATGCAACAATTTATTGGGGATTTCCCCTTCACATCTGGCAGTCCTGCTTGCTAGAATATAGGTAAGTCAGCCACAGTTACTGACGATCGATATTTAAAGGGTATTGTTTTTGTGCTAAATATTTCATAAAAACGTTATTTAATACTTTGTGGATTATTAATTTAGTTGATAATCACTGGAAGTAAAATGGATGCTAATTTGAGAGATCAAGATCTTCGTATAAAACAGTTAATAAAAGAAAATCTACGTAAGTACTCTTTTTATACCTAGGTAGGTAAGGTATAATAAACACAAAAGGTACTTAGATCGCGTGTGTTCGAAGCATTTATTCTAATAAATTTAATTTAAAATTGTAGAAAGAAAAAAATGTCTGCCAAGCCGTAGCCGAAGCCGATCTCCAAATATATTTGGCGATAGTGAGACCCAGTGTCCAGATGATTTACCCAGCGTCGTCGCAACAAAGAAAAAAACGAGGATAAAGTAAAAGAAAATTTACTGAAAGAAGAAACAAACTGTTCTAAATGCTTAATTTATGGAGAAGAGGATAAAAGAAATGAGTATTTCGGACTGTTAGTGGCTCAAGAATTTAAATATATACGGCCATGTGTGCGAACGAGGTGTTATGAAGAAATTTTAAAGTATCTACGGGAAGCAAAAGGCCAACATGTTGATCAACTGCAACATGAAAACACTGAAAATTAATTACTTTCATTTTATTATATATAGATTTTTAAAATTTCCTGAAATATTATTAGTTAACGTTTTATTTAATATTGTAGAATTGATCAATACAATTTATAAAAATAATTTATTGGTATTACTTACATATTTTCAAAAAAATACGTAAAAACCTATTTTTTTGGGTGATTATGGGAGTTTATGGGTGTTTATTGGGTTTTTACCAAAGCACCGGGTTTAAACCCGGTGCTTTGCCCATCTGTAATTTAAATGAATACGTGACAAAAATCTGTGACAATCGTGTGCACTTCATAATATGTACATGACAGTCGGAATTTATATAAGAAACTGAAGTTGTAAAAATAGTTACGATAATTATTTATTTAGCTTTTTAGTGAATACTATAAAAGTAATAAAATTCGTAAATTATATTTAATACTATTTCGCAGCAGACAGATAATAGCTGAAATGAGGATTTATAAGATTTGTGGAGTTTTTTCTTATACATTACATATTATTTAAATTAACGGATTTATTCCAATTTTTCTTTTTAAGAAAAATGTGCTTATGATCTTTATTCGTCTTTAAAAATTTTATTAATTGGTGGTATATATGTATATAATAAAAAAAATGCTGCAAAATGTTTTTAATTCGAAATATCTCTTAAGTACCTTTTATAAATTGACTATTACGATAAAATTTAAGAGAATACTATTAAACACACCATAAAAAAACTACATACTGTAAAAAAGATTTCTAGGTAAAATAAAAACATGATGATAAAATGCACTTTATAACATTAAAAATTAAAACTTGTATTTTTAATTTAACATTTTAGTTCTTTCATCAGTAAAATGTTACCTACACGCACTTTGAATGCTAAAGTAATAGGAGTTGATTATTATCAAGAATGTCTTCACCAATATTTTTCCAAAGACTTGACCAAATCTTTAGGATCTACATTGGGTCCATGTCGTTCAACAGGAACTCCGTCCTTGTCCACAATGAATTTCGTAAAATTCCACTTAATTGAACTGCCCAGGGTACCGCCTTGTTTATGCTATAAATAAATAAATTTAATTACATATGTATTGCTACGATTTTTTTTAATAAGCTCTTGTATAACTAATATTATTATTGGTTATACAAAGCTTACACCTAAAATCAAAGAAAAAATTCTGCCTAATTAATAGAAATTTTTGTATTTAGTTACGAATGTAATATATGTATGTAATGAAATATTTTAAAATTTATTTTTCATCACGTATATAGAATCACTTATGGTTGTAACATTTATATAGTCATAACCTTGATTTGTTTCAAATTTATGGCATTTATGTAAAAAGTTCTTGTAAAAATTTATACAATGTTTTTACTTTTTTCTAAGGATCATCATACAAGTAAACAGTATAGATTGAAGATAGAGAAGTTCTTGTGAATAGTAAATTCGTGGACTAATAAAATTTAGGTTAAATATTTAAGCTTATTAGACAAATAAATTATACAAATATCCTTACTAACATTATAAATATGAAAGTGAATTTGTTTATTACCTTTCGGTGCTTTAATTATAAAACACACATAGTATTTAAACTAGAAAAGAACAGAGGCCCTTTTTACATTTTGATCAATGAATAAACTCTAGTCACGTGCTTAAAGCTGCGGGTACAAACTAGCAAAAATGAATTTTAAACCTTTAAGAATTTCCATAATTGGCTAGCATTGTCCCCATTAACATCGATTTTTTCAAACAAATCGAATTTCACTTTGCGATCAGCAGCGAAACAAACGATGTCTTCGGAGTTTCCTGGTTCTTGACCAGCGAATTGGTTGCAGGGAAATGCCAGGATTCGCAATCCTAGAACATTTTTTTTTATTTTCTCACATAGGTTCCTTAATAAAGAATTAACTATTGTTATTATTAAATTAAAGTACCTCATCATAATTATATCAGCCTTTAATAGTCCACTACTAAACATAGGCCTCCCCTATTGGGGAGTTTCGTCAGTAGTCGCTATGCTTGGCAGGCGGGTTTGTAACGGCAGTTATGCTTTGATTATCTATCATGAAAAATATTACTGTCCATTCCTTAACCACCAATTTTCTAATTATCGACTAAGAAAGAAAGAGATGACCCATACCAAGCCGAGACCACACGACAAAATCAAATACTTACCTATTAATATTATTTTCTACTTGACGATTGAAACTTTATAAAAAAAAATTCAAATATTATCAAAAAGCAAGCTTGAGATGAATTACTATAGCTCATCTACTGTTCAACAGTTACAGTGTTCTTTCATAAATAAACTCATATGTATATGTGTAGCACAGCGATGCTAATTTTGACAATTTTGTTTTTATCCGCGAAATTTTGAAGAAATAATTATATTTTTTCAAAATTTCGTTCTCCTACTATTAAGTAGGAGAAATGTTTGCAAAAAATAAAATGGGGATACTGGGTAAGTTTGATAATATACCAGTGAAGTTAAGCATACAAAGTTCAGTGTTTTTATGTGGTTCGTGTAAATGTTTAAAAATAATGGAAACCGACACATACACACATTGTGATTGAGTAAAAGTGAAGGAAATCGTATCGATTCAGAGAAAATATTTGACACTTGTGTAAAAATTAAAAATTGCGTATTAGAACTCAGGCATAATATGTGTGTAAACATAGAAAAGGAAGATATGAGTTTAATTTTGATTTGATTCGATCGACAGACTAAGAGTGCCTGCTTGTGAGTGACATATAGCTTAGTAATTGTAATTAGAATCTTTTTTTACAATATTATTAAAAAATAAACAACTATTTATAAATAATTAAAAATAAAATTTATATTTTAGGACTAACCTTTAGTTTCTGCATATTGTTCGTATAGTTCATTAAGTTGTTTGTAGTTATTTGCAGTAAGACCACACTGTGAGGCAACATTCACAATAATACAAACGTGACCTTTGTATATATCTAGTTTTACATCAGCACCTTTTATATTTTTGACGGTGAATTCATGAATAGACGTAGCCGACTTAAAATCGGGATTATCCACTGCCATTTTGCTGCAAAAAAGTCTACATAAAAAAATAAAATATGATAACTACAAAAAAAACTATACAATAAATCAGTAAGATACAAATCTACACAATAATCTGGTGCGTGTGTATAAATAAGTTTAGATTTATGAAATTTGTTTTCATCTTAGATTAAGAATAGTTGATAGGTGGAAAACTAGTTTGAATTGAAATATAATTATAATTATTGTTGGATGAATTAATATCACTATTTGGTTGAATAAAAAAGTGTGTGGTCTTTATTATTCTTATAATAAACAAAATACATTCATAAAAAAATATTATAAATTAATCTATCAAAAAAAACCACATTTGCCAGATAGTGTATATCTTATTATATTATTATATATTAGTGTATATCTTCTTACAGACAAATAAAAACGAAATTTGTACGTTACTTACATTGTGCTAAATTGTGACCGTGCTAAGCAAACTACATTACTAATAATAGGTACAATAAGCTTTGATACCGCTTTAGAACCAATTGTCATAGTGGACGGTATGTCTTATTTAAAGGAAAAATGAAAGTAACTATATCACTTATCACCATAAATCTGTATAAAAACAAAAATGTTCTTGTGTATATACAATGTACCAATTACATAATGTACATATCATTATTAAAATATCTCTAAAAAAGTTTAATAAATACCTATTGCGGTGATAAAATAGCAATTGGTTACACTTCGATTACACAACAATACAATACAGATTACTTAGAAAAAAATACTATAATTATGAAAATTGTTACAGTATACTTTACATCAAGTTCTTGGTCTATGTCATAGTCTATGAATATTTTTAATTGTTACTCTGTGGACCGAAACTGAAAGTAATGCCATCCTGGCATTACTTTCAGTTAGAAATTAGTTTATGAATTTATGCACCTATCTATGAACAACATTTTATTAATATAATAAAATTGTGACTAGTCGATGTATATACATTTTTTTATACAACTTAGAATGGCAAACAAGCTGACGGTCCACCTGATGAAAAGTGGTAACCGTCGCCTATAGACATGAGCAGTACCATGGACATAACAGAGTATACTGTTTCGCCTATGATATTCCCCCATGCGTTGCCTTTCATGAGAATTCAGATGTTATTCCTCTGTACCCTGTAAATTCACGCCATATCCCACCCTTCAAACCGGAACACAGCCATACAAACACAACTGCTTCACGGTAAAAACACGAATGGGACAGAGATACTCAAGCAATCGACTTTTGTACAAAGTCTCTGGAAATATATTCCATGATACATGGAATATATTTCCAGAGATATAGTGATTAAATTCGTTAGCAATACGCATGAATCAAACTTATTGCTATTTTTATATTAAAACGATGTTATTGATAATTTTGCAAGAAAAATGTAGAAATATTTTTTTTAAACAATTAAAATTAATAATATATGGTCTGCTAGAGGGGTGCCGATGAGGTGCCTTCATTTTTTTATGTAATAACTACCGGAAGAAAACTCTACTAGTTTCGGCATCAATTCATGATCTTTAATCATGAGTAGCTGTGATGCGAGCGCGAACCTGACTACGCTCCTCTGCCTGCTAATATAATGTGCGCTTATAAAACTTTTAACAATAAAATTTTTTTTTTTTTTTTTTTTTTTTTTTTTTTATATTACTTAATAATGATTAGCTAATAAATCATTATTATCAGTATCAACTGCTTCTGGAGAATAATTTAGGAATTTGTATTATTATAAATTAGATATTTAGCACCGCTGTTTATTGCAGATAAGTGTGTTTAACACTTTAAGTAATTAGAAAGCAATCGTGTTACGTAATATCTTTTTTTACCAAAATATTATAAAATGAACATTTTATATCATACCACAAACTAAATACCTAGTTCTGTTTATATTATAAGACATGATATGGACTGAGAAATTATGCCTTAATATAAAACAATAGAAATTCTGTGGTTTCATAGATTCATATTCCAGTTTTGTTTTATTAATATAAGGATAACGAAGGGCAGTGTCAGCTATGACGTTCTTGAAATTTTACTCTTAGCCCTAGTATAGGTTTGACGATTCATTTCAGTTTTTTTTAATTGATTTGCATGATGTGCTAATAAATCAAATAAGAAAAAACCAGGGCCTAAATGTTCTCAATTATTTTTCGATTTTGTAATTTTAATATAAATTTTCAAATTTACATAATCGATATTTTATAACTTTTCTTAATCTTTTTACAACTATATAATGTTTTTATAATTTTACGAATTTATTGGTTATAAATTTACATGTATTTAGGTACATTCAAGTAACTCAAAATAATTTTATGGCTATTATCAATACAGAAAAATAAATGTATTCACTGGTTAGATTCGAGGCTTTATATCGAAAAATAATCGATATATTTAGTCGAATAAATTGATCTTTTACAATTAATCGTTCTCAGGTTCACATGCCTATTGCATTATTATTTAGATTACGTATTGCGTTATTTTTTTTCCTTCTGTAATTAATAAAATATAAAATGGCATTTTTGGTTCCGAAGTTGCGCAGATGTGTGAGTTTGAAAAATTTAAACAGCAATGTAGTTCCAAAAGCATCGTATCATGCAAATGTAAGTTGTATTTCCTGTCTTATTTTGAATTCTGAAATTTATTGATTTTTATACCAACCAAAAAGTATTGACTAGTAAGGCCACGCGTGATTGCATATGATAATAATTTTATCACAGTTATTATTTGTAGGAATTTTTTTATGGCCTAATAAACAATACTTAGTATTATAAATAATACTTATGTACAAGTATTTCACAAGTACTTGATTAAGTATAATTTAATGCTATTTTTAATTCATTAAACAAAATCTAGTTTTAATTTTCAATCGCAAATCAATTAAAAATGGTTTAAGAATTAAATTGTGTTCCATAAAAAAAAAAAAAAACTTCAATTGTGGTAAAACCAATTATTTTTGATAAAATTTCTATAGGACAAATCTGTGTATAGCATATCTTTAAAAAAAAAAGAATTTTCCAAATCCGTTTACAACTGTTGGAATTATGAGGTCAAATTGAAAACTTCCTTATTCTTGAAGTCGGTTGAAATAATAACAGGAGACTGCCTCATATACTGAAAATATGTAGGCACAGAAATAAAATCCCCATATCGCCATAGTCGTAGAATATTGACGGATCTATATATGTAATATTCGGCAGATCCGTCAGTATTCTACGACTATGACAATATCATGATTATTATTCATATCAATCTTTGAAGCTGCTTAACAGATTTTAATAAAAAATTTAAATGTGTACTATTGTTTGCATCATCTTGAGAGATAAAATAGTTTTTATTTCAATAAAAAAATGGACCAAGTGGATAGCAGTAGGGAGGCAAAATAACATTTGCGGTGTCACCTAATTAATACATAAATATAATTCAGGTAATCGACCATTATGAAAATCCTCGCAATGTTGGATCATTAGACAAGGAGGACAAGAATGTTGGCACTGGTTTAGTGGGTGCTCCAGCTTGTGGAGATGTCATGAAGCTTCAAATTAAGGTTGATGAAAATGGAAAGATTATTGATGCAAAATTCAAGACATTTGGATGTGGCTCAGCCATTGCATCCAGTTCTCTCGCCACTGAATGGGTGAAAGGCAAGACAGTCGATGAAGCTTTGAAGTTGAAGAACACAGATATAGCAAAGGAATTGTCTTTGCCACCTGTTAAACTGCATTGTTCTAGTAAGTATTATTTATATAATATTTAATATATCTTTAAAAAGAATACCTTATACATATTTAAAAAGAAATAGTGAAAAAGTTATACTGTCAACATAGTGAAATATAGTATTACTACTTATATAGTATAATACAGTATGTAGAAAGAAGTAGTACTTTTAATGTTATGTATAGACTATTACTCTAATATTGTTTTTGTTACAGTGCTTGCTGAAGATGCTATCAAAGCTGCACTTTCGGACTATAGGATCAAGAATCAGAATGCAGAGAAAAAAGAATAAATAAGATAATGAGATTGAATAATGGAACAGATCTGTGATTGTTAGCTTCATGAGAAGGATAAAACTATAGGTTTAGCTTAGTAGGAGGCATTAAAATATCCTCGCATTAATTTTTAAAGCATAGAAGCATAAATTTAACGTTTCTATATATTATTATACTTATTAGGCGGTTTGAAACAAATTTCGTTGTAGTATATGCACATAAATATATGTATAGGTTATGTTATTTGATTAAATAAATTATAATTGACCTTGTCTTTTTTTTGCTATATTAGTAAGTCTTTTTAAAATAAAGAGAATGTATCTGTTAGAGAATTCAATATCCTCTAATCTACACTAATAATAGGCTTTCTTAACCGATTTCAAAAAGGTGGTTAATATTTTTTTATATCATTGTCAATTCTGAAGAATTTAAAAAAATCTATAAAATTAGTACAATAACAATAGTTGTGTTATCAGACACTATCAGTGTAATGAAATGCAAGTTAGTTGTTATTTTGACAGATAAAAAGTATGTAGTAAAAATTGTTTTTGCAGGCCCTAAAGCAGGGGAAGGGGAATAATAAAAATACACAGATTATAATTTATATAATAATGTTATAAATAATATTAGGTACATTTATTGATATTATTTTACAATACAAAGGTACAAACAATAGCCAATATAATTATTTTTGTATTGTTTATGTTAATTATTGTGTCACAATGCCAAGCTTTTGTAATGCGAGCTGAGCAGCATCGGCTTTAGCTTGCTTCTTGTTGGCGCTCGCCACTGCCGGTTGATATTCAGTGCCAGCTACTTTTACCTGTGACAAACAACATAACAATCTGTACAAGATTTATTAATGACAATTTATTGAAATGAAGAATAACCTTGATAATGTTTTTCCTGCACAAGTAGGTATAGATATATTATCTATCGTATTGATTTACCAATTTGTGAAGCTATTGATGCACTTAAAAATTATGTACAAAATATCATTGCAGAATAGATTGCTTAGAACATGACTAAAGAATGTTGTTGTGTCTTTTGAGTAGGTATATCCTATTTTTTTATGAAACTGAATGGCAAACAAGCTGACGGTCTACCTAATGAAAAGTGGTAACCGTCGCCTATATACTTGAACAATACCATGGGCATAATGGAGTATACTGTGTCGCCTATAGTGTGTTGCCATTTCTGAGGACTAAGGTGTATCTGTACCCTGTAATATATGTCATATTAATATAATATGTCATATCCCATCTTTCAAACCGGAACAACCATGTAAATGTCTGCTTAATGGCAGAAACATGAATGGGACAGAGGTACCCAAGCCAATGACTTTTGTACAGTCTCCTTCTACTATAAGCTAATAATTAATATATAACTAAATTTATAACACAGTAATTTATAGTTTATTTTTCTTATCGCGACCCTAGCAGCATTATTGGCCTTGTTTTCTACTTATATCCATCGCTAGTCATTAGCACTTTTTATCGAGAGACGTCACCAAAACAAATGGACGTAGCGGACTCACCACAAATGAATTGTTAAATTTGTATTATATTTGTAAACTAAAGATAATGTAGTATAATAATTGAATGACTGAAAAAATATTACCATGTCTCATCGGGTTTTGACTATTATATTTTAATATAGGTATTAATTATATATCTATTAATTATTTTCTTTTGTGATATCTATTTATCACGAAGTGTGATTTTTTACCTAACTTATTATTTAAAGCCTTAATTATAGAGCCAAGTTCGGTTTACGATTATATAGAGTGGAATTAAAATCATAAATATACTTTGAAGGGAGTGTTATACCAGCGATTACAACATTATCACCAAAGAAATATGGATCGAAAAATGACAAAAAATTTTGACTCTCGCATAAGAAGACAACGAGTTCAGCTGTTGAGTTGAGAGTATAGTACGCTCAAAATTTATTGTCGTTTTGGGCGACCCGGATAAAATTTTCGTCCTAGTATTTTCTATAGGATGGGTAAATTAGTTTTAAGTATCATTAAGTATGTAAAACACTTTTTAAGATTAGGGTATGATGAGGTTGACATATCCTTATATAAATAAATAATAAATAAATATAATAAAAGATATAAAAGAATAAAAGATATAAGATAAGAGGATAAAAGCCTCTAAATAATAAAGATTAAAAAAAAAATGATAACACACACACAGTTTTACGTATCGCTAATTATTTCGGGTTAACCCTGTCCAATAGTGCAAAGATTTCAAGAAAACTACACATATACGAGGTCTGTCCGGAAAGTTCGTATAAAAGTGTTCTGGAATGCGAGAAAGAGGAGTGGGGAGGCCAGGTAAGCGCAGGACCCCTTCCTTATGTCCCTAACAATGCTTCAGTTCTGGTCTGACCGCCGTGCGGTGCGAACTGGCTTGTCACGCCATCTGTGAAGTTACCTCTTAACGAAACCCCGTCGGCATGGAGCCCGCTTCCGTTGAAGAGCAGCGCGTCGTAATCAAGTTTCTCTCGAAACTCGGCAAGAATGGCCGTGAAATTTTTGCCGATCTCAGAACAGTTTATGGGGATGATGCTGTGAAGGAACCAACCGTCCACAAGTGGCTAAAAAGATTCAGAGAGGGCCGAGAAAGCATCAAGAATTCGTCCCTCCAGGCCAGACAGTTGATGGAAAATTCTACGTCGATGTGCTCAGACGCCTCAAAGCTCGTGTGGCACGAGTTCGTCCAGAATTGGCGCGAGAGGGGCGTTGGATTCTTCACCACGACAATGCCCCTGCCCACACCTCTCTTGTTGTCCGTGAGTTTTTGAGTAAAAATTCCATTACGGTGACCGAACACCCCCCTATTCGCCGGATTTGGCCCCGTGTGACTTCTTCTTGTTCCCAAAAACCAAATTGGTACTTCGGGGGCGGCATTTGGGGGACATAAATGAGATAAAAAAAGCTACGACGGGGCAGCTGAGAAACCTACAACCAGAGGACTTTCAAGGAGCCTTCTCACAGTGGAAACGGCGTTGGCACAAGTGCATTATGTCACAGGGGGAGTACTTTGAAGGGGATAAAATTGATTTACCTGAATAATTGTAAAATAAAATTTTTAAAAAACTTTTATACGTACTTTCCGGACAAACCTCGTATATTGTTAATAATTTTTTCAGTTTATATTTTTAGGGCTTTATTTAGCTATATCAGCTGTAACTTTAACTAAATGTATGAGATGAACTGTACTATTTAGCTGTATTGCAAATATCACTGATGTACTGACATTTTTTTTTAATTGGTGATAATGGTATAGTAACCCCGCCTGCGCTAACGAGATACGCTAGTGGAGCACCAGTGAAGGGTGATAGATGAGAATGAAAACAGGTCAGTTAGCCCATCATGATAAATTCATCAGGAATTAACCATGATAGTTTCCAGGGGGAACCGCAAGGTCGACCTGGTTGGGTATATTGCTAGCAATGGGATTCTCAGTCTCCATCACTAACAATCCCTTTCCCTCCTATGTACTGACATTAGTATTAAGATAATAATATACTGCTGTTTGTCGTTTCAATAAATAAATTGCCTACCTATGGAAAGAGAAGAATAAATGGGCTTAAATAATTAATTTTAAAAAACTACATTACTAACTTTGAATAAAAAATTCTTCTTGTGATCAGGGCCGCATTCAAAGCAAAGGTTATACTCAGGTGGACCAAGTTTCTGTTTAGAACAGTATTCGCCTAGTAACGACACCGGGTGCTTGCCGCCTGCTATCAGTGGAGCTGGGCCCCCTCTACTACGACCCTGGCGGTGGGGTTTCATCTGAAAAAAAACAATAAGAACAATAACTCATGCTAACATAAGTAATTATAAAAAAAAATATTAATAAGTAAATTTTGATATAGTTTAAATTTACCTGAATCTGAATATAATTTTAAATTTACAATATCATTAAAATAACTACGGTTAAGTAATTTAAATTATAATAAATTAAATAAATAATAAAACTATACAAACATATAAAACTATAATATTACTATAAATATTCGCTTTAATAACCTGGTTATATGTAAAATAGCTATTAGTAAATATAATTATTGATCAGCGTGTAAATATTGTGATGAAACTAATTATTTACATATTACAAACTACAAGCGTAAATTTAATCCATCATACCATACCCATATTCAAATTCTACTTACAGCTTTGTTTGGTCTGCTACTGACCTCTTCTTTCGACTGCAGCCCTCTTGTATCGAGTTTGACCTCTAATAACAATGGTTGGAGAGTCCCTGTGCCTTCTTTGCCCAAACCCTGGCCTGGAGTCCAACCCATCTTCTGGAGTAGGTGCATACCCATTCCACCTTCGACTGGGGCTGCGCGGACTAGTTGATCCTACATATATAATAATCTAGTTTATATTGTGATAATTATATTATTCGTAAGTATAAAATTGAATATAATTATTGGCATATTAATAGAACAAACAAAAAGGTGAATTGATCAACGCACAGTCAAAAGTGCTGAGCCTAGAAACATGAAGTTTTACACTACAGCTACATGTCGCAAGTGGGTGCTACTATAAACGATAATATCTTTATTCTGAGTAATAGGTATTAAATACATGGCCTAATATTATATATATAGTATATCTTATAAATATTTAAAGTTATTAAAAACTAAGTAAATGATTTATCAAAATTTTCAACGCTAGAGGAACAGTTCCCAGAACGTTTTCAGAGATCACAATAAGTTTAATAGTATATGTAAATATATATATCTTCTATTAAATTTCTTATTGGCCGAATGGATAAAGAATTAAAAAATAGTTTTAATATTTGCATAAAAAAATAACTTTGCGTATTATATATATATAATATCATAATTATACACAATAAATAGGTCAAACACATTTCTCTATATATATATAGATAATTAGTGTTTATTTATGTTGGATCGTTGGTATATAAATGTACCTATATCCCCGTCGATGGATACTTACCTCACGTTCATGGGAACATTGCTCTTATCACCTGTAGACCATGCGGTAACGAGGTGCGAGCATCTCCTTATCACTTAAAAGCTGCAACAAATATTCACGAATTCCCCATAGTAGCCATGCTTTCCTTTGAGGCCGGCCTCTTTTTACTTCGAATTAGAAACTAAAGGTGCGTATAAACTGCGAGCATGTTTATGTAATATAAATAGTTACATTACACGAGTATGGTAAAAATTTTTACTAAATATCTTAGAGTTTTTTTGTGGACATGCTAGAACCGCCTCTGCATCTGTACGCGCATTTTAAGCTAAGCGTATGTCGAAACAAAGATGAAATGTAGAACACCACAAGTACAGTAGAGTTTGCTAGATGACTCTGAAATAGGTCACCAACAGCTACTTTGATGAAGAACATATAAATAAGATTAATAAATGTGGGAGAAGTAAAAGAGATCTGTTTGAATTGGTGCATTGATTCTTAAGTTTTTGCCTGCCTCAATGGGAGAAAGGCGTGATTTTGTACGTATATATTATGACTGTTCACAGTTAACCGATTGTAGAAGAAAAATAATTAAGGGTCAAAATAAAAATAAATTTAATGATTGACACCTTAAATTCTGAGATTCTGATTCACCTTTCAAATTGCATTGCATACGTTTAGCTTTAATTTTTTTGTTTTCACAAAGGCGCAGCGTATACACTTAGGTAATAAATTGTACAATCCATATAGCGCTGAGCCTTTCATTCGCGATAACAGTCGACAGACGTGTACAAATGCGGATACGGGAAATCGACATAGGATATCCATTGATGTCATATGCTTGTTTCTTAGATGTTACATTACACGCGAATGTTTTAGACGATATAATAGTAAATTGACAAGCCCAAAGAATTGCAAGGCTATCTATTAAATAATACGTAATATTTGAGACTGACTTGTGCAATATTTTATATATGTGAAAACGTAGATATAATGTTTAAATATAAATTATGTAAGTATTTAGATATAATAAAGATATAAAAGGTAATAAATCTGGAAGTTGTAAATTAATGTATTATGATAAAATATACGTGACTTGATATAATAATATCGATAAAATATTTTTAAATTTACATAGATAGTGTGGGCTTTGATATAGTCAGTCAACGTAAGGGGAAAACTGAATATTTGTTAGCAAAATTTGTTTGGTAATGATAATTGGCATGCCATACGGAATGGCACGAGGATTATCATTACAGTTGATGCTAAAACATTTGATGGTGTAACGAGCGAACTTCACAAGTTCTCTCTTTACACGAACCAACAGAATACGAACTTAGAAGTGATGATGACAACAACAATCAAGGAACGATTATGTTTTATAGAATACACTACAATGTATTAAGGGGATCCCTTCACTTTCACACACATATCGGTTTTTGACGATTCGTTATTAATAGTTTCGTTAAAAGACGAATATAACGAAAATTCGATATGTAGATAAAAAGTCGTAAATATTCGAAGTGTGTGTACGATCGTAAGACAAGAAGCATTATAAAAATAAAAACGATTCATATTCATACATTCGTAATTATTAACGAATTATTTCCCTGTTTGTTGTGTGAACGAAGCCTTAAGATGTTTCTTTGTATATAAGATTTTATAAATAGGATTTTTTGTGACATATTTATTTTGAAAAAAAAAAAACAATTGCGCATAAAAGCATGTAAGTGTAGCTGTAATAAATATGACTTAGTGGATATAATTTATATTTAGAAAATATATTTTGTGTCCACTACAATATTTGTATACAACAAACAATTGTTTATGAATAAATTGAGTCAAAGAGATTAAAAAAATCATATAGAATAGCACCGTTATATAAATTTAAATTTTCTGGCAGAATAGTAAAATAACTTTAAATCAACTAGATTTATTTCTTAGAAAATACGTCAATTTACTAAGCATGATATTTGTAAAATATATTGAAATAAACTATAAAACATGTGAATATATAATTTTAGTTTATTTTACGTAACTTTTTTGTATGGATTATAAAACATTCAGGCGGAAGTCTGTACTGATGCGTTAAGGAGAATTTTCTTTATCAGGTTTATGTTCTTATCAAATCCTTGACAATAGGTATAAATATTATCGCAACTTTCAATAATACTTGTAAATACATCAAATGTTAGGAAAAATATGCTTGTCATGTTTAGAATTGGATAATCTATGATATCGTTTTAGATAAATAAGTATATAATTTATTTTCAAATTCATGATATATCCTAGCACATATCTATATAGGTTACTATGTAAAGTACAGTCAATGTATGTGATATTGGTCATAGATCATTTTCGAGGTATGAATAATTTGTAAAACTAATAAGTTTCTAAATTTTGACCAGTGTTTATTGTTGTTGAAATCATCACACTACAATCACAATGAAAGAGGTCAGAAAGCATAATACTTGAGTATTATAAGTTTTGACCGATAGGCCGCAAACTGGATCATCAGTGTACGCATATCCCGACCGATGGCACTTTGAGCTGAAAGAAAATTCATTTGGACAGACTTAAAGTATCAAACAAAACTTAGGACTTAGTTCTGCTATATGTATTTGTACTAAATAAAAATGGCGGATCTTATTGGCGGTAAAACGGATTATTTGTATGGATGTAAAGCGACATGCTGTCAAAAAAGTAGGCTTGGATATGGAGGGATTTTAGTACAAGATAAGATAGCATTACACCAGTCATGTTTTGTTTGAAACTTTAAAACTAATATCTGATTCTTTTGATTTTGTTTTAAACGTTGTTTGTTCTTTAATTATCACATTAATCTATGTGTATAACAGCTACAATATAATAAGTTTAAATCCAGTAATTGTATCTGTAAAATTGAACGACTTACCCTTAGGAGGATAAAACAAAATATGGACCTATTCTTGAACTATTCTATATTTTGATGTATGTCTCCCTTGGGAAAAATATTCAATTTTACGAATGAATAAATAATGGAATTTCAATTCGTATTCATTACAAGTTATATATACACGAGTCGAAAAAAGAAATGTGATAAATAAAGAACAAATTTTGGAACATTTTGAATGGAACTGTAACTTCGAATTGCTAGAAAAATATTTACTATTCTGATTTTTAAATAGTATATATGCAAATCAGTGTATACCTTCTTAGCCCAGGCTTGGACTCCACTAGCTAATTCCCTGGGTGTAAGGATTTGCGCTCCTGTTGATCCTGTGAACTGACCCAGGGTAGAATCCTTCGATGACCAGCCAAACTGTTGGTGTAAGAAAATTATCCATAAATATAATTAATTAGGCAATCCTTATTTTATGTCGTAAATGTAACGAACAATCATACGGCTTGTCTCAATAGTTACTGTGACTCATAGATGTTTGAACTTTTTGAAAAGTCAAGTATGCACTGACAACATAATCTTGGTAGGTACCTACTCTTTGAAGAACTACATGCTTTTGTTACTATTTACTCTTGAGATCGAATCAATCGATCAGCTTCTTGCTTAATATTAGAAACAGGTGTGACTCTGCCCCTATCAAGGCAAATTATATAAAACTAATACTATAGTGTATTTATGATAAAAAAGTAATATAAACTTACTCCGCAAGTATTAGATAGTTCATTTTCCTCTTGTTCTTTGCGTATCATTGCTATTTTTTGGGAGACGATCGACGCTACATCCTAAAAGAAAAAATATACTCTAAGTATTTTCAAATTAAATTTCTACTTTTGTTATGCATTCTCCTATTTGGTTATACAGAAATACAATTCATAAATTTTGTATTAATTGAATATTATCTACTTTAATATATAAGTATTTCAATTTTTAATGTATTGTTTCAGTTCTCCTAAAATATAATTCAGAAAAACAAATAGAATGTAATTTAAAGATATTACATATTTTTTTTGCATATGTAATAATAGCAAATATATATATATATATATATATATACATATATATATATATATATTTGGATACAAACCTACTAGCGATGCGCGATTTTACTAATCCGACTGAGCAAATCATTCGGATTATTCGAATGATTTTCAAATTATTTTAATTATTTCTAATTATATTCATCCGACTACTAATTTTATTCGTAATTGCAAAAATTTCGGATTCCTTATTCTTAGAGTAGTAGTACGAGTTGGTACGAACATAGTGGGGTCAATCCGATCATTAAAATATTTTTTTTTAATAATGGACAACAGTATTGTCGATTTAAATTTTGTAAAAAGTACCAAATTGCGATAGTTATAATAAAGGAAATAGTATTATTTATTATAAAGGACTGTAGGTGATAACTGTTATTATGTATAGTAGAAACTTAGTAGAAATGAACACCAGCTTATACCAATAGCGCATGTGGGTTTTTTAATGGGTGATAATGGAATGGTAAACCTGCCTGCACTATCGGTATACGGGCCACCAGTGAGGGATGGATGGATAGGTGACGATGAAAGCAGGTCAGTTGGCCCATCGTGACGAATTCCACTAGAATTAACCACGATGGTTTCCAAGGGGAACCGCGTGGAAGTCGACCTGATAGGATATATTGCTGGCAATGAGTCAGCTAGACTCCATTACTAACAATCCCTTGCCCCCCGCGCATGTGGGGTTACTACATACTCGCCCATTTAAAAAAAAATACAAGATATAGTTTAAAGGATTCACACAGCACAGTCAAGAGTTAGTGAATTTTTCTTCACTAACTCTTGACTGTGCTTAATTGGAAATTTTATGCAGATAAAGAAACTCGGCGCCCGCTTGCTGTGCGACCAGTAGTTCCAGAGATATTAGCAGTTGAATGGAAAAGGATGCTTTTGCATTCAAAGTTCGATATCTCGGAGACAAATGGTCGTAATTGAGCCATCCAAAGCGATTTTTGAAGCTGAATAAACACGCTAAGAGACCTATACAATGGAGTAGCTCGAAAAAATTTTTCCATGCCCATAGAGTGAAAAACAAAACCGAGAAAATTTAGAAAAAATTTATTTTCAGCTTTGTTTAAGAATTGCATGGAAACCGGAGCTCAAAAAATTTTTTTACCAAAAAATCTGAAAACTAGAGTTTTCAAGCTTCAAAACCCTTTTTTTAAATTTCCTGTACGATTATTTTTCACTGAAATACAGCCTGTTGAAAATCACCCAAAAATTTCAAAAATTTTTATGTTCCCTTAATTTTTGCGAGGAGTGTATTTATAAACAAACATTCCTAATTATTGTGCCCATTATAGCTATATATTATTGATAGGTATCAATAGAAATGTTAAAAATTTAATGTGAATTAGTTACAACATTAAAAGACCTGCATAAAAGTAGGCCTTTTCCTGTCATCTAATGTTTTATTATTGCGGGAGAAAGATAACACGATGTTAGGAGTATGTTCGAGGAGTACCACATTTAAGTGTGCACACAGGAACACATGCAAAGAATGTACAAATACAAAAGAGAGCCTATGACAAAGGCATTATGGCAAGTAGATGGAACACCGTGGGGTTTTTGCCGTAGGAGTCCGACAGTGCCCACTGAACTCCCGAGGTGAGATATGGCCTCAATAAGGATCTAGCATGTTCCAATTTGGACAAAAAAGTATGTTAAAGATTATCTCTCATCCAACAGGCTCCAATGTCTTTAACAAAAATTAATACAATAATACATTGTAATAAATAATTATAATTCTAGTTACAGTCATTTAGTTTGTAGGTATTATCAAATTCTCCATGGTTACAATATCACCCATAAAAGTCACAAATGGCATCAATTTCTGTACCAAATGCATAAAGTTAACTTAAATTTAAGAATATTTTATTTCGTTGAAAACTTCTTCACCAGTACTTCTCCAAAGACTTAACCAAGTCTTTAGGGTCTACGTTGGGCCCGTGGCGTTCGACGGGGATTCCATTCTTGTCAATGATGAATTTCGTGAAATTCCACTTGATGAAGTTGCCTAAAGTGCCGCCTTGTTTATGCTGTAAAATATATCATATAAACAATTTTAAATATATTTGATAAAAAGAATTTACATTGGCCCTTAAGTTTTATCTTATCATAATAGTCATCTGTAGATAAAAATATAAATTACAGATAGCCCAACTAAAATTATATGGTCCATGTCCATGGCCACAATTACAATGTAGCATGCCATTCAAAACAGTCATGTCATGATATAGGTACGTAGCATAATAGCTATCAGCAATCATTGTTGTGTTTGTGTGAATATGCCAGATGCATGGATATAAAGGAGGTATTGATTTTATTGAAACATTACGTTACAGGTGTTAATAATTATTTATTAGAACAAGTCAAGGCTGAATAAATCAATACATCATGCTAGGTATGTGATTATACACTACACGATAAGTAGCTCATTAGAATGATATCATTTATTTATCATATATAAATTGGTTAGTATTAATACTATGAAAATGCCAAAATAACTATCATAAATATTTGTTTCTTCGGCCCCATCAACAGATAATGTATAATTATATTTTTGGAAATACCTACTTAACATCAATTCATAGCAAAGAGTACTGTTTCATAAATATATCTACACAATAGATACATATATCTAAAAGACACTTATATAAATATTTTGTATTTTCTTTTCATGTAACTCATTTTAGGTGGTCATGCTCTTGAGGACTTTTAAAAACAAAAAAGTAGTACCTTTAAAAATTTCCACAGCGGATTTGTGCCGTCACCATTGACATCAATTTTTTCAAACAAATCAAATTTCACTTTGCGCTCTGAAGCAAAACATACGATTTCTTCAGAGTTTCCTGGTTCTTGTCCAGCAAACTGATTGCAAGGGAATGCCAAAATACGCAAACCTACAAGTTATAATTTTGATTAGTTATTAATAATACCTGACTGTTATAAAAATATATACCTAACTTTAAATGTAACAATAATGATTTGCAGAAACTATAATCTTTTTGATAATTGTTTAATATTTTTAATAACCCGCGGCCTTGCTCGCATGAGAAAGTGGGGGGGGGGGGGGGGGGATGCGGACTGCTAGTCTTATTGTTAGCAATATGCCCTGTCAAGTAAAACCGCCACGTGTTCTCCCTGGAAACCATCGTGCTGAATGATCATCGTGACCTGCCTTTGCATTCTCATCCATCATCCTTCACTGGTGTACCACCAGTGCATACCATAAGCGCAGTTGCAGTTATCCATTATCTATACTTAATAAATCTGTAGAGAGGTCAGTTCTGTACATGAAATATATTTCCAAAATAACTATCAGGGGGTGATTAGTGATCGATACTGATGCCAAAAATGCAATCAGTAAAATTTTTGTCTGTCTGTCTGTATATTCGTTATAGAAACAAAAAATACTCGACGGATTTTAACGAAACTTGGTACAATTATTTTTCATATTCCTGAGCAGGTTATAGTATACTTTTCATCACGCTACGATCAATAGGAGCAGAGCAGTGAAGGAAAATGTGTCTGTTACATCAATACCACTGAACCGTGAGGAAGAACATAGGCTACTTATTTTACGAAAAACAACGGAAACGCGGACGAAGTCGCGGGCAACAGCTAGTCATCCATAAAACTAATCACTTAACTCGAAAAATCTATAAAATCATTAAACATAATGTACACACATATATGCACCTACACACACATTATATATAATAATTAGTAGATATTTTGCTGTTTCCCAGAAGTCCCTACATTTTTTTTAAATCACTTATAATAATTATAAAAATATGATTTCCATATCTCAACAATATTTCTATAGAAAAATTATTTAAATACAAATAAAGAAAATTTTCGCCTTATTGTTATACAAATACAAGTGACAAACATATTTTTATGTTGAAGCAGGTGACTATAAAATGTGATAATAGCATTCTATGTCATATTATTAGGCAACATAATGGTTGAATAGATACCAGGTTTATTTGTCGCAACTGTAAGCGAGTATTATCTGTACAGACTAGTCTATTCAGAAACCATCATAGTATAGCCACTATATTGATATAGCTACGAAAATCTAAAATTAGCAAATGTATAAATGACAAATACATAAGTAATAAAAAAAAATGCAGACGAATTAATAAACTGCTACTTCCTGAAGTTGCTTAATAATGGATTGTAATTGTTATTCAATGTCATTAATTGCTTAATAATATTGATATGCATGTAAGTTTAGAATATATACAATTGAATAGTATTGTACATAATGTTGTAATTTACATTACTGAATTAGACAAAATAGATATTATGAAAGGTCATTGCATATTGACTTTATTTTAAATAGAGTGATAGTTTTTATTCCTGTTTAATGTGTGTAAATAAGACACAACTAATAATAATAAACTAATTTTATGTTCCAGATATTTTTAAGCTATAAAAACTATTCCTTTAGTATCAAAATTTGGAAATTAAAGAAATGCAGTTATGGAATATACATTAGATATAATTCTATTAAGAATAGATAAATTTAATGAGAATATTATTTCTTGCTGTCTGATCCTGGCATAGAATAGCACACCCCTTCCTTTCCCATGGGTGTTGTAAGAGACAATTAAGGGAATTAAACGGTTGAAGGACTGGCAGCAGCATCCCCCATAAAACATCAGCAAAGTATAACTTTGGTTGTAAACCAGTCTGCCAAGCATAGCAACTATTGATAAAATTAACTTCTAAGTTTCTTGATTAATATTTTAGTTTAATGCCCATCATAGACATCTTTAAGGAGAGGCTGGTGAACTATACTCACCCTATAGTTGTCTGGTGGCCATCAATAAGCCTAGCATACAATAATCTTAATGCAACAATGTTAGTGATCTTTTTAATGTAAACTAAAATTATACAAAGGAAAGATTTGATTGTTTGTTTACAATGGATAAACTTAAAAACTATGCAACCAATTTTGAAAGATCTTTTACCTACAGAAAGCTACATTATCACTGGGTCAACAGGGTGTATATATTTTCGAAAATACTATCTACCCATGCAAAACTGAGCCGGATTGCCAAGCGGAGCAAGTCGGAGAGAGGATTCATGTGTATTTAAAAAAAGTATAATTTATTATGAATCTTTGGTAGATAGTTAACAGAAGTTGGTATAAATGTACTTAAATCATTCTGTATATAAAATTGTGAATACATTTGTTATAGGGGACTAAATATGAAGCTTAGTCATAATTTACTTTTTTATTATTATTTATTTGATAAATGATTCACTAAGTATGATAATCAGTAAAGATTTCTTTGATTTTATTGAACCACCTTTGAACCAAATCATGTATATATTCATAACTATAATTAGTAATGGGGAAAAAAAATACTAACTCATATAGGAGTAGAATAACAAGGATTTTTTGTATATTAATTTTTTTGCTGCATCATCCTAAAGATTATTATAAGAATTATAGGAACACTAGCTGTATCCCATAGCTTCTCCCATAATTATATCATGATGTTGTATGGCCTATAAACTTTTTCAAGAATGAGTAAACAATTGCTAAAATTTTTTTAACTCCAAAATTGATAGTTTCATACAATTTAGCTTGTTTTAACAAATTACTGCTTTATTATAAGTATAGATGCATTATCTTCATTTCCAGGCAAGCTCATTTAATGATTAATTTTAATAAACAAGAGGTCATAAATAACCTAGAGATTATTTATTACTCATATTAATATTTATTATTAGCAATTTTCTACCTATATAAAATTTGAAGTGAAAATTGTACATTAGTCTTTCTTCTGAATGTTAACTACAATAATAAATATACATGAATGATAATATAATAAAATAATAATATTGTTTGTATTCACCTTTGCTCTCTGCATATTGCTCATACAGTTCATTAAGCTGTTTATAGTTGTTTGCAGTGAGGCCACACTGTGAAGC